>NC_035434.2:147430667-147755256 GCF_002127325.2 Helianthus annuus
CCATAGGATAACTGCTCCTCAGTTACTCCTAGTTTTTCCTCAGGATAGTTAGCTTCTAGCACAGCCTCCTTCTGTGCAGCTAACAACCTTTCATTCAAACTATTCTTTATCTCAATGCTCTTGGCATTGATTCTTATAGGCTTTACTCTCTCCTTCCTACTTAAGGCATCGGCAACCACATTTGCCTTTCCTGGATGGTATCTTATCTCACAATCATAATCATTCAGAGTTTCCATCCAACGTCGCTGCCTCATATTTAAATCCTTCTGATTGAACAGATGCTGAAGGCTTTTGTGATCTGAATAGATCATACACTTAGTCCCATATAAATAATGCCTCCACATTTTTAGTGCGAATACAACGGCACCCAGCTCCAAGTCATGGGTGGTGTAATTCTTCTCGTGCACTTTTAACTGGCGTGAAGCATAAGCAATGACCTTGCCTTTCTGCATAAGCACATATCCCATCCCGGTGTGTGATGCATCATAATAAACTACAAACTCTTCAATCCCATCAGGCAATGTCAATACAGGAGCACTGCTTAACTTCTGCTTCAAAAATATCAAAAGACTCTTGCTGCTTAGGCCCCCAATTAAACTTGCTATTCTTGCGAGTGAGTAAAGTCAGGGGTGCTGCAATCCTTGAGAAGTTTTCGATAAATCGCCTGTAGTATCCTGCCAGTCCTAAGAAACTGCGAATCTCCGTAGGCGTCTTCGGCTCCTGCTATTCATGACGACCTCAACCTTAGCGGGATCTACTTGGATACCACGCTCACTGACTACATGTCCAAGGAATTGGACTTCTCGTAGCCAAAATTCACATTTAGAAAATTTGGCGTAAAGCTTTTCTTGATGGAGCAGTTTAAGAATGCAACGGAGATGCTTCTCGTGGTCCGCTTGATTCTTCGAGTAAATGAGGATGTCATCGATGAAGACGATGACAAATTTATCCAGATAAGGCTTGCAGACGCGATTCATGAGATCCATGAATGCGGCAGGTGCGTTAGTGAGCCCAAAAGGCATCACTAAGAATTCATAATGACCATAGTGAGTCCTAAACGCAGTCTTGTGCACATCTTCATCTCTAACCTTCAACTGATGATAGCCTGACCTTAAATCAATCTTAGAGAAGTAGCTTGCTCCTTGAAATTGATCGAACAGATCGTCGATCCTGGGCAAAGGATACCTATTCTTGATAGTAACCTTATTAAGCTCGCGGTAATCGATGCATAGACGCATTGATCCATCCTTCTTCTTGACAAACAAGATTGGCGCTCCCCAAGGAGATGAGCTAGGCCTAATAAAACCTTTGGCTAACAAATCATCTAGCTGCGTCCTCAATTCCTTCATCTCTGTTGGTGCCAACCTATAAGGCGCTCTAGCAACAGGCGCTGCTCCAGGGATGATGTCGATTCTAAACTCCACTTGCCTATCTGGTGGCAAACCAGGTAGTTCTTCAGGGAAAACTTTAGGGTATTCAGAAATGACTGGAATATCTTCAATCTTGGGCTTCTGCTCATCAACCGTCACTTGTGCCATATAAATGACACAACCCTTCTTTATGCACTTAGATGCCTTGAGCATAGACACTTGCTCAGGCAATCCATGCTGGGTATCTCCTTGAATGGTAAGTGACTCACCTGACGGAGTCTTAACCACCACTTGCTTCTTGTTGCAGATGATCTGGGCTTGGTTATGCGATAACCAATCCATGCCCAATACTATATCAAATCCGGCTAACTTCAAAGGAAGCAAAGACATAGGAAAAGAGTGGTTCCTAATGGATATAAAACATCCATCTAAAACGGTTGAGGCGGTTTCTAAGGTACCATCAGCTAATTCCACCTCATATTTCACACTTAAGGTTTTAATAGGTAAACTCAACAACTTACAGAACTTATCATCTACGAATGACTTATCAGCACCTGAATCAAACAGTACTCTAGCATATACATCATTTATGAGGAAGGTACCTGTGATCACGTTGTCGTCCTGAATTGCCTCCTGTACGTTCATCTGGAAGACCCTAGCATTGGTCTTCTTGGCTTCCTCAGGCTTCTTGGCGTATTTAGGGCAGTTAGTCTTAATGTGCCTTTTCTCGTTACAGCCGTAGCAGGTAGCATCTTTAATTCTCTTGCAGTCAATAGTCTTGTGCTCTCTAGACTTGCACAACCCACATGCAGGTGGTCCTGACTGAGACTTGGACTCAAGCCTGCACTTTCCAAAGTGGCGTTTTTGGCAAGTTGTGCACTTTGGCTTTTCTTCAGTTCGCTGGTTACCCTTGTTGGACCCAGATTCTTTCTTGTGGTCCGAATTACCCTTGTGCTTCTTCTCAGACCTTCGTGAGGTATCATCCTCACGCTTCCTCTTACTCTCTTCCGAGTTCTTGAGCGATCTTAGCCTGACCGCATCTAAGGTGTGGGATAGAGATAGATCAGCTGCTGATCTAAAAGTGGCTGACACAATCGAGAATTTTAGGGTTTCACTTGGGTTTTTCCCACCATTCCACAACATCTAATCATCATTCCATCATCAATCATCCCCACACTTATCATTGATTGTCCTCAATCAACCATCAAAAACATTACTCACCTTATTAACAAATCACCTTCAAATCCCTTACCGAATTCACCATTTAAGATTCCAAGTCATACCCGTCCCATAGACTGACACAATCGAGATTGACAATCTGACAAATAAGTGATACGCATTTAAAACAATTTAAGACTTGCCTAACTAAAACTAGCATGCTTATGATATTACACACATGCCACCCGCCCCTCACAATGATCACTCCTCTCGGTTCAATCAAGACTAGCGTGTAATGTGCTAGTATGTAATTCACTCACAACCAAATACGCTACTTTGCAATCATAAGCTTGTATAGCAATCACACCTCCACTGCATCAAATAACGTAACATATATCAAAAGGACTTTCGGGTTTTGGGTTAAGGGTAAAGGTAGGGAAATATTTTTTTTTTCTTTTTATGTTTAAATGGCGAACACAATGAATGTACCAAACCATGACAACTTATTCACAATAACTACTAACACATGGGTTATTTTCCGAACCATTTATTCAACATGAACATAAAAATGATTTTTTTTTCTTTTTTTCTTTCTTTTTTTTTCATTTTTTTTTCATTTTTTTTTCATTTTTTCATTTTTTTCTTTTTCAACAAATATCTAAAATATAATTGTAATTCATGGTTGGTAGTCAAACGGGTCAAACGAGGTGTAATAAACGAAAGGTATAAGGCTCAACATGGTGAACTAAGGTGGGTGGATAAACAATCAACAAATAACACAATGGAAGAGATCCTAATGCCTTTATCATTTATGTGCATACGCTAAACCACAGTCTCGGCACGTATCAAACCACACAAGTTCTAACACAAAGCAACATATGGCCTACACTCAGCAAATGAACAGTTATTGAAATTCAACTAACAATCTAGTAGGCTCAAATATCTTACCGAATAAAAAGAATATAGGTTACCGACACGTCGCATGTGTAATTCCTAAAGCATGTTACCCCTAGTTAGGCATCTCTTTTTAATTCTTCTCTAAAACTTGTCAGAAATACTCTCATGAAACTTAAAAGGACGACCATGACTAGGGATCCAAGTTAGTTTAATATCAGTAGGAACCCTTTAGCGATTGAAAATTTGGTTTTCATGTAGTTCAAGCATACTCGAGATACAAAAAATTTTTAAATTTTTCAATTTTTCTCAATTTCAACCAATTCAAGCATTTGAGATCAACAACCTTACCAACCCTCTCTCGAGTTACCGCATCCCCACACTTGGGATACATTGTCCCCAATGTATGGTGCAATTTATACTCTAAACTCTAGAGATACCACCCGCAACCATGAACGGCTAACAACTAGGCGACTCAACACAAAGAAACCACTCCCAACACAAAAATTCACACCACCAAGTACACAAAAACAAATAAAACACAGGATAGATAAACACATGCACCTGATCAGAAAACAAGTGAGTGTTTGTAGTGGTGTAGCTGTTGTGATCTAACCGGAACATACGCCCCTCATAGGTTCTTTGAGATCTCATCGGGGATGTTGCTAAACATCCCCACACTTGATTCATTGCATCCGTGAAGATGGAACGTCGAAACCTGTCAAAACACAAACACACCAAAACAAAACGAAACCAAACCAAAATACAATACTCTACATCCTCGGGCTGCCTCCCGAGAGCACTAAGTTTAAAGGTCTTCAGCCAGACCATACCTGATATACGCTACGGTGGTCTCAATGCACACTTACCCACTGTATTTCCAATGAATGCTCGGAATTTTACATGCCATCTCCATAGGTTTGTCAGTATAATTGGCATGTTCAGACTGCACATGCGGGTTTCGCTAATCCACTTCATGCAATATACCCTGATGTCTTGTTGTTTCACCCTTCTCATCTTCTTCCTCGAACCCTCTTCCCCACACTTATTAATTTGAATGACTGATATGGGGAGAGGTTCAGTACACACATTCATCTCATCAGACTGCTCTGCCTCCTCATTCTCACACACCATCTAATCCACCAGTGACTCTTCATCAGATAAAGGCTTCATTGGTGTGGTATTATCCTCCACAACCTCATCCTCCATGTGAGAATAATCTCTAATATCAACAGGTAATGGTGAGAGACGTTGTTCTATTTCTATCTTCATTTTTAAATTCCGACACTTAGAAACTAAACAGCTGATTCGATCTTCATCGGAAAGGTTGGGTGCTGATAAATACTGCTCGAGTTTGGACAAAGTCACTTCCAACGTAGCAAGCTTTTTCTCCTCCTCGATCTGATAAGTATAGACACCCTCGGGCTCAGGATATTCCTCGGGATGATACTGTCGATATCCCTGATACGGTGTTGAGATGTACGCATCCATCATTTTTTTATTCCAATACTCTGGATTTTCCAAATACACCGCGCACACATCATCGTAATAAGAAGTATGATAACGACCGCAACAGAAACATCGTCCATCCGTCCTTGGCTCATAATAAGCATCCTCGTCCTGATCCCATCCATCGGAGAAATAACCATCCTCCACCGTTGTATTAGAATCATAGAAATATAGTGGAGGGGAAGGATTATCATAGCAAGACATCAGTGGTTCTTCCAATTTCGCTTTTTCCCGTCTAAACCGGGCCTCGTGGCAACCGATACACGGGTGAAGTGGTTCCCTGCACAAAATGCATCTAGGAGAGCTGCAGAATATTGTAAGATCTGTCATCCTGCACAAACACAAAAACACAAGCACCACGCATAAATCTAAACAAAACAAAACAAAACAAAACTAACACTATTTTTGGATTTTTATTTTTTTATTTTTATATTTTTTTAAACTAAAACTTAACACTAAACACTTTGCGCACGCCTCCCCGGCAACGGCGCCATTTTGATGTCTGTCGTTAGTGACATGCAAAAACCGAAATAAACTAGGTAGCTAGAGTAAGTCGGATATCGAACCAGAGGAGGATTGTGGAAAGTGTCGAATGAAAAGTATTAATTAATTACTACTGAATTTGAAAATCGGTGTGATTGATTATAAGAATTATCTAAATTAACGAATAAAAATTGAGAAAAAGATTGAGTTATAATAAACAATGATGAGAAAAGGTGATCACTCTGGGATTCAGATTCTGTAATTACTAATAACCTAGTTCTGATTTTATTGGATGCTATTGATTGAATAGTAAATCTGTCACATCTACCAATTACCTATGCAGTTCAAAATCTTAATATTAATTGATCAGAGAAATATTAAAACAAACGTTCATAGGAATCATTCAATCAACAAAAGCATAATTGGATTCAACACATAATTATAACTCTGACTGTCACTCAGGATTTGTCTGTCATACAAATAATATAATCATGTAAATAGTCGGTTGTCACCCGACTACAAATCTAAATCTCAATACAAAACAGAAACTAGAATTAAAAGTGCCTCACAAGAATCATTCACCCAGAGTGTCCACGAGAGATTTAGCCGCTCATGATAGCTTGTTGATCTTCAATCCCAACTCAGCCGATGTGTCCCCCCTTCTCTCTGCCGTCCAGAAAAGATCGATGATAAAAATTGATGTGTCGTTGCTCCTCTCTTCACGTGATGATGTATTGGCCCAATTCTGAAAAACAAAGTCCAAACGTCTGCTCCAATCGGCCCAAATATGTATGTTGTCGGCCCAAAAAGTGATCGATGTTGTTGACTTTAATGTGTCCCTCTTTCTTTTTAGAAGTGATGTTTGCCTCATTAATATTCCTAGAAGTCTGCATGTATATGAGGATTCTTTTCCACCTCCAAAATCGTGGGCCCCCAAAGCCTCTTTGTCTCCACTATGTTCCTAAGTCACGTGATGTTCAAGTCCATCACAAAGTCAATATTAGGGACTAGACTTGTTTGATGGCAAATTCTTGGGGGAGTGCCATGTTGATTTCGGCCCAATAGAAAGAAGTCCACAAAGAAGTTGCCGCCAAAAGAGTCCACGTGACTCTTTATCTTTTCCAACCCAAAATGATGATGATTATTTGATGTTGCTCATATATGGCGGCCCAAAACAGAAGTCTACGTGACTTCTGATGATGAAAAAAAGTCAACAACACAGCCGCCAATTCCTTCATGATGATGTTTTGTTGAATTCTTCACATGTGCCGCCCTTTGACTTCAGCTGTAGCCTACGCATGCAAGCGTAGGTTACGTTACATACATTCTGTTCATTTTCATGTTCTGGCATCACTTCACCGTAGGCTATAGTTTGAATACCGTAGCTTACGGTCGGTATTCCTTGGCCCCTCAACTTTAATATTTCATGTTTCTTGTTCCCTTGAGCTATCTTTTGACATGAACAACTCCCGTGTAACGTGATATCTCTTCAATAATCACCCGTTCTTGTTCTGTTTTATCACTAAGCTCTCTAACTTTGCCGTATTACGCATTTTACCTGAAAAACCACAAACTTGCGTAGTCAACATATTCAAACGTATAATCAACTAAACGGCCATAAACATGCAATATTACACACTTTAACATCCGGGTTTCATACACTCCATCACAGGTCTTGAAGCCTTAACACTGGCTTTGATTTCTGGGGCTAAACCCCCAATGAAGCGAGCAATCCTCTTGGGTTCTGGTGTTACAAGATAAGGAACCAGTCTGGACATGGTGTTGAAACTAGTAAGGTAAGCTTGACAATCTAAATTCTTCATCACCAATGATAAGAAACCCGATTCAATCCTTTCCACCTCATGCTGTGGACAATAGTTCTCCTTAATTAGAACAACAAACTGCTCCCATGACATATTGTAGAGTGGGATCTTCCCAGCAGCTTGAATGAGAGACTTCCACCATGCCAGTGCCTCTCCCTTGAACGATTGGGATACATACTTCACTATATCCCTTTCAGCACAACCGCTGATATCTACCACAGTGTCCATTTCATCTAACCAAGTCATACAATCTATTGCCCCTTTCTCCCCAGTGAAATCCCGGGGCTTGCAGGAAACAAAGTACTTATAAGTACAGGACTTGGTACGTGCTCCATCATCGAACACTATCCTCTTGGATGGAACACTGTGTTGATTAGATGAATGTTCAACATTCTCTTTCTTAGGTCCATCTTTCTTAGAGGGTGGCTTGCTATGAGCTTCTGAATGAGTCTTAGGAACAGACTTAGAGTGGGGTACAGAAGAAGTTCTACTATACATCTCACTAACCTCCTTGAATTGCTCCTTTACAGCTTTAGACACAGCTGTATCAATCAGGATACGGAGCTCTCCTTTGGCTATATTAATCCTTTCATCATCATCGTGGTTCTCCAGGGAATGACTGTTTACTTCCTCCGATCTAGCCATGTAGCTTTAATTGCTACATAAAGAAAGCAAGGGCAAGGTTTATATAGAAGTTTATACAGTTTTATCGTTTTAAACGATTTATTAACTATGGTTTTTAATACACATTTTAGTTAATTATTCAGGATAACCCTAAATTATATAATAGCACAAAAGGCCTAGTCACGTAGAGAGATTTAATTTATAAACCAAGATTTTACAGAATCGAGGTATTAAGGTTGAATCAAAGTTCATTACCTTTTCCTGACAGGGAGTTGTAGGCTACCACTGTCCTTAGTCCCATAGGACGTTAATTATAGCCCGTGGGCACTTCATCCTTAAGGGATGATTATATAAATAGGGGAATTTAGAATAACCCTTTTTAATAATGACTTATGTGATTTTATCGAATCACACTTTGTCAAGCATATTATCATGCTTTCTGATGTTACAAGGTTTTGAATCTTTTGAACAGGTTATACCATCTTGGCCATGTCTGCAATGACATTTAGGCTAGGTTTTACCATCTTGGCCATGTCTGTAATGACAATTAGGCTAGGCTTTACCTTTAAGATTCTTTTAATATTAAACACAGAGCAATCCTAATTTGAGATGTTAACAAGGATCTGAATCTAATTGAGGAACTACCATCTTGGCCCTGTCTTAGAACGACACTTGAGCTAGGTCTTGTCCTTTTTTGATTTTGCCATTTTATTATAATGGTAGATCTTATAAAAAGGAATTATATTATTATAGAAATGGTTGCCCTAAATGGGTCTTCTAACTGAAAATGACTTGCCCATGCAAGGGCTAATCAGAAAATAACAAAGAAACAAAATATAATGAATTTAGGATTTGTCCTATGTTCTTGTCTAGACTCAAGAGTGTGCAATTGTGTAACTGAGATTAAACACGAAAGGCTAGTGTTTAATTCACTCAGTGTTGGCTCTGATACCAACCTGTCACACCCCTATTTTCCACGTGTCACCGGTGGGCCCGGTGGGGAGTATCGTGACGTAATTGATATCATCATAGTCAAACAACACAACATATAAATGCACAGCGGAAACAAAAGATATAGATTCATTTCAACTGAATAAATTGTAATGTTTAAGTATCACAAAACAGTCGAAACGGATCCACAGGCGGATCAAATAAAAAGGAAAACTGTTCAACAGACTTTGACATCTAAAGCTTGCGAGACTTGAGTAATGATGCCTGGAGTAGCCAGCCTATTTCATCTAGTACCTGCACTTAGCCTTTTTGGAAAATACGTCAGTTTGCACTGGTAAATACAACTTAACTGACTCATTTTGAAAAGAGTTTGAAAATTGATTTAAATGCACTTCGGCAAAAATATTTTATAACTTGGGACAATTATTAAAAATAATCTTGTATACAGTTTTACTCGTTTGTCGTCCATCAGGGCCGGTTGCAAGGCCGGACTTAAGTTAACTGACACGCCACAGGTATAATGCCCACAAGGTCGATTCCTTATAGTGGGATACCAGTTTTTACATAATGCATCTGTCAGGTGTACGCCTACACCCCGTGCTTAGGTCGTGGCCATTTCTTTGAATGATGCCAATGATATCCGGGACATGGTCATTTAACCCCCAAGGGCCATACACCAAATAATACATATCAAACAGGTTATGTAAATACATCAATCCTAATACGATTTAAATGACTACATACACCCGACCAAGCGGTACTTTTATAGTACCGTATCCCAAGCCCGTATAGGGAAAATAAGTTAAGGGTATTTACCTGAGCAAAGTATAAATCAAATACAGCAAGTGCACATTTCTTTTACTGGGCTCCTAATCTGGAACGAAGGTTTTTAATAACCTATTAGAATCCTAACGGGTCTTTAATTAAGCTTAGACTTGGACCGGTTAGTTTTCAAAAGGAATACACAGTTCAAACGCATGATAAAGCGAAGACCGGTTTAGAATGTGGTTTTGACCCGACAAGCTTGCATGCTTGTTTAATATGAGTAACTTAAACACATTCTGGATTTTGAGACAGAAATGATATGGTTTGACCCGTTTCGGCTATTATATGCAAGCTAGTTACATAGACCGATCCGAACGCGGAACATGCGTAACGGTTAACCATAAGAGTCATGAACATGTTCCATAAGTTAATATGCCTTTGATATGTTGTGATATCAGTAGGATATCTTCCATTATGCCCAAAATGAGTTTAAAACCAACTTATGCCCCGAAGGGGTATTTCGGTCATTTTAAAGGTTATAAAAGAGGTTAAATAGTAATCTGAGTTATAGGTCTGATTAAATCAGTAAAAATACTTAATTTACTAAGTTACATCAATAGGGTATAACTTATATGTGAAATTTATCACTTATAACAAAACTATGCATCTTAAGGGCATTTTGGTAATTTCACATAGGCTAAAAGAGTCAAAACTGGAATTCTGAGTTTAAGACTTTTGCTTACTGCTAAAGTATGAAAGTTTACTTAAAACATCAGTAAGTATCAAGTCTTACATATCTAATATGGTTTTAATAAATACTATGCGTTTAAAATGCTTAAAAACGCTTAAAAAGCGATTTTTTGAGCTATTTCCGGGTTCTTAAAGGGAAGCTAATATTTTTACTATTCCAGAAGGCTTAAAATATTCTATTTATCATATTATATCAGTAGAAAAATATTTGGTATCAAAAGGTTTGGTAAAACTCATTTTATGGCTTAAAAGGGTAAAACCGACAACTACCGAATTAAGCTTAGAACTCTAGGTTATGATCAGCATAAAAATAAATAAAAATCTTCAAAAATCCCAAATTATCATATTACATCAATGGGTAAAAATCTTGGTATCAAAAATTGGGTTTAGATAGGCTATATGCTAATTACGCGGTTTATTTACTAAAAAGCTTCTTAATTACGCTAATGAGCATAACTCCTAATCTAGACCTCAAACTGATGTGAAATTTTATGGACATGCTTATAGATCGGTAATAAAGGTTTTAGTCCTTTCACATCATCAAAAATCTTGTTTTAACATTAAAGGGCATTATGGTCACATTTAGGCATTATGGACACATGCAATGATCTTTATTTCTAAGGAACCAAGTAGTATAACTTTGGGAGGTTATACTAACATATAACATGGTCACAAGGGACCCTAAGGCATAAATAAACTCAAGCTAATTCGGGTCAGAACTGAAAGTCAAAGTAAAGGTCAAACTTTGCGCCTTTCGGTTGCGAACCGAGCCTATACTTAGAATTGTCGGGTTGAACATGCTTAGACATGTTCCACTAATATTTACCAAGTCATTAAGGTGACAAAACTGATTTTTATAGATTTTATATCATTAGTTATGAATTTTATCTAAACTAACCCATTTGACTTTAATTTGACCCGACAATTAAACTAAGTAACGTGGTAATTAGGAGGTGCCCTTTAGAGGGTTAAATACCTACCTAATTACGATCACGTAGCCATGTTCGACGCGAACAATGGCTCAGCCGATTAAAAGTCAAAGTGTTTATCGATAACGCTTGACTTTTCAGTTTAAACGCTAAACAATTAAACTAAGCATGAAGGAATCACTTACAAAAGTCCAAAGGACTGAAAGAGGTTCTCAAGAAGCTCAAGACCCTCAAAGAATGCAGAGAAATCAGAAAGGAATGAATGGTGCAAGTGAAACCCAAAACAAGGGGGGTATATATAGGTTTTTGAGAACCGTTAGGATCGTTCCTCGTAAACCGTGATCAAATCTGAGCCATACACCTATTACCCATAGTTTACAAAACAATGGGCAGCCCCTAGATTCAAGGATTGAGAGACAAGAGCAAAACCAAAGCTGGTTTTCAAAAATCTGGTTGCTGGCACCCCTATACGGACCGTAAGGTCCTTCATACGGTCCGTAAGGACCTGACCTGCACATGGGGTCTTTCAACAAATAACAGTTTTGGCCCCTGCACTCCTAAATGTCATTTCCGACACGTATAAGGCCCGTTAAACCATTTTTAAAGATCTACAATGATGCCTAAGCATAGGGAACATGAAACATGCTCAAAAATATTCCGGATGTTGGTTCGTTTGGTCGTACGGTCCCGTTGTTCGGCTAATTACGATGAAACACGGACGGACGCTAAAAACGATCCAAATTACGCGACGAATGGAATTTTATCAAGACAAACACAAAAATAAAATATTTTAGTGCTTACATAAATTTTTGGGTGTCCGGGGATATTCAGAATGCAAGATATGCGCGAAAATGAAAACTTGTGCACTTTTTGATACTTTTAGTCCCTGCATGACATAAAAGTTTATTTTTGCGCACCAAACACCTCAAAGCCTATATCTAAGCTATACTAAGGTTAAATAGAGCATGCTAAACTCATGATCACATTCCGGAAGGTCCGACACCTTACGAATTGACATACTTTTGCGGTTTGACGCTTTTAACCCCTTGCATACGAATATTGTCATAACTTTCTCATACTTTATCGAAACCTTGTGAAATTTTTATCACACATTCTTGTGAGTATAATTAACCATTATAAAGCTTTGGGTTTGCTAAAAGATCACTCAGAGGTATACTTTAAACATGTTGACACATTTAGCCCTTGTAGTTTGTAATTCCTCACTTTCTTTCACAATTAGCTTCGTATGATCCATGATTTATTCGTTTAAGGGTATAAACATCATGTAGGGTTATTGAAAGATATATTTATTCATTGTTGACATTTTGAATCCTTTTACGCTCATAGATTTCTTGTTTGTCAACTTTAGTCCCTCTAAATCAATCCTTTACACGTTTTAAGTCCATGACACGTGTCGATACATTATTGGACATAAATTTTCGAGGTGTTACAAAAAGGTACCAACCAATTCGGTCGCACACACGGGGTGTCAAAAATCTGGGGTGTGATAGGCCTTAGGTGGTCGCCCACCTTAAACGGGTTAATTTTGGTCTATACACGTTATTCAATGGGTACGTTGTTCATTCTTATAAGACTTGTTAACTTGAAACATATTCAAATTGACTAAAACCACATATCACCACCATTTGCCGCTATCGCCTCCACTTTTTGTCCTTCCCACTAGCCACCATAAACACAGATATTCTTGATTTTTTTAAATAAGCGATTCATTTGACATTGATAATAATCTCTTTAACCCGAGCCAAACTGATACTTTTCAAAACGCCTCGTTTTAACCAGAAAGTGTTACTTAAATTCTTTAACCACCAGTTTTTTTCAAGCTTGAATGGTATAAATGATATTAGTATTTGGCTGAAGAGACAAATCATGATGAGTTAGGATCAAATTTGTTTCCACCTGGGTGACGTTTCCGAGATCTATGAAATGACTTGAAGAAGATCCTACAAAATAGAAAATGTTGTTAGCCTCGTCACAAGAAAAGGAATCTCCCTATGACCGCCTTCGGGTATGAGGATAAGTATTTGTTGGGATTGAACCCTACCAAAGGAACAGATAATGAAAGCCAAAACTGGATCAGAGCAATGGATCCAGAATAAGCAGATGTTTGGTTGCAAGTCTCTCCCCTTGAAAGTGGTTTCAACATCTGCTGACCTCCTATCTGCTGATCATGCAAACTGCTGATCTACAACTGCTGCTCAAGACAAAGACTGATTGAAGAACTAAAGCTCTGCTGCTCAATCTACTGCCTTGGTTCAAGCACTGCTGATCATGACAAGTACTGTTGGGTTCACAGCAGTGGAAGGATGCAGCAGCAGTTTATATTTGCTTTATGTATTGAAATGTAATATCAGTAGTTAGCATAGCAGTGTTTGTATAGATCAGAGGTTAGAGTTTCTTAGGAGGTTAGATGTCACTTTCATGGTGACGTCAGCTTAGATGCTCAGTGGTTGCAAGTGCCTATAAATAGAACAGTACTCTGTACTGTTCTGTTTAGCTCTTTCACCATCTTCTTTCTGCACGAACAAACACTGAGCTCGGGCTGAGGAGGAGTTTGCATATCATACACGCATTGTAATCAGAGTTTGAAAATAAATTTAATCATTTGATTCAGTGTTGAAAATGTATGATTGAAAGCATTTCTTCTGTTTGATTGTGAAAAGTTTGCCTCCACTTAAATTCCGCTGCACTACTCTTTCATTTGTTCTTCTAAATTCAAACACAAATCACAATCAATCCAAACTCAGATCCTAACAATTGGTATCAGAGCCTGGACAGTCAAATTTGATTTAACAATCATTTTGACGTAAATAGTTCGGCTCAAAATTGTTGATACTGATCGTTTGTTTGTATTGTTGAAAAACAGAGTAAGGTTTAATCACCGATAAAGTTGATTAATCAGTTCCTGTAAAACAACCGGAAAGATGTCGTAATCACAAGATGATAAAAATAATATTGGCTCTTTGTTTAAACCACCTATTCTTAAAAGAAATGAGTACAACATCTGGAGCGAAGGATGTGTCACATCCTCACTCAACAAAACACTGGATGTTGGAGGTCTGTCATTTTCGGTCCTCATGTTCCTATGGTGCCAAGCGCAGAGGACACTAAAAAGTTCGTTCCTAAACCAACTGAAAATTACACTGAATCGGATTTTCAAAAGTTCGAACTTGATGCCAAAGCGTTTAGCATCATAGCCTCTGCACTACCCAACGAAATCTATGCTGGGCTGTTATATTGTAACAGTGCCAAAGAATTGTGGGATGCATTGAAGGAACAATTCGGAGGAACGGAAGAGGTTATTGAAAACAACAGGGAAATTCTGAATCAGCAGTATGAAACATTTTGTCATATCAAAGGGGAGTCACTAACCCAACAATTTGAACGTTTCAGTTGTCTCATCAGTGAACTAAGGCTTGTTAAGGTTACATTTCCAAATGCAACCCAAAATAGCAGGTTCCTTAGATCACTGCCAGAAAAATGGGTCACAATTGCTTTTGTCACCAAAAATTCAGCTGAGTTCAAAGATCTGACCCTGACCCAACTCCATGGTAGACTCCTGACCTATGAAAGGGAGTTAAACCAGAAAAGGAAGTTGCAAGAGTCTGGGAAAGTTGCTGATGACAATTCATTTGGCAGCACAGCTCTGTTTGGTCAGGAAGAATCTGGTAGCAGTAGTAAGGATCAGAGTTATGATCACTTTATTGACATAACTGCTGGGTAACTTTGTCAACTCTGATTCCCACTCTGCAAATTATGCTTTCACTGTAAATACTGAAAATCAGATGTCAGATAATTTGTGCTTTGAGCTGAATGATTTGCAACATTTTGATCCCACTGACTTAGAAGAGATGGACATCTTGCATCAATTGGCTTTTGCTTAGTGTTAGAACAAGCAAATTCTACAAAAGAACAGGGAGAAAATTCCCAGGGCTTAATGGGAATTTAAGGGTGGGGTTGGATAAGTCGAAAATCAAGTGTTACAAGTGTAATAGGCTAGGTCACTTTGCTAGGGAATGTAGGAGTCAAACCACTGGTCCCATAATTACTCACCCTGGCTCAAACCCTAGACCACAACAACAAAACACTGTGCACTATACCCAATATGCCCCTGCAGCACATGTTAACACTGCTCATTATGCTGCAACCCCTGTGCCTGTGCATTATGTTCAAACCACTGTTCCACAAATTCAGTATGTGCAAACCCCTGTTCCCCAGGCACAAGTGCAACCTGTTGCACCTCAACCAGTTGCTCCAACAGTGACACAACCAGATCAGCAAAGTTTTTTCACACGAGGCTTTGTTGATTGGAGCTGCATGCCTGATGAACTTGGTGATGAAAATTTTGCTCTCTATGCTTCTAATGATGCTTTTGATGATGAATTTTGTTTGATGGCATTAGAGTCAATACCAGAAGAGGTTGAAACTGAAGACGAACATCTAAGTGCTGAAACAGTGGATGAAGTTGCTGAAGCAGTGGTTACTGCAGTTGCTGGTTAACTACTGCTGGAAGAAAATTCAGAAATCCTGGTTGAACCACTAACCGACCCTTGGTCCAAAGATGACAAAGAGAAAGAAGATCTGAAGAAAGCTGATGAGAAAGAAGAGAGAGCTGATAAAGAAGATGATCATCAATGTGATTGTGCCATGATGGCTGCTGCTAAGGTATCACCTCAAGTTCTTGAAAAACTGTGTTCAGACAATTGTATTATTGCATTTGCTAACATTAAAGAGGTGAATGAAAACCTTAGGGATAAAATCTTGTCTGATGAGGTCAAATTTGAAAAGTTATTAAAAGAACTTAGAAACAAATTGGCTGAAAAGGATAAAGAAGTCAGCAGTTTAAAAGAAGAGCAGAGCATAACCAAAACTCAACTCCAAACTATGGTAGAAAAATACCAAGTTTGTAAAAAGGAGTTGGAGTCTACCCAGATCACCTGTGAAAGATGGGTGGAGTCTTGTAAAGGGTATGAGGTTATGCTTGCAAAACAGCTTGAAAGCAATGTTAAATTTGGTATTGGACATAGAAAATATGATGATCTTGAAAACACTGCTGGAAAACAAGCTGGTTCAACTGAGATAATTCCAACCAACAAAAATGGCCAAGAGGTTAAAATAACCGACAAACTTGGTAACAAAATTACTCTGGAAAGATCTGTGGGATCCTCAACTTTTGAGGAAATTGAGAAATACCAATTTAAACCCACATGGTCTGATGAGTGTGATATCCTGGAAAATTTCAAACCAATGGATTTCACAACCACTGATGGTGTAAAAGCTCCAAAAGCAAGAATCATTCCTATCAAAGATATCCCAACAGAGGTTCAAAACTCTGTTGCAAAGGAATCTGAGAAAAGGAAGAAAAGAGAAAAGATCAAAAACTTGTTTTGTGAATTTTGTGAAAAGAAGAAACATCTAACAAAATATTGTTTTCATCTAAAAGCATATGATATAAACAAAACAAGCATCATTTTACCTACTGAAAGCTGCACCATCTGTGGTAAAGATAATCACAAAACTCAAGAATGTGTGTATCTCAAAAACTTTGACATAAAAAAGAATGAATACACTGCAAAAACATCCTTGAGTCCATCAACATCATCTGTCAAATTCACCAAGAAACAACCACTGTTTGTCCCTGTCCAAACTGCTGTCACAAAACAGCTGAATCAAACGTCTGTCAAAAGAGATGTACAGGTGACTGATGCACCCCCTGCCAATCAATTCAGAAAAGGCAAGGAAAAAGCATCATACCAAAGGATTCCACATGTTTATGAGGCTTACAAAAGCCCTCTAAACCAAGAGTGAACAGACATCCTTTTGGTTATCAACAGATGATGGGTCAACACCCCCAACAGTGGTTAGAGAAAAACATTATCAAAAATGTTCAAACCCCTGACCTAACCACTGTCCATACATCTGCCTCCATCCCAGACTCTGTTGAGACCCCATCCAAAGCCTTATTGGCTTTGGAGACCTTAATGAACTAATCCTTTTACTTCATGTGCAGGGAGCTTCTGCATGCTTAGATAGTCTTTGGTATGTAGATAGTGGAGGCTCCAGGCACATGACAGGATGTAAAGCCCTACTCAAAGATTTCAAAATCCATGGAGGGGGTGATATATCCTTTAGGAATAATAGTAAAGGGAAGGTTCTGGGGTCTGGTACAGTTCAGTCTGGAAATGTAAAATTTGAAAATGTCAATCTTATTGACAATCTGAAATTCAACCTCCTGAGTGTATCTCAAATGAGTGATAAAGGGTTTGGCTCATTCTTCACAAAGGATAGTTGTAGGATTGTTGGACCAGAAATGGTTAGTAAGATTGAAGCAATAATCAAGAGAGGCTCAACAAAACTTGTTGCTCAAAGAAGTGGCAATGTTTATGTTGTTGACATGTCAAGAGAATGTCCCAGAGCTGATGCCTGTCTGTTCTCAGCTGCATCTAACAAAGAGACAGAGCTATGGCACAAAAGACTGGGACACACAAATCTCAAAACAATCAATGAAATTTCAAAAAGTGGCTTAGTAAGAGGCTTACCACAAAAAATGTTTTCATGTCCTGAACACTATGTTTCCTGTTTAAAAGGAAAACAACATAAAAGCTCTTTTAAGTCCATTAAAGAGTCCAAAACAATCCATTGTTTGCAAATGCTACACATGGATTTGTTTGGCCCAGTGCAAGTCATGAGTCTCAAAAAGAAGAGATATTGCTTGGTTATTGTTGATGACTTCTCTAGGTTTACATGGACCTTCTTTTTACACTCAAAAGATGAGAATGCAGGCATTTTGCAAGACTTTGTGACACAGGTTGAAAAGCAATTTGACCTTCCAGTAAAAGTCTTCAGGAGTGATAATGGCACAGAATTCAAAAATAAGGAGTTAGATGCTTTCTGTGTGAAGAAAGGGATTGTAAGGTAGTGCAGCATCCCTAGAACACCAGAGCAAAATGGGGTTGTTGAAAGAAAGAACAGAACATTGATTGAGGCTGCGAGAACCATGCTTGCAGATTCAGGTTTGCCATTAACTTTTTGGGCAGAGGCAGTAAACACTGCCCTGCTATGTCCAAAACAGAGTTTTGATCAACCCCAGGCACAAAAAGACTGCTTATGAAATTCTGTATAAAATAAAGCCATTAATCTCATATTTCAAAGTTTTTGGTTGCCCATGCTTCATTCTAAACTTAAAAGATTCTATCTCAAAGTTTGCAGCCAAAATTGATATGGGATACCACCTGGGATACTCAACCACTGCTAAGGCCTACAAAGTGTTTAATACACGGACCAAAGCAGTGGAAGAGACTTTGAATGTAAAGTTCAATGAACTTTCTTCAATGAAAATCCCTGCAAATCCTGCAGAATTGTTTGATCTTGAAAAATTCACTTTTGAAAATACTGTTGTCAAGACTAACAGTGCAGGTCCATCAGAAGATTCATCACCAGACTATGGATATGAGATCATCATTCCTCAAAAGTCTGCTTCAACAGGAAGAGCATCAGTTGTTCAAAACAGTTGTCAAAGCTCAACCACTGCTACCTCAACAGTTGTTGACCAAAGTAGCCCTTTAACCACTGCTTCCACCTCATCAAACACTGCTGACAAGAGTCCTCAAACAGTGGATCAAAGTCAGCAGGTGTCCACACCTTTACCTCCTATGCCACCACCTTTGAAGCCACTGCTTGATCATCAAAGTCACCAGCAGTGGTTAGCTCAGATGATACACATCTGCAGCCCTCACCACTCAATGCCATTATTCCATACCAAGGAGAGCTCATCTTCTTGAAATCTCATCCACCAGATCAAATCATTGGCAACATCAATGAAGGGGTGCTCACAAGAAAGCAGTCCCAAAACATTTGTCTTTTTGCTGGTTTTCTATCACTCCATCAGCCAGTCAAGTACCAAGAGGCACTGAAAGAAAACAGCTGGGTAGAAGCCATGCAAGAGGAGCTCCAACAGTTCAGAAGACAACAAGTATGGGAGCTTGTACCACTGCCAGAGAATGTAAGTCCTATTGGCACAAAGTGGGTCTTCAAAAACAAAACTGATGAAAGGGGTATTGTTGTCAAGAATAAAGCCAGGCTTGTGGTTCAAGGTTACAGACAAGAAGAGGGTATTGACTATGATGAAACATTTGCCCCTGTAGCACAACTTGAAGCTATCAGACTCTTTCTGGCCTTTGCTGTCAACCACAACATCAAGGTGTATCAAATGGATATCAAATGTGCATTCCTCTATGGTAAGATTCAAGAGGAGGTTTATGTTTGTCAACCTCCAGGTTTTGAGGATCCATTTAATCCAGATCATGTCTACAAGCTAAATAAAGCTTTGTATGGCTTGAAACAAGCACCAAGGGCCTGGTATGAAACTCTGTCCACCTTTTTACTTTCCATTGGTTTCACCAGAGGCAGGATTGATAAAACTCTGTTTTTAAAATGGAGAGGGAAGGATTTGATGATTGTCCAGATTTATGTGGATGACATCATTTTTGGAAGCACATGTAATAAAATGTGTGAAGAGTTCAGGCAACTCATGATAGCTGAGTTTGAAATGAGTGCAATAGGTGAACTCCAGTGCTTTCTTGGTCTCCAAGTAAGGCAGCTGCAAAATGGTACTTTCATCCATCAAGGCAAATATGCCAAAGAACTTTTAAATAAATTTGATATGGATGATTGTAAGCCATGTAGTACACCCATTGCAACCAATAAATTGGTCATGTCTGAAGAAAAGGATGATTTGGTTGATCAGACCTTATATAGAAGCATGATTGGGTCTTTATTGTACCTAACTGCATCTAGACCAGATATCATGTTTGCAACATGTGTCTGTGCAAGATCCCAATCAGCCCCTAGAAAGTCAAACCTTATTGCTGTAAAAAGGATATTCAGATACCTCAAAGGTGCTCTCACACTTGGTATCTGGTATCCAGCTGATGGAAAAATTGAGCTTTCAGGTTTTTCAGATAGTGACTTTGCTGGGTGTGATAAAACAAGGAAGTCCACTTCAGGAGGGTGCCAATTCCTAGGCAACTGCTTAGTGTCTTGGCAAAGCAAAAAGCAAGCAGTTGTTTCCACATCCACTGCTGAGGCAGAATATATAGCCGCTGCAAGCTGTACAGCCCAACTGCTATGGCTTCAAAATTAGTTACTGGATTTTGGTATCACTGCCTTGAAGACACCACTTATGTTGGACAGCCAGGAAGCAGAAAATATCATCAAAAATCCAGTTTCCCATTCAACCACCAAACACATCGACATCAGACATCACTTTGTGAGGGATTGCTATGAAAAAGGTTTGATTTCTCTGCTTCATATTCCAGCTAAGGATCAGCTGGCAGATGTGCTAACCAAAGCATTAGACACATCCACCTTTGAAAGCTTGATCTCTAGAAGTGGCATGCTAAACATGGAATAACAGGCAAAATCCTGTTTTTCTATGAATAAAAGCATTAAAATGTTTTCAAAAAATCAAAAATCCATCCTTAAAAATAGCTAAAAATGAATTTTTCATTAAAATCCTAAAAGTCTGCCATAACCACTGATGGGTTCAAAAGTCTGTGCTACTACAAAAGTCTGTCCACTGCTGAAAGTCATCCCATGTTCTCATTTTCCTTTGATAACCACTGATGGTCAAAATCAGTGTTGTATCCACTGCTGAGCTATCTACTGATAGTGAAAAGCATCCACTGTCCTCCATCACCATTACAACTACTGCCTTCACCAGTTGTTTTCACAAAATGTACTGTTCAAAAGTACTGTCCTTCACTTCACCAGGGGATGGCATGCGGACAGTACTTAGTGGTCAGACCTTTTGTAACCGCTGCCACGTCAGCATTCACTTTTCTTCAATAAATCCCCCTTTTCAAAACCCAAACAGGGTTTAACTGTCGAATTGAATTCTCAAAAGTTCTCTTCTCAAAGCAGTTTCCATCACATTCCATCAAATTTCTCCACAATCTCATCTTCGATTCTCATCTTCAAAATGACCAAATCGAAATCATCCGCAAAATCTTCCAAAGGAGCCTCTCAAAAGGCTACCTCCACAGAAATCCCACATAAACCGTCTCATAATCTACTGGGTCTTCTCACAAAACCCGGCAACATCGATACATTTGATTCCATCCTCGATATGATCAACACATCAAAGTACAAAACTTTGTTAACCGTTGATGTACCCATTTACCTGCAAACTCAGAGAGAGTTTTGGAAAAATTGTACCCTTGAAAAACAAGGAGAAAATGTCATAGCCATTAACTCTACTCTGCAGAAGAAAGCAGTCCGAATAACACTGCAATCCATATCTGAGGTCTTTCAGCTCGCTGATCAGGAAGGTACAGATTCTTTCCCTAAAAACGAGTTAAAAATTGACTCCATTGAGAGAGGGTATGCAGACACAATGATGAAAAGGGATACCTTAGAAAAAGGCTTCTTCCCTCCTGCAACAAGATTTTTATTCCATACCCTCCTCGTGTGTGTTTCAAACAAAACCACTTCTTTTAATGAAATACCACTGAAGATTCAAAACTTGGGATATGCTATTTTACAAGGAGAAAATTTTAACTATTCCAAGGTAATCTTCAATGATTTGGTTAAAAATGTTGAAACGAAATCATTCTTATTGTTTCCAAGATTTTTAAGTTATTATTTTGAGAAAAAATTCAGTAAGAATGATATTGCGGTAATAAATCAAGGTGACTCTTTTCAAATAAAAAGCTTAACGTCTGAAACATTTACAAGAATGTCAACGCCTTGCAAAACACAAGCAGAGATGCCTGAGCAGATTTTAGCAACAAACACTGCTCCACAGGTATCTGCTGCTGAGCCCACTGCTCAAGGTGATCAGGGTAGCCAAACAACTGCCTTGAAACCCACACCTAAAATCACTAAAAAGCCACAAAAAAAAAGAAAAATCAAAAAACCCCCCAAACCCATCAAAAAGGCAACTCTGGAGGATGAGATACCAGAGCAACTGCCTGTGACAGCACAAAAGTCACAACAAACCACTGTTGCTACTTCCTCACAGCAGTTGGTCAAAATATCTCAAACCCTAGCCGAAACTCCTCCTGTCTTCACAAAAAGAACAGGTTGTACAAATAGGGTCACCACATCATGAGGCTCTGGAAGCACTCATTTCCATCCTCCACAGCCCAATACCCGTGGCAATTTCGCTTTCTAAACCTACCTTCACATCCCCAATTCCACCAAATACCAAACTACTGTTGGATGAAATTGATCTGAACCTGGCACAAACCAGTCCTTCTCAATCACCTGTCCATGAGAATATACCTCAACAAAAGACTGGGCCTGATGTATCAATCTTTGCTAACCCACCAACACAACCTGAGGAGGTTACACCCCTTGAGTTACAAGTAACTCTTGGTGGTATTCCAAGTGAAGCAGCCACTTCAAGTGTTGAACCTACAGGTTTACACTTGGACAGTGGTTACATCAATAAGACTTCCTTGGAGGCAATTCCTTCCATAACACCTCTGTTATCTGCTAGTGAGTTTATATTAACCACTGGTTCCATCAAAAGATTATCAAGTGTTGAAGGAAGAAGACCCCAGTACCAAGAAAAAGGGGCACCAGTTGTTGATGTTTGGAGTACACTCCCTACCTCAACTTCTGATAAAACCACTGCTAGTGGGAAATCAGATGATCCCATTAAATTGGGTGATGGTTTAAAGTACAAGGAATTGACGGACAGAGTTGAAAAACTGGATACCACTGTTGCAGAAATCAAAGGCATGCTGCATCAATTGTTGACAGTTCAAATAGTACAATCCACTGCTGTTCCACCTCAAGCACCTGCTCCACCACCAACAGATGTTACAAATGAGCTCTGGAATCTTTTTCAACTATTTCTCCACCAACAACACCAGATGGCTGAGCAGCAGCATGAAAAACATGTTCAAGAGCTCAAAAATGCAATGGAGTCTAGGTACAAAGATACAAAGGATGACATTAAGGCTCTCAAGGCCCATCTGTTGACAACCACTGGCACTGCTCCTCCGACAGTTCTCTTCATTGATGAAATCCCCTCAGATAATGCCAAAAAGGGGGAGAAAATTAAGGAGTGGATAAAGAAAGGGATTGATAATGGGCTATATCTTGATACAGAAAAAGATGCAATGCTCAGAGAAATTCCCTTGCCAGATGGAAGCAAGAAGGTTGATGTGACCCAGAATGCACTTGATGATAGTATCATAAGTGTAAAAAGGGATAGAGCGGCAAAGGATTTATCAAGGTGGAATGAGGAGAAGAGAGCTTTCATGAAGCTGAATGAGCAGGGTTGTTCTGGTGAAAAGGATGATCAAAATCCTGTTCCAAAAAGAAATCTTACTAGAAAAGTAAGGAAACCTAAGTCCACACCATCCAGTTTTCCAAAGCATACTCCAAAACCACCATCCAAAAGCCACCAACATCAAACCTCCACCCAAACAGCTGTTGCAACCTCTGTTGTACCCACATCTGCTGGTACCTCAGTTGTTACAACAACTGCTCTCACTTCAACACACACCAATTCAACACACACCACTACCACTGCCTTATCACCACCAAAAACAACATCTCCCCCATCACTTCCTGCCATAAAGCAGAAGACAGCAGATGTTACAACATCTGTTGTAATGACAACAGTGGTTGAAACACCAGTTGTTTCAACAGCTGTTAGTTAGTCACAAACCACTGCCACTCAAATCACTTCCACTGTTCCACCCAAAACATCATTTGCCTCTCCTAAAATAAAAAGGAGAAGGGTTATCATATCAGATGATGATTCTCCATCACCACCACCAACAGCTTCAAAATCCCAAGCACTTGTCACAATTTCAAAACCCATTCCTCTCTCTTCAACTCAAATTCAAAAGCCATTACCTCCTGCAGGTGTTGTGTTTCCTTTAGAACTCATAGCAGTTAGAGATGAAATCAAATCTTTATACTATGAGGACAACCCTGCCAAAAGGAGCTTGCCTTCAGTTAGAGGATATCCCAGGCCAAACAACATTGAAGAATATTTGGAAATCAAAGCCAAGCAAGCAGAGGATATCGCTAACAAAAACAAACAAGGGAAATCTGATAGGGAATTTCAGCAAAACTATCAGTTTCTCCTTACACAGGTCAGATCAATGGAACAATTTGCCAAAAATGTTAGTCAACAAATTTCAGAAAGGGCAGATGAGACCCTAAGAAAAGACTACATTGAAAATATCATGACCTACAAGAAATACAAGGGGGAGAAACACATGTATAAAAATTGGACCATTCCTGAGCTTGAAAAAGAAGTAGCAAGGATTCATGAAATGATCAAAGATAATGTCCAGCCGACTCCCCCTGAAAAATTCAAACAGGTTGAAGCTGACAAAGCCTTAGAGCTGAAGAGAATGAAAGAGGAGCTGATAATTACTGAATATGGGTCAAAGAACTCTGTGTCTAAGTGGGGAGAAGCGAGGGTCAGGGCCACCTATAAAAGGTTGGAGGAACTTAGGAAAAAGATCCAACAGCTCCACAAAAACCTGATTACTCCAAATCAGAGGTTTCAAAAAGACCACCAAAGCTGCAAGTCAAGAGAACCACTGCTCCTACTGGTGCTGCCATCTACAAAAGAAGGAGTCAAAACCAGTTGGGTGCTGAAACAGTTCAAGATTTAATTGCCGGAAATGACATTGTGAAAAAGGGCATTATGTTAATGATGAAAGAAGAATCTGAACTGGAACAATCTGCAAGTACTGCTCAGCCAGTCATGAACAGGCCAGCATCACCAAATTCCTCTACAAATAAAAATCTCCTAAGAAACCCATCAGGCTCAAAAGTACAAAAGTGGGAAACTGATAAACAGACCCACGTATTGGCTGTGTTCAGGTCTGATGGCGAAGTGAAGAAACTAACAAGGGAACAAGCTCTTGGCCTGAGTCTTGAAGATTTGCAGGATCTCCTTGATCTTCCACTTAGCAGGGATGATGATGATACAGATGCCTTAACTTTTGAATTGCAATTCAAAGGGCAAATAAGGGAACTGTTGTTGAGGCAATAAAGATCTATAATAATGAAGAGTTTTGGCATTATTTGTTCCAGGGGGAGATTGTTGAGATTGAACCCTACCAAAGGAACAGATAATGAAAGCCAAAACTGGATCAGAGCAATAGATCCAGAATAAGCAGATGTTTGGTTGCAAGTCTCTCCCCTTGAAAGTGGTTTCAACATCTGCTGACCTCCTATCTGCTGATCATGCAAACTGCTGACCTACAACTGCTGCTCAAGACAAAGACTGATTGAAGAACTAAAGCTCTGCTGCTCAATCTACTGCCTTGGTTCAAGCACTGCTGATCATGACAAGTACTGCTGGGTTCACAGCAGTGGAAGGATGCAGCAGCAGTTTATATTTGCTTTATGTATTGAAATGTAATATCAGTAGTTAGCATAGCAGTGTTTGTATAGATCAGAGGTTAGAGTTTGTTAGGAGGTTAGATGTCACTTTCATGGTGACGTCAGCTTAGATGCTCAGTGGTTTGCAAGTGCCTATAAATAGAACAGTACTCTGTACTATTCTGTTTAGCTCTTTCACCATCTTCTTTCTGCACGAACAAACACTGAGCTCGGGCTGAAGGGGAGTTTGCATATCATACACGCATTGTAATCAGAGTTTGAAAATAAATTTAATCATTTGATTCAGTGTTGAAAATGTATGATTGAAAGCATTTCTTCTGTTTGATTGTGAAAAGTTTGCTTCCACTTAAATTCCGCTGCACTACTCTTTCATTTGTTCATCTAAATTCAAACACAAATCACAATCAATCCAAACTCAGATCCTAACAGTATTTGTACTTGGAGAAAATAAAGTTACAGTAGAGAGTTGCCCTTTTTAGGATGATCTCACCTGTATTTATACTAAAATATGTTGGTTGTCACTTTCATCATTTACATGGTCCTCACTGGAATAACCACTCGACTAATGTCATCATTGCTCCCATCGGTAGAAAATATTCCACGTTTATGGTGTTTGAGTATTTTGTCAACAGGGATTGTTTAAGTGTGCGCAATGCTATGGTAAGGAAAAAAGAATCTCACCCTAATTCCTCGGGCAGTGGTGGACCCAGAAATTATATGTTGGGGGGTGCGGATGAGTGGTTCAAGCATATTTTCAGGGGGTGTGGTCTGGTTTTTTTGCCTAAAAAATACACTAATTTTTTTTCAAGGGGTGTGCTTGCCCACCCTAGGCTTCACCTAGGTCCGCCCCTGGTCACGGGTCTTTTTTTTTCTATGTTTCTAGATGTTTGGGCCGACCCATAGCAGTGATTCGGTAAGTTGATCAAATAGAAACAATTAGCAATCAAATCTATATCTATATATATATATGTACATATTATAAAG
Organism: Helianthus annuus; assembly: GCF_002127325.2. Taxonomy (NCBI): domain Eukaryota; kingdom Viridiplantae; phylum Streptophyta; class Magnoliopsida; order Asterales; family Asteraceae; genus Helianthus; species Helianthus annuus. Next base: position 147,457,308 of record NC_035434.2, read on the forward strand.
CATCTCCTATGTCTACAAATGTAATTTTCATCCTTTTTTTAAGATGACATACCAAAAGTTAGAACAAATTCCTATACTTTTCCGCTTTTCTTCCTTTTCTATCCTTGTACCCTTATAGAAACCAGAACCGATGATTAAATGGTTTAAGCGAACTGAAGACGTCCCTTCGTTTCCACTCCCATCCCCTCTTTACTCAGGCCTGAACCATACAAATCCCCATTACAACCTGGAACCCTAGCAAAGTTCAACTCCCATTCTCTCCAATCTCATTTTTTCTCTCGATCTGGAACCCTAACCTCCTCTATCCCTCTCCATTTGGATGACGAATAACTTGATATGTAGAACACCGATTTGAAGAAACCCTAACCGATTTGTAGGTTTGTTCCTACTCATCAGCCTCACATGGGAGATAGAAAGGCAACCTGATTGTTCGCAGAAGCATGTTACTTTTTAAATTTGTTTCTGATGATCGATATCTGTCTTTATAGGGCTTGATTTTGTGGTCAAAATGATTACTGATTGAATTAGTGTCTGATGATCGATAGTCAGGGTTTGATTTCGAAGATAATGCATTGTAGTTTTTGTAGAGATTTGATGATATATTAAATTTAGGGTTTCAGCTAGAGGCAACAGTAAATTGTGAATCATATCACAACAATACCCAATGTAAAACAAATCTGTAAATTGATATGATCACTTCTTTTTTTCAATTATATATTTGCAGCCGAATATATAAGCCTCGGGTCAGGCTAAGTGATATGATCACTTCATTTTCTGGTACCTATTAAAGTCATTCGTTGCCCGCTTGTAGATGAAGTTCATCAGCAATTTAACCCGTGGATCTACCAGGTCAGGATCTTGATTAGTTGATTCCAGATGATGAAGCAGCCGACTTTTTTGTTTTAAATCTGGTTTTTCTTTATTTCAATTTCGTGTGTTTTTTAGGTGACAAGACTTTACAAAGACAAAGAACTTGCTGAATTCGAGTTCACTGTACGTATATCTTTCTGTTTTATGGAAAACTCAGCGGGTTAGGTAACAGATCAGAACGGGTCACCTTTTTACGGGCCAGAGTGCATTGGCTTGCTCTATAGCACTTTTTCTTCCTAACATTTTTCAATAAATAGTTACAACAACAACCATACCAAGTATATCCCACAAATAGCAGAACTATTCGTAGGGTCTGGGGGAGGTGGGATGTAGGCAAACCTTTCCTCTATCCTACGAATAGAGAGGCTGCTTCCTGAGAGACCCCCGGCTCCAAAACAACCAACAGGTAGATATATGAAATATGGATAAATAAATAGCGTAGCAGTAGTCAGATAAATCATTAGCATGCACACATAGGCATAGATACAAGAAAATCATCATATGTTAACCTACCTAAAGTGTAAAAGAAAAGTACCCCCTTCCCAAGGCAAAGCTAGGGCACGTCTATACCCTCACCTACAAGTCCTTAACCTTAATCCTACGTCTCCACAAACTCCTATCCTGAACTATGTCCCTAGAGAGGTGCAACTCTACCAAATCTTTCCTAAGTCTTTCATCCCAAGTCAACTTGGGCCTGCCTCTACCCCTTCTTCCTTCCACTGTTATGGTTTCCACTGCTCTAATTGGTTCTGTTAACTGCTTCCTCTTCACATGCCCAAACCATCTCAATCTCCCCTCTTTTAACTCGTCTGATATACTAGCTACTCCTAACCAATCCCTATAAACCTCACTTCTTATTCGGTCTAACCTCGTGTGGCCACACATCCACCTTAACATTCTCATCTCCGCTACCTCCATCTTGCGCGCTTGAGTTTTCTTGATGGCCCAACATTCTGTCACGTATAACATAGCCGGTCAAACTGCTATCCTATAGAATTTTCCCTTCAATTTTGTCGGGAACCTCCTGTCGCACAATATCCCAGTGGCTGCTCTCCACTTACACCAGCCAACCTGGATGCGGTGCGATACATCACTATCTATCTCCCCGTCCCTTTGCACAAACGATCCTAAGTACTTGAACTTAGTCGTTTGTGGGACCACTTGACCTTCAATGATAACCTGAGTGTCCTCGTTGTCACCTGCACCGCTGAAATTACAATAAAGGTATTCAGTCTTAGAATGACTAATCCTTAAACCATTGCCTTCTAACGCTATTCTCCATTCCTCTAGCCTCGCATTTAGGGTTTGTCTAGTTTCAGCAACTAGCACGATATCGTCCACAAAAAGCATGCACCACGGAACTGTCTCTTGAATAGACTTGGATAACTCATCCAAGATAACCGCAAAAAGCAACGGGCTCAACGCGGACCCCTGGTGGAGTCCTACTTCCACGGGGAAGGACTCTGTATCTCCTACAGGCGCACGAACCCTAGTCACAGTCCTATTATACATATCCCTAATTAAGTCTACATACTTCCCCGGAACTCCCCTACCCTCCAAGCTTTCCCAAATCAGTCTACGTGGCACACTGTCATAAGCCTTTTCAAGATCAATGAAAACCATATGTAGATCTCGCTTTTTTTCCCTGTACTTTTCCATTAATCTTCGTAGAATATGAACCGCTTCTGTTGTTGAGCGCCCTGGCATAAAACCAAACTGGTTTACCGTAACCTGAGTTTCTCTTCTAATCCTAGACTCAATTACTCGCTCCCAAATTTTTATAGTGTGGCTTAGTAGCTTAATCCCTCTGTAGTTCCCACAACACTGGGCATTTCCTTTATTCTTAAACAAGGGCACTACGTCACTACTCCTCCACTGTTCCGGGATTTTTCCCGTTTTGAAGATAAGATTAAACAAACTAGCTAGCCATCGAACTCCATCCTCTCCCAAACACTTCCACACGTCTATCGGTATGTTGTCAGGACCAACTGCCTTATCCCTTCCCATCTTCTTGAGTGTTGTCCTTACTTCTCCCATTGTAATACTCCGGCAATAGCAGTTATTTCATCGTCGTCCTTGAGTGTTGTTGTTGTCGCTTTCTTGTTGGACTTCCTTTCCCCCATTGAAAAGATTACAAAAGTAGGTTTGCCATCTCAACTTAATGTCTGGTTCTTTTACTAGGACATGCCCATCCTCTCCCTTTATAAATTTCACAGAACCTAGATCCTGCTTTCTCCGCTCCCTAGCTTTGGCAATCCTGTTTTGTCAAATATGATTACAAAAATTATATCGTCACAATAGTAATCTAATTATTTTAATCAAAATGATTTCAGAAATTTTAATAAATGCACTTTGGGCGAATTTCGACCAATTAAACCGATTTCTTATAAGATAACTTTTGTTTATAGTTTTACCTTTATTGCCCATTAGAGATCAAAATATAACCCAAATCAACCCGTTCATAAGTAAACGGGTCTAAGTTGCCACATCAAGCTAATAGTGATCACTGACAATTTTGGTTTTATTAAGTAAACTTTTGTAAGATCGGCGAAATACCGACGGATGACAGTGTTGGAAAAGAAGTGATTACAAGAATTACAGCGAACATGGTCACCAACAAGGTGTCCTATACCGATTCTAACGAAAGGAACTTTCTCAAAAGGGTTAGCCCGTTATACATTTCTTTATATTTCCTACAATTAATGTCTTTCATGGCAAGTAATTCTCGATTTATTATCAGGTACGTGATTATAGAGAAGACTGGCCTCTTCAAGTTACACAACCGGTAGCTAGGAATTATTATCCGGTAACTCTCTAGAGACTAGACCTTTAGTATATGTCTTTATATGAGCGTTTGGATGTGTTTTTTAAGTGATCACATGATACTGAATGTGTTTTTTACAGTTAAATCTCGGAATATACACAAGTGACAACAAGACCGAGATGTCGGTGCTTGTTGACCGTGCTACCGGGGGAGCTAGCATCAAAGACGGACAAATGGAGATTATGTTTCATCGGTGTCCTCTATGATATTGACCAAACTGAATTGAAATAATCACCAAGGTTAGTGTTTATTCTTTGTTATTGTTTCGATTGTTTGGATGAATTGAAAAGCTTTTTCTTCGAATGAACACTCCAAGGTTAGTGTTTATTCTTTGTTATTGTTTCGATTGTTACTATTTTAGGTCTTATTTGGTTTGAAATTTGGAATATCTTCAGTTTATAGTTCACCCGAGTGATTGACGCAATGAATATTTTGTATTTCACAGGGGAGAATCAAACAATCGAATGGGCAATGCGTTTACGGGTTGCCTTATATATTGCTGAAGCATTGGATTACTGTAGTACCGAAGGCCGTCCATTGTATCATGATTTGAGTTTGGGTATGTTGTTAATTAACTTTAATTTTTAATGCTACCATTACTTTTTATGAGCTATATCTTAATATTTCATTTCCTTTTCTACAGTGAAATTGCTGCTCTCTCATTTACAAACAAAGGGCGTAAACTTTGGGACCTTGAGTTCATTTGGGATGTTTCATATCACAAGGATTTTTATCTCTAGCTACTTTAGAGGCCAACTTTTATTTGTTTATCTTAATTCAGTTCATTTGGGATGTGCGTATATCTAGAATACACAATAAAAAGTTACAAGTATCATATGATTACCCTTGTAAGTTCTTAGTAGAATAAAATCAAACCATTTGTTTATGATTTTCATAAAGTAAACAGGTTCATGTTTTAAAATATTTGTTCTTTTTAAAACGTTGTACGTGGTAAACTTGTGCTTTAAAGGTTATTGTAAGACTCCGCGGCAACGCGCGGGTTCCCTACTAGTTTTGTTACGAATGCAAGACTTGCACGAGAGTCGAGTCCATCCTTTGTCATTATACTAGTCCATCGTTTATGGCCCGGCCTATACATAAACTATTGTTACCCAAATTCAATCAAATTCATTGAACAATGGAACCAAATTAATAAAAAAAAACTAATTGATAAATATAAAAGAAAAATAAAAGAAAACTATAATTTAATTACATTACATTACATATATATTTAAAGACCATGGAAAGGAACAGTTCCAAACAACTACCTGAAACTTTCCCATTGGCTCAAACAAATTACGATTTTACCCTAAGTTTAGATTACGATTTTCCCTCGAGTTCAAAATTACAGTCTTGCCATCGTTGTAGCTTCTGACAAATTACAATTTTACCCCAGTCAAAAATACGATTTTGCATCCAACTCAAAATTACTGTCTTGCAATCGTTGTAGCTTTTGACAAATTACGATCCCCCTAGTTCAAAATTACAGTTTTTCCATCGTTTTAGTTTTTTTTAGCAAACCTATGGTAGTGTCTTATTTTAGTTGGTTGAATCAATGTAATTTTTATTCGTGCCAAATAGTTGTCTAGCACTTACTTATTGCTCTTGACATATTACAGCTTTGGCCTCAACTCAAAAATACAGTTTTTGAAGAAACACTGGTTCGAATGACCGAAATCAATCTGACCAGGGGTTTAGTTCTACATAAAAGGGTGAGTCCTCTCGTTTGATTCAGGGGTTGGCTTATCTTCTTCGAACAATAAGTTCAAAATGAACAGCCGTTAGACTCACCACGGGGAGAATGGGGGTTCTCTCCGTGGCCACTCTCCGGCGTGAGAATAAGTATAGGTTTCAATGAAGAAGAAGAAGTAATAGTGAAAGTGAAATGAGAGTAACTTGAGAAATAATACCTGAGTTGTCTTATTTATAACCGAATTTTGGGCAGGAAAGTTTGTTGACGGAGGAAGTAACGAAAAGCATTTTCCGTAAGCGGTTATCTTAACCACCGTTAGTCACTAACGTGATGTATATGCACACGGATCATGTGCATGATCAACGGCTGGGGAGGTGCCACATGGAAAGTGGGAAAGTGTGGATCCTTCTTCAATTTAGTGCCATCATTGTGATCTTGAGGGGTGCTCAGGATGATGCCACGTGGCCATTCGGTTATAACCGAATGGTTGTGCATGATGGGGCCTTCTAGAAGGTTTGCAGCTGTAATCCTATGTGGCTCTGCGTTATGCAAATTCTGTTGTAACAGAAAGGTTACTTTCTGTTCAAGTCTGGGTGATGTCTACGCGAGGTGTTACTAACTATCCTGACATATGAACTTGCGCAAGGACGTGCTATTGGTTTTCTCGGCGCGCGTATGTTGAAGACTGTTCTCTTTTAAGTTTCTTCTTTAGAACCAGTGCGCTGCCGCGCAAGGTTCCCTTTAAAGAGGTTTATTGGGATGAAGATGTAGTATGGCCCAAAGTGCATGCGCAAGGTTTTTGGGACCATACCCCTTCAAGTCCCCCAGTCCAGTGTTGCTCTTATGCAAATAAGTGGAGTACTGGACTATATAAGAGACGGATGTTTTTTTGCTATGTGGAGTTTCGGCGCGAAATGTTGGAAATCTTCTTGGAGAAGATATTTTTCAAGTTTGAATTGTTCATTATACTAGAATGAACGTTTTTTTTTTTGCATGAGCTGGTTGATGTGATGTGACCCTTGTGTGCCATAGGGCAGATGACAAATAGGTATTTGATCGATCACCTTATTATTGAAACTGTAGCGTATGGGAACGTGTGCAGACGTGTAACGCTGTCAGGGGTTATTTAATAAAATCGATGATTACTGTGGTGCCGCCGTTTCAGAAAGTGGCGATTTGACATTAATCATTACGATTTCTTACACTTCTCTTAATTATGCTGACGTCAACTCGTTTTAGCTTTATATAAATGTATTCTATTACCTTCTCTTTACCAGATTTGGTAAATATGAAAACGAGTCAAAAATACCGTTTACGGAGGGTTACCGAGATTTTGAAGACTCTTGATGTTGCTGAAGCTATTCGTCTTGGAAGTCCGACACCGGAAAAAGTTGTCGGAAGTGCAGGGTTTTCCTGCACCGTGCTTCTCCCCTGTAAGGGGACAGATGGTATCCCATTTCCTACTGGGGTTGATGATGATGCAGGTGTTACACGATTGTCAGCAAATGTCTTGATGCAGTATTTTCCGTCTGATCGGAGGGGTCGGTGCTCGGTAGTGTATAAGCGGCGTCAAAGTGGGCGACCTTCTGCAATTCCGGATGGGGCCCAAATGATGACCTCTGCTATGGGTGATGGGGAGGGTGAGAACCCATGGATCGTTGACCCTCACCCTCTCGAGTGGTATGGTGAAGCACTGCATACCCCTTTGGAGGTGTTGGCCATGTTCCTGGATATCTAGTTTATTTTGTATGTTTTTGTAAATATTGTTCGATGCACTGCTGTGCTCGTATACTTTTGTTCCTGTGTTTGCTACACAAGTAACTTTTTGATGCACTGCTGTGCATGTAGATTTTTGTTAATGCATATGGTGTGCAAGTAACAGTGTCTAATATAAGGAATGTTTGAATTACAATGTTTTGCATGTGTATAATTACTTTGTTTAGGTAAAGCAAATAAAGATGGTACAAAGCTCATGTGTGAACATAGGTCTGGATTGTATGCGGGGCTTGTATCCGCGGATCGTTCATGAGACTTGTAAAGTGTTACCATAGTCTTTTCGCTCTTACCAAAAGAAATTACATGCATTTTGTAATAAACAACAGAAAGTAATAGAAGTAAAACTTTGTATTAATTGGATAAGGCGCAGGGGCCAGTAGATACAAAGTAAATAAATAAAATAATTATGTTGCCTGCGCAAGCATTGGCTATTATGCGGGATGGATAGATTGGTTACATATAGCACCTGCGCAATTGTTGCGCATTCCAGGTGCGTGATACGTTTGTTCCATCGAGCCTTTTTAGGGTATATGCGCCTTTACCCAGGACTTCATGGATGACATATGGTTCTTCCCATTTGGGCGCGAGTTTTCCTGGTTTCTCAGCGTTGGAGGCCTCATTGTCTCGTAGAACAAAATCCCCTGGAACAAAAGTGAATACGCGCACCCGAGCATTATAATATTTCTCCAACTTTGATTTGTACCTGGCTTCGTTGATGGCTGCGTTTTCGCGCCTTTCTTCAAGGAGGTCCAGGTCAATTCCGCGCTCTCGCTCGTTGCTTGCTTTTCCATAGCGATCATTCGTGGTGATGGGAGACCGACTTCTGATGGGATTACCGCTTCTGAACCATAAACGAGAGTAAATGGTGTTTCGCCTGTACTGGTTTTTGGCATAGTGCGGTGAGCCCATAAAATGCTTGGGAGTTCGTCTACCCACCCCCGACGCGCGGTTCCCAGCCTTGCTTTTATGCCATCCACTATCTGCTTGTTTATACTCTCGACTTGCCTATTTGCTTGTGGGTGTGCCACAAAGGCGAAGTTGTGTTTGATGTTCCTTTCCTTGAACCACTTTTGTGGATCTTCTGATGCGAAGTTTGTACCATTGTCAGAAATGATGCGCAATGGTAATCCGAATCGACAAATAATGTGTTCCCAAATGAATTTTCGGATCACCATTGCAGTAGTTGATGCGAGAGCCTTTGCTTCTACCCATTTAGTAAAGTAGTCTACTGCTACTACTATGAACTTGACTGCGCCGGGCGCATCGGGAAAGGGACTGACTAGGTAAATGCCCCATTGTTGGAATGGCCAGGCTGAAGTGACTGGGACCAGAGGGTTCTTTGGACGGAGCGTTTTTGGAGCATGGCGTTGACATGACGTGCATTTGCACAACAGTTCTACTGCATCTACTTACATACCTGGCCAATAGTAGCCTGCATTCATGATCTTTGCAACAACCATGCACGGGCCTGCATGGATTCCACACAGTCCCTCATGAATTTCGTGGACTAAATATTGTGTGTCGGTCTTATCTACGCAGCGTAGAAGAGGACCCATGAATGATTTGCGGTATAAGATACCGTCTGCCATTTCGTAGTTTAACGCCTTGTGCTGAATTTTTCTGGCTTCTGCCTTCCCTTCTGGGAGGATTCCATGTTGCAAGTATGTAATGATTGGGGACATCCAAGATGGATTCCCGGCTTCTATGATGTTTACTTGTCTTAAGGGAACAGACGGATTAGATAATACCTCGATGCGGACCTCTTTCGCGAGGTGTTTGAAGCTTGTGGCCGCCAGTTTGCTTAACGTATCTGCATGTTTGTTTTCGCTTCTATTGATGTGGACTATCTTGAATGTCTGAAATTGATGGATAAGGATTCTTGCTTGTTCCAAATACAGAGCCATGGCTTCGCCTTTAGCTTCATAATGACCGTTGACCTGTTCTGCAACTAATTTGGAATCGACATGTGCTTCGAGATTTTTTGCCCCCATCTTGAGTGCCAGACGAAGACCCACGAGAAATGCTTCGTACTCCGCCTCGTTGTTAGTACTTTTGAAATCCAGGCGAATTGCGTACGCGAGCTCATGATTGTCAGGGCTAACTAGGCGAAGGCCTGCACCTGCACCATCGTTGTTTGAGTCGCCATCCGTATGTAATGTCCAAACCCTGTCATCGAAGACTAGGGTAGGATTTTGAATTGCCTCGCATTCCTGGATTTTGTCGATGGGGACTTCGGTAACAAAGTCTGCTAGGACTTGTCCCTTAATAGCTGGTCGAGGTTTGTACAAGATGTTGTACCCTCCTAACTCAATAGCCCACTTGGCCAACCTTCCCGCGACATCTGGTTTGGACAAACTTTGTCTCAAATGATAGTTTGTAAGGACGGTGATAACATGGCCAGAAAAATATCGTCATAGCCTGCGTGACGCGTGAACCAATGCAAGGACGAGTTTCTCCAATATAGAATAGCGCGTCTCTGGACCAGTTAACATTTTGCTGATGTAGTATATCGGAATTTGAACCCCGTCTCTTTCGACCATTAGTACTGCGCCGACTGCTACTTCTGCTGCAGAGAGATATAGGATCAGTGGCTCATCTTTTTGCGGAGCCGTTAAGGTTGGTAACTGAATCAAACACTCTTTCATTTGTTGGAAAGCTTTTTCTGCTTCTGGGGTCCACCAAAAGTGACTCTTTTTGATGTAGTTGTGCAGAATACTGATGAATGGATACGATTTGGCGGCGTGTTTTGCCAGAAATCTGTTGAGTGCTGCTAATCGACCAGCGAAACGTTGCATCTCTTTGATGGACACTGCTGATGGCATGAGTTGAATGGCTTCCACTTTTTCTGGGTTAACCTTGAAACCATCCTTGGTTACAATAAACCCTAGGAATTTGCCTTCTCCCATCCCGAATGAACATTTCACCGGGTTTAGCTTGAGGTTGACTGTGCGCAGGGAATCAAATATGCACTGAATGTTTGCTAGCATGGATTCTTCTTCCCGACTCATGATAACGAGGTCATCCATGTAAACTTCTAGTGTTACCCCAATATCGTCTCCGAAGACTTTGTCCATCAGTCGTTGATAAGTGGCGCCTGCGTTGCGAAGGCCGAAAGGCATTTTTGTATAGCAAAAAAATACCTTTGTCTGTGCGGAATGCCGTTTTGTCTTCGTCTTCTTCTTTCATTTGTACTTGATGGTATCCTTTATAGCAATCCAGGAAACATTTCCAGTGGAAGGATGCTAATTAATTGACTTTCTTTTCTATTTCTTGAAGGGCGTAACAGTCTTTCGGGCAGGCTTTGTTAAGATCTTTGAAGTCGACACACATGTGCCACCCGTCGTTATGTTTTTGTACCATTACTGGGTTTGCTACCCAGGTTTGGTATTGTACTTCGCGCAGGATCCTAGCTTGAAGTAGTTCGGCTACTTGTTCGTTCATTGCGTTTGCTTTTTCTGTACTAAGACTGCGCTTCCCTTGCGCGACTGGTTCCGCGGAAGGTCGGATATTTAAGCAGTGTTGTGTTATCTCTCTTGGTACCCCGGTCATGTCTGCTGGGGACCATGCGAAGATTTCCATGTTGTTAGATAGGAGTTCCTTTAATTTTGCGTGGATTTCTGGTGAGATGGCATGTCCTAACAAAATGGTTTGCTCAGGATATTCTTTGTTGAGGACCCACTTTTCTAGTTCGTTTAATGGTGATGGCTTGGCAACTTTTACTGGTGGCTCGTCGTCTACATACATCACCTCTTTACTAAAATAAAGAATTGCTACCCTGGTTTCCGTCGGAAAACCACAAGCGGCGTGTGGTATGGAGGTAATCATGCTGAACTCTCTATGTGATCGTCTCCCAAGTAATACATCATGGCGCGATGTTGCTGGCATAACCATAAAATTGACTGTGACAGTGTGCGAGTGCTCACCGTCTGATAGGGTTATAGGGAAGGCGATTTGACCCAACGGAAAGACGGCTTCATTGCAGAAACCAATGAGAGGAAAATCGACTGGTTTTAAGCGCGCCTTATCCTCTGGGTCTAATTGCTTAAAACATTGCTTGTAAATTATATCCATGGAACTTCCGGGATCTATAAACATGTAATCCGTGCGATAATGGCCGAAAATACCAGTGATGATTACCGGGTGTTCTTCTTGAGGACCTCCTAGGACAACAGGGAAGACTACTTGTTGTTCTCGCCAGTGTTGATTGTGACCCCGTTTGTGCGGTCTCCGTGAGGGTCCTCCTTGTACCATATTTGTCTGTTGCACCTTGGTTTCCTGGTGGTTGTTATCCTCCATATTTTGTTTTATATATCTGAGTGGTTCCAGATATCCTTTGTCACTAAGTTGGATGTCCCACTGACGTGCTGATTGTGGGTCCAACATCGTGGTACCGGATCTTCTCTTGAACGCGTACCTTTCTTGATCATTAGATCTGTTATGCAATGGCTCAGATCTGGAATTTGGTTCAAAAATTTCGTTCATGGTATTCTGAAATTTGTTGAACCAATATTCTGGAGTTTCTTCTAAAGATAGATCTGGATGAATTCGAGTTCCGGATTTTATTTCTGGGGTAACAGAGTTTTTCCCCCAGCGGCGATTGTTGCTCTTAGCTATTTTGTCCATGATTCTGTCGATCTGAATAACCTGAGCTGAACTACCCCTGTTTTCAGATCGAGGACTTGATGGACGGTTTGACGGAGTCTCTGCCATGGGTAACAGAGATCGAAGAGAATTGAATGAAAACGAGAAGATTAGAATAAAAATTGAAGAATCGGTGGGCGCCAATGAAGAAACACTGGTTCAAAGGACCGGAATCAATCTGACCAGGGGTTTAGTTCTGCATAAAAGGGTGAGTCCTCTCGTTTGATTCGTTGGTTGGCTTATCTCCTTCTTCGAACGATAACTGCAAAACGAACAACCGTTAGACTTGCCACGGGGAGAATGGGGGTTCTCTCCGTGACCACCCTCCGGCGTGAGAATAAGTACATGTTTTAATGAAGAAGAATAAGTAATAGTGAAAGTGAGGTGAGAGTAACTTGAGAAATAATACCTGAGTTGTCATATTTATAACCAAATTTTGGGCGGGAAAGTTTGTTGACGGAGGAAGTAACGGAAAACATTTTTCGTAAGTGGTTATCTTCTCCACCGTTAATCACTAACGTGATGTATATGCACACGGATCGTGTGCATTATTAACGGCTGGGGAGGTGCCACGTGGAAAGTGGGCAAGTGTGGATCCTTCTTCAATTTAGTGCCATCATCGTGATCTTGAGGGGTGCTCAAGATGATGCCACGTGGCCATTCGTTTATAACTAAATGGTTGTGCATGATGGGGCCTTCTAGAAGGTTTACAGCTGTAATCCTATGTGGCTCTGCCTTATGCAAATTCTGTTGTAACAGAAAGGTTACTTTCTGTTCAAGTCTGGGTGATGTCTACGTGGAGATGTTACTAACTATCCTGACATATGAACTTGCGCAAGGACATGTTATTGGTTTTCTCGGCGCGCTTATGTTGAAGACTGTTCTCTTTTAAGTTTCTTCTTTAGAACCAGTGCGCTGTCGCGCAAGGTTCCCTTTAAAGATGTTTATTGGGATAAAGATGTAGTATGGTCCAAAGTGCCTACACGAGGTTTTTGGGACTATACCCCTTCAGTTTTATAATCGTTTTAGTTTTTTTAGCAAAACTATAATAATACCCCGTAACACGGTCGGAGCATAAACCTAGTTATAATTATTCGAATGTTGCCTATGGATAGCCTAGTGACATATTGGGGGTGAGATAAGACTTTGGGACCAATATGTCATGGGTTCGATTCCCATAAAGAGGGTTTTTTCCCATATTTATTGGGTTTCCTCCTGAATTGGTGTATTGGCATTATGCCTAGTAGAGATGGATATGATCGGATGATTCCGTCAATGACACGATGATACTCCAGTAGTCCGTCAGTGATCCAAATTTGCGGTTAACTCATGTGAGAAGAAAAAGAAATTTAATGTGAGAATAAAAAGCAGAAATGGCATATTAGTAAAATACTATTTCATTTATAACTCATATCATTAATTTTTTTCTCTTTAATTAATTAGTCAACTAATCATTAATTATCCTACATATAATCTACAAAACCTACACATATCAAAATTTTCCTACATATACCCTACACATTATAGAGTTTTATCCTACACAGTCGAAATTTATCTTACACACCTCAAAATATATCCTACACAGCTCGTAAATTATCCTACACAACTAGTAATTTATTCTACACTTTAAATTAAGTTGTTTTTTAATTTGGAAAAAGTATATATATTGAAAATGAGTTACAAATTTAATTTAGTTAGTTATTAAAGGGGAAGAATACAAATTAATGATTTATATAAGTTTACCAATATACCCTTATTGAAAAATTAAAGGCAAATATTAAATGAAGTAAAATGAAACATTCTTATTGGTTGAAACTTCTTTTTTTTCTTCTTACAAAAAATTTGTTCTCATTTGAACCATCCCCTATATATGTATATATATATATATATATATATATATATATATATATATATATATAGGGGATGGTTCAAATGAAAACCACTTTTATTGTGAAAACTCGAAAACTAACTAAAAAAAGCCTAAAAGACACACGCAAAAAAAAAAATTCAATTTTTTTAATAAAAATCGCTGGTTTTTATATATAAAAAAAAACTTTTTTTCAAAAAAAAAAAAATTGTGTAGTGCACATGTGTAATAATACACATGTGTAGTACACATACACTACACCAATTTTTTTTTTTTTGAAAATTTTTTTATATAAAAAAACCTGCGAAATTTGGTTTGCAAAAAAAAAAATTTGTATGTTTTTTTGGCTTTTTTTAATTAGTTTTCGAGTTTTCACAATAACTAGTGGTTTTCATTTGAACCTTCCCCTATATATATATATATATATATATATATATTAAGTTAAAATTGAGAGTTCCAATATTAAATATAATAAGTTAAAACTAAGAGTTCCAACAAACGATTAAACTTACAAGGTTAATAAGTACCACCCTATTACTAGCCTTTTCTAGCCATTTTTTTTACTTTCTCATTAAAAATAATGATGAACCAAATATATATTAAAGCAATGCAAACCTACAAAAAAGAAAAAAACTTCTTCGTGAAATATACACGCAAAGTGAAAAGAATTAGATTTTTAAATTCTCTCATCTCTCTTTGAACATCCGGCAACATATTCCGACAGGCATGTACCTTCAAATCTCAAAAAACTTCCACCCATCCCCATTACGATTTCTTCTAATTGCAATTTCAAGTTTTCAAATTAAGCTCGCCGGAAGGCAAAGCTTCAAGTTTGTCGTGCTTGCTTGCTGGAATATGAGAGTTGTTAAGGTTGTGAAAAGGAAAAATAATATACTTATGTTCAATGGAACCGGTCCTACCTTTCACCGGTTTCCGGCCTAACCGTCGGCCGCCGGCCAAACCACTGGCCAACTGCAAAAATGGTTTGTTGGCGTGAACCGGCCCGGCGTAAGCAGCGGCTCCCGGACCGACCGGCCGGTCCGGTACGGGTCTGAGAACATTACTCATTATACTAGTCCATCGTTTATGGCCCGGCCTATACATAAACTATTGTTACCCAAATTCAATCAAATTCATTGAACAATGGAACCAAATTAATGAAAAAAAAACTAACTGATAAAAATAAAAGATAAAAATAAAAGAAAACTATTATGTTATATAATAAAACAACCCATCTCCATCTTGTATACAGTTTGTATTATATCTATTACACACATATGATACGGAGGTGGTTTTTGTTGTTGGAGTGTGGTTAGAGGTGATGATATGATACTGCTGATGCTGATCTTATACAACCTAATATGGGTTTGGCAAACTTATTATCTCTTACTAAAATTAGAAAAAAATATCTTTTTGAGGATGTACTTTTTTGCTTTCAAATCTCAGAGAAGTTTTTTGGTTCAGAACTTTTATCAAGTGTAGAAGTAAAACATTATGTTCAACAGATAAGTTCGAGTAATTAACCACCCTTTCATAGTAGGAGGGGTGCAAGTTGGTGGGATACATGAGAGAAAGATCCATATGTTTTGAAAAGAGGTGGTTTTTGTTGTTGGAGTGTTGTGAAGAGGTGATGATATGATATTGAGGTAGTTTTTGTTGTTGGAGTGTGGTTAGAGGTGATGATATGATACTGTTGATGCTGATCTTATACAACCTAATATGGGTTTGGTAAACTTATTATCTCTTAATTTTTTTTAATGAAGATACAAATCAAGATGTGAACAGTGTTTTTTTTTAGATGAATATGAGTTTTTTGAAAACTAAACACCTAAAGATCCCAATGATGAAAAAAGGGATCAAACTATTACTGATTCAGGGACACATGGGCCTCAGCAGTCAGGTTTAGGCACTACTGAGACTTTAGGCACGGCTCAAATTGAGCAGCCTAGTAATTATATTACATTACATGTTTATTTAAACACGATTTTACCCTAAGTTTAGATTACGATTTTGCCCCCAGTTCAAAATTACAGTCTTGCCATCGTAGCTTCTGACAAATTACAATTTTACCCCAATCAAAAATACGATTTTGCCTCCAGCTCAAAATTACTGTCTTACCATCGTTGTAGCTTTTGACAAATTACGACCCCCCTAGTTTAAAATTGTAGTTTTTCATCATTTTAGTTTTTCTAGCAAACCTATGGTAGTGTTTTGTTTTAGTTGGTTGAATCAATGTAGTTTTTATTCGTGCCAAACAGTTGTCTAGTACTTATTGCTCTTGACATATTACAGCTTTGACCCAACTCAAAATTACAGTTTTATGACTTTTATCATCGGTTTAGTTTTTTTTTTAAGAAACCTATGATGTAATAACATTTTGTTTATCTGTCACACCCCAAAAATACCACCTAAGGAATGTCCCTGTTAGGCGTGTGACGTACCAATAACGAGCCACTAATTACATTGAACGCATACAAGTTTCAAAATAAAATTCTTAATTATTAATGTAAAATACCATCAACGAGTTTAAATGAAAACCAGCATGTTCAGCGGAAGCAAATAGTAAACCAATGTTAAACTGTTTCAAAAACCAATGTCTGATATTAAGAGTTCAATCACATGAATCCCTCCAGTCGACCCATGACCACTCCAGCTACTCCAGATAGCAAGTTCCCAAATCCAAGATATCTAACGACCTGCAAGCATGCAGACAAGTGTGTCAGACGACGCTGGTGAGTTCAAAGTTTTGTTAACGCGTTTAGTTACCAGATGTGTGTTTACAATAGTTCAACGTTTAGTTTTGATGTTGTTATTACTCGATTACCGTATGTGGCGACTAGATGTGAATGCCCAACCCCAATGCCTCCATTTAGGCTTTGGTCATGATGTCAAGGTATCAAACAACCTTGAATAGATGTAAGGGGTCTTATATGTACACGATGTGAATGCCCAACCCCAACGCCTCTAACTAGGCATTGGTCATGAAGTCCAGGTAATTAGTTCACGCCCGTCCTTTCGGCCCGGTGTGAGGGTGCCAAACCTAATAGCGCTATCAACTAAATACCTCGTTGCTTCTTCAGCAACACGGTAGATGTATGGGGTCTTACATGATTTATACTGTGTTCAATAACCAACATCCCAAATAAACAGTTTACCCAGTATTCCCTTTAGAAACGTTTACCAGATGTCCCAAACCACCGGGACGCATGCTTAGAAAAGTGCAGTGAACTCACCTTTGGTTTGCTCGGTAAGATTAAGACACGTATTCCAAGTTGATCAATTAGTCCCTATTGTGGTTACCACTAACCGTTAGAATCCCATTCTACCAAACCACACATGTAACAACTTACAACAATTAACACGTAACCACAAAATAAACATTCGAGTTTCATATATTTCACATAGCTCGTTCACGTCTCACATAAACACTTTGCAACATTATATAAATTAATCAAATATGCTTTGCAACCCGGAGTTTCACTCGCGGACCAAGACTTTACCAACCCACCCCAATACTGGTTTACCTAGCCCACTCGGCCAGGCCCAGCTACCGGTCCGATTACTCAAGAAGTGGGCTTTGCTGGTGACCCGAGGTCACGTAGCCCAGCCAGAAGTTAAATGGGCTACACAGCCCTTCAGCCTCTCGGCCCATTCCAAATACACATGCATTCAAACACTTAAGTTCATATAATCCACCCAGTTTGTTTTGTAAAGTCTAGTGCGGCCCACTTACTGCCTGGCCCAGTCTTTTTACACAAACATGCCCAATACTTAAAAGAAAAACCCAAACTTGTTGCAGCCCACCGCCCCATATTGGGCTCCTGTTTACGTGGCCCAGCTTATATGCATAGGCTTAATACTCTTTTGTACATCCCAAATAATCGACATGAAGGTTCAATTAGCATCATACGTGTCAAACATGAAGGTGCTCGTAAAGACACATGCAGGTGAAATTGTAGTATTTTATGCACTGATAGATGTGACAAAAGTACAAAACATTTTATGGAATTATGGGTGTCATAGAAAAATGGAATTATCAATAAATATAATATTATTATTTGCAAGGATTTGTAGTTTAGTGCATGCTGGTTGTCATCAATTTTTGTCATCAATTTTGTCCATGTGAGAAGAAGCAGCGACAGGTCTAATTAGCATGAAAATCCATATATCCTTTTACTTCTTATTGATAACTTATTATTATGAAATTCACACCCCAAATCTAATAACAAAATACCTCTAATTACTCAACATAGCTTAGTCGGTTCATCAGGAACATAATTAAACAGCTTCGGCCCAACTTGTACAAATTGCATTCAACAATATAACCATTAACTAGATCAGTCTTGGAAGCATTAACATTATATATATATATATATATATATATATATATATATATATATATATATTCGAACCAGACCAATACATACAACCAACGAGTTCGCTATTAACAACACAATACAGCCTACGAGTTCGTTCTAAACATGTCAAGCAACGAGTTCATTAGCAACAATACCTAATATGCCAGCGGGTTCATAATATAATGTCACGTATATTACTCACAGATCACGTATACCCTATCTACACATACACGCACACTAATTGTAACCGAAGAACTATGATACAAAGAGGATGATTCACTAACCAGGATGAGAGATGAGATCAAGAAGTGGTCGCATACGAGAGAGGCCGAGAAAGGGATGCTAGGGTTTTCACCTTGTGTGTTACGTAGCCTATGGCAAACCGTATGCACAAAAATAGCCTTTAATAGTTCGGTTGGACTTTAATCCAATTATGCTTGCTTTTGGGCTTCAAGTGTTTGGGCTGCAATAGTTAGGGCAGCAAAAAGGAGGGGTGCGACCCACTTTAAAACAACGGTTCTATTGGAAAGGCACTAGGGTGCAGCCCAGTTTTACATACCGTGTAGCATACACGCGGCCCAAGTATAAAAACATATAGCTTAACGGCGTTACAATGTGCGTTTTGTTAAACAAGATTATAATAGCACAAAAAAAAACATAAGACAAGCTTCATCTAAACAAAGAACATCGAATAGGAATAAATATCAGTTAGAAATACGACACAAACTTTGAAAGTTCGGATTGTCACATCATCCCCAACTTGAAAGAAATTTCGTCCCGAAATTTGATAAGTAAGCACAGATGAGTGAAGTGATAAATCAAGATTGTTGCGGATTTTGCTCAGGTGCCACATCATCCCTAACTTGAAGAGGAATTTCGTCCCGAAATTCACCAGTAGTATCCGAATTTGATTGGTCAACAGAAAAGAATTGAGGATATTTGAGCTTCATCTGATCCTCGCGCTCCCACGTGAGCTCCGGTCCACGTCTTGGGTTCCAACGAACACTCACGATTGGAATTCGACTAAGTTAACGAACCTTGACTTCCTGGTCCATGTGTTCGATAAATTCCTCCAGTAAAGATATCACACGTGTTTCATCAGACAACCACTGCCTTAAGTCCGAAACATAAATGACATTGCGTACGTTACCCAATTCGTCAGGTAATTCGAGTTTGTAAGTTACGCTACCGATTCTTCCCAGACTGTTGAATGGTCCATCGTGACGTCAATTAAGCTCGCCATGCTTCCCAAGCATTCCCCACCCTCCCAGGGTGAGACTTTCAATACGATATGATCGCCTACTGCGATCTTCCAGCGTTTCCCATGTTTATCAGCTTTCCTAACGGTCATGCGTTGCCGCCAAACGATTCCTGATCCAAACAACATTCCCAAGAGTTTTGAGTACCATTCCTGGACCAGTAATTAAGTTGCCAACCATCTCAGTCTAACAAGAAGGTTGGCATTATTGTCTATGTAATGCCTCAACAGAGCTGTCTGATTACCAAGATGATAACTGCCGCAGTAGTACCCAACCATAGGTAAGAGTCCTTCCAATTTGCACCAAAGCCAGTCACATACATGCTCGCAGCATGTCTTCGAGTGCCAGGAGAGTTTGTTTTCTACAATCGTTTTCCCAACGGCGATAAGCAATGCTCTGGTCCTGACGTGAGCCAAGGGTGTTGTGTATTGCCTGACATAAATCATGCATAGATCAAATTCCGAGGTAATAGGAGTTGGCACCTCATGCCTAAAAGCCGCCTCTCTCAGAGGAACATTCACAACTGTGGAGACTCGTCAGTTTTCTTGATTGCAAGAAAGTGTGCTGGTAACTTGAGTCCATCAATGATCACCTAGATGATAATGTTTTCATTTCGCGTTATAAGTAGACTAGTGACAAAATTCATGGCAGTCTGTTCTCATTTCCATATATATGTTTCTGGTTACTGATACTCCACCTCGACTTTCCCACACGTTAAACATCATTCACAAACATAGCTAGGTGGGCCTTCATGCCCGATTACCAATACAAGATTTATAGATCCTAATATCTCCCATCAAACCCAGATGACTAGAATACTGAGGCCGGTGTGTTTTTGCTCAACACGAGTTCCCTACAGTTGCCATATAATGAGAACCACATTCGTTCCAAGAGGTAGTGAATATCATCCAACCTGTATAGGGTTGCTTTTCCATGACCCGCATCGGCTCAACTTGAAAGTTCTCTTCCTTCCGTTCCCTAGTTTGAACTGAACGAGTCTAATCAGGTAAGTTAGAGTCGATAGTGTGTTGCAAAGCTCGTGCACGTTCAGGTTTCACAGTCGTAACCGTCCAAAATTCCATCCAGCGATGCCATCAACTGAGTTAGCTTTTCTGAATCGCAAATACACGGGAGGCCCTTGTGATCGGTCTAAGCAGTGCATCTGGTATCGTCCAAGTAATGCCTCCAACTTAAATCCAAAGACCACGGCTTCTACTGCAGGTTGTAAGTCGTGCAATTCCTCTGGTTATGCCACCACGTAAACCATCACCTTCTCGTGTTGCATCGGCGTGTAACTGGTATTCTGATTCAGACCATCATGGTATACCACTAGATCACCCGTACCCTCGGGTAAAGACGATGCTCTGAGCATTGTAGAGTTGAGGTTCAAAAGCTGAAAGGACGTCCTCCTGTTTTGTCTTCCACGAACACAGCACCCTGCTGTGCTAAAGAGATTTAAGCCGCGCGATCTTCGAGAATCATGTGATGAATCTGCGATAGCATCTAGTGAGACCAAGAAATTGTTGCATCCTCGAAGGGATCTCTGGTGTCGATCCGTTTCTAACTGAAACGGGTCTTAGCGAGATCCACGTGTATTCCCACTTACTTGATTATATGACCAAAAAGGTATCCCTCGCATCAAGAAGTTACATTTATCAAGACTTCGCGCGGTGTGGATCCTCCTTCCGGAGCTCTCAAATAAGATACAAAGCTGCCCATGATGTTCCTTTCTCCTGGAAATGATTCAACATGTCGTCAATAAGCATGGTCGATTTCATGTGATCCATACAGTTGCTGGTGTAATGATTAGCTTGAAAGTCTTGGAATACAACGTCGAAACGGCCGCACTGCGCTTGGTATGCCGTTGCAGGCACATTCTCCCCTTAGACTACCTTTTGACAATAGCTCGTTTGTTATTTAGACCTCGTATGGAAGCTCGACCCCTGCAACTGGTCGTCAGGTTGTCAATATATGGTCGTGGCAAACGGTTCTCATCTGTCGCCTTATTGAGTTCTTGAAAACCAGTACACATACTAAAAAGCTTATCTTCACGGATATAACCGGGGCTCCCCAAAGCGAAAAGCTAGGTCCGACAAAACTCTTGTCCAACAGTTCCTGCAGTTGATTAGACAGCTCTTGCAACCCTCCTGGTGCAAGACGGTAAGAGTGCGTGTAGTCAGGGCTGCCTCTGGCGCGAGATCAGACTGAGATTTCGCCTAACAGTTGTGGAAGTAAACCCGAAAGTTCCTTGGGTAGCATACCGAATGGAATCACGATTGATTGGTGGATCCTTGATCCTCTGTTTCCTTTGCCCTAACATCAGAAACGGTTGCTAGTATAGCGGAGTAATCCCTCCGTTGACACTTCTGGCCTTCATAGCTGAAATGGCGCTAACCTTTGCACCACTCTGACGCTTTAGAACAAATAACGATTCTCCACACAAAATTTTCTCCTCACTGGTGTATCTGCACGATCTCTGGATAACCAATCCACACTAACTACTGTATTGCAACCGTCAAGGGTAGTGGAAGGAAGGTCGATGTCGAACAATTGTCCACCAAGGTCGAGTTTGCATCCCAGTGAACATATAAGGCTTCAATTGACTTGCATCAGCCGACTCCACAACAGGTTCGGTTTCAAGAAGCATCAGGGTTAAACATAACATAGACGAAGCGAATTGCTACCCATCCAAGATATCGTGTTGCTATTACACCTGGTATAGCCTATACCAATACTAAATGTCCTTCCAAGAGCTTCATTTCCAGTGTTGTTTGCGTCACGAGAATTTCCAATACTGCCGTCGTTCCCTTGGTTGTCGTCACCTTGACTTACACTGTTCATCCTTGTCGAGGTCACCTTCGTTTCCATACTGTAAGCTATGATCACGAGAACCTTGATGTTGCCGTGACTGTTTCCTCTAATGTTGTTGCCTGTAACGGTGTCCTGCGTCCTTTCACCAATAAGGTCCATTTTTTCACATTTCGTGCCACGTCCCAGGGCACTACTCATGGTGCGGGCGGTTACACAGTCCGCTCTACAGTCAATCGTCATCGATTTTGTCCTGATTGGTTCGTAAGAGTCGTCTCCCATGAGTCGATGGCTGGGGTTAAGGATTCGATTGGAGTCAGATCGCTGTTGTTCGTTGCCGGTAACTAGGGTCATTCAAATGCTGAAGTCGGTAAGGTACTACATTTACCCTCTTGTCTATCATTCTTGCAAGTTGACTGAGTAATACACGGTATGTCGCGAGAGTGTTACGGAAGTGATCGCACTTCGGGATCTAAGGCGTCAACACGCTAAGTTCCAGCAAACAAAGATAAGTGAGGAAAGTATAGTCCAATCATTTGACGCTGAGCCATCCAACTCAGGGACGTTCGTACTAGCACCTAACATTCTACACAGTTCGCTAGGCGTTCAGATGTGTGATCAGGTGATACTCGATAGCATCGAGATTCATAAGGATTCAGAAAGGGGGTGAAAAGATCATGTTCGAGTAGGAGACCATCACTACTATGACTCTATAGGCTGCTGAGTTCTAACATAACATCAATTAACAGAGCGGAACCCCTCTCACACTCGTTAAGCCTCACTGGGACTCACATGCACCCCACATTATTATTATGTGTGCACCCATAATAATAAGGCAATTTGCATGCTTATTTCAGTGCCTCTTAACTCGCGCTAAAAGGTTCCCCGAATTCGAGCAATAAGACAGATGACACCACAACATAGATCATGAAAGTTCAAGAAGAGACGCACTCTTAAAACACGTAACATGGGTTGGTAACATAGAAGTTCATGTTGCAGTGCTAAGTGTGCATTCACGTGTAACGTCATACATAAGTGTACGCTAGATATACTATGCAATAGTAAACGGGAAACGAACCTTGCAATCTGGAGCTGAGTCTCATGGTCGATTGTTGTAGTTGCTCGGTTATAGTCTGGTTTTATAAAAACGTTTTAAAACCAAGTTCACTATAACCAGTGGCTCTGATACCAAACTGTCACACCCCAAAAATACCACCTAAGGAATGTCCCTGTTAGGCGTGTGACGTACCAATAACGAGCCACTAATTACATTGAACGCATACAAGTTTCAAAATAAAATTCTTAATTATTAATGTAAAATACCATCAACGAGTTTAAATGAAAACCAGCATGTTCAGCGGAAGCAAATAGTAAACCAATGTTAAACTGTTTCAAAAACCAATGTCTGATATTAAGAGTTCAATCACATGAATCCCTCCAGTCGACCCATGACCACTCCAGCTACTCCAGATAGCAAGTTCCCAAATCCAAGATATCTAACGACCTGCAAGCATGCAGACAAGTGTGTCAGACGACGCTGGTGAGTTCAAAGTTTTGTTAACGCGTTTAGTTACCAGATGTGTGTTTACAATAGTTCAACGTTTAGTTTTGATGTTGTTATTACTCGATTACCGTATGTGGCGACTAGATGTGAATGCCCAACCCCAATGCCTCCATTTAGGCTTTGGTCATGATGTCAAGGTATCAAACAACCTTGAATAGATGTAAGGGGTCTTATATGTACACGATGTGAATGCCCAACCCCAACGCCTCTAACTAGGCATTGGTCATGAAGTCCAGGTAATTAGTTCACGCCCGTCCTTTCGGCCCGGTGTGAGGGTGCCAAACCTAATAGCGCTATCAACTAAATACCTCGTTGCTTCTTCAGCAACACGGTAGATGTATGGGGTCTTACATGATTTATACTGTGTTCAATAACCAACATCCCAAATAAACAGTTTACCCAGTATTCCCTTTAGAAACGTTTACCAGATGTCCCAAACCACCGGGACGCATGCTTAGAAAAGTGCAGTGAACTCACCTTTGGTTTGCTCGGTAAGATTAAGACACGTATTCCAAGTTGATCAATTAGTCCCTATTGTGGTTACCACTAACCGTTAGAATCCCATTCTACCAAACCACACATGTAACAACTTATAACAATTAACACGTAACCACAAAATAAACATTCGAGTTTCATATATTTCACATAGCTCGTTCACGTCTCACATAAACACTTTGCAACATTATATAAATTAATCAAATATGCTTTGCAACCCGGAGTTTCACTCGCGGACCAAGACTTTACCAACCCACCCCAATACTGATTTACCTAGCCCACTCGGCCAGGCCCAGCTACCGGTCCGATTACTCAAGAAGTGGGCTTTGCTGGTGACCCGAGGTCACGTAGCCCAGCCAGAAGTTAAATGGGCTACACAGCCCTTCAGCCTCTCGGCCCATTCCAAATACACATGCATTCAAACACTTAAGTTCATATAATCCACCCAGTTTGTTTTGTAAAGTCTAGTGCGGCCCACTTACTGCCTGGCCCAGTCTTTTTACACAAACATGCCCAATACTTAAAAGAAAAACCCAAACTTGTTGCAGCCCACCGCCCCATATTGGGCTCCTGTTTACGTGGCCCAGCTTATATGCATAGGCTTAATACTCTTTTGTACATCCCAAATAATCGACATGAAGGTTCAATTAGCATCATACGTGTCAAACATGAAGGTGCTCGTAAAGACACATGCAGGTGAAATTGTAGTATTTTATGCACTGATAGATGTGACAAAAGTACAAAACATTTTATGGAATTATGGGTGTCATAGAAAAATGGAATTATCAATAAATATAATATTATTATTTGCAAGGATTTGTAGTTTAGTGCATGCTGGTTGTCATCAATTTTTGTCATCAATTTTGTCCATGTGAGAAGAAGCAGCGACAGGTCTAATTAGCATGAAAATCCATATATCCTTTTACTTCTTATTGATAACTTATTATTATGAAATTCACACCCCAAATCTAATAACAAAATACCTCTAATTACTCAACATAGCTTAGTCGGTTCATCGGGAACATAATTAAACAGCTTCGGCCCAACTTGGAAGCATTAACATTATATATATATACAAATTGCATTCAACAATATAACCATTAACTAGATCAGTCTTGGAAGCATTAACATTATATATATATATATATATATATATATATATATATATATATATATATATATATATATTCGAACCAGACCAATACATACAACCAACGAGTTCGCTATTAACAACACAATACAGCCTACGAGTTCGTTCTAAACATGTCAAGCAACGAGTTCATTAGCAACAATACCTAATATGCCAGCGGGTTCATAATATAATGTCACGTATATTACTCACAGATCACGTATACCCTATCTACACATACACGCACACTAATTGTAACCGAAGAACTATGATACAAAGAGGATGATTCACTAACCAGGATGAGAGATGAGATCAAGAAGTGGTCGCATACGAGAGAGGCCGAGAAAGGGATGCTAGGGTTTTCACCTTGTGTGTTACGTAGCCTATGGCAAACCGTATGCACAAAAATAGCCTTTAATAGTTCGGTTGGACTTTAATCCAATTATGCTTGCTTTTGGGCTTCAAGTGTTTGGGCTGCAATAGTTAGGGCAGCAAAAAGGAGGGGTGCGACCCACTTTAAAACAACGGTTCTATTGGAAAGGCACTAGGGTGCAGCCCAGTTTTACATACCGTGTAGCATACACGCGGCCCAAGTATAAAAACATATAGCTTAACGGCGTTACAATGTGCGTTTTGTTAAACAAGATTATAATAGCACAAAAAAAAAACATAAGACAAGCTTCATCTAAACAAAGAACATCGAATAGGAATAAATATCAGTTAGAAATACGACACAAACTTTGAAAGTTCGGATTGTCACATTATCACTCTAGTAAAATTATAATTATTCGAATGTTAGAGCATTCACATCAAGCTCCCTAAAAATATACATACATTCCACTAAAAAACAACTCCTATATCAATATATTTCCACTAAAAACAAATACTTTTTCTCTCTCATTTTCAATTAAATAATATTTGAATACCTTTATCATTACATTTTTCTCTCTCCTTCACTCACAACCACTTTCAATATATATTAAAAAATTATAGTGAGTGAAGAGTGTACCCCCAAATATACAGATAAACAGTAACATTTTCTCTCTCCTCCACTCATAACCACTTTTTATACTTTTTATATTTTAAAAACCCCACACAGAGATTTTGATTCTCAGGATGTGAATGCTCTTAGGCTATGCAGTATGGGGGACGTCCCCCCCCCCCTCCGTCCAGGACCGTCGACGGTCTCAACACCATGCCGCCCCCTCATCCCCGTCTTGCACGTCGAGTAGAAAACGTTGGAAACGGAGCGCATGCGGACAAATTTTCACCCTTTTCAATGTTGACCGTTTAATAAAAAAATTATTTCCAAATTCAAATTTCATTCAAACGGTCAATTCCACGTTTTTATAAAAATCCAATCAATTTTCACATCCATTCACCAGTTTTAACCCCTTTTTTCTACTTTTCATCTACCAAACTGTAACACCTCAAAAATTCATGTCCAATAATATATCGACACGTGTCATGGACTTTAAACGTGTAAAAGATTACTTATGAGGGACTAAAGTTGACAAACAAAGAATCTACATGTGTAAAAGGATTCAAAGTGTCAACAATGGATAAATATACTTTTCAATAACCCTACACGATGTTTATACCCTTAAACGAATGAATTATGGATCATACGAAGCTAATTGTGGAAGAAAGTGAGAGATTACAAACTACAGGGGTTAAATGTGTCAACATGTTTAAGTTATACCTCTGAGTGACCTTTTAGCAAACCCGAAGCTTTGTAACAATTAACTATGCTCACTAGAATACGTGGTA
The DNA here is from genome assembly GCF_002127325.2 of Helianthus annuus. NCBI lineage: Eukaryota > Viridiplantae > Streptophyta > Magnoliopsida > Asterales > Asteraceae > Helianthus > Helianthus annuus. The sequence continues at coordinate 147,484,362 of NC_035434.2, forward strand.
AAAATTTCACAAGGTTTCGATAAAGTATGAGAAAGTTATGATAACATTCGTGTATATGAGGGGTTAAAAGCGTCAACGTTGAAATTTAAGACTTTTCGATGATCATATGAATAACCGGGGACTTAACAAAGTTGGTTTATGACTTGGGGTCCTTAAAAGTCAAGTTTAGGGGTTAAAAGTTGACGTGACAGTGTCGTCCCGATCAGTCAAAAACCCAATTAAACCTAGGTAGCTAGGGTAAGTCGGGTATCGTATCCACGAAGAGCATGTGGTCAGTATCGCACGACCCGTTCGATTAGTTAGAATATTTACAAATAATGTACAAAGTGATTATAAAGATTGCTAATTTTATTTGTTTGTTTGGTTTTGAAAATAAATCGGAGTGAACCGACAATTTGATGTTATTCTTAAAACAATGTGTGATTAATTAAGATTGTAAACCAAACTAAAAAGTTGAAACAAGAAATTAGAATACGGATCACACCCGGTTCGATAATTGCAAGACCTAGGGTTCCTACATGTTTTAACTTGATTCAATTGCATATAGTGATTAACGGATTACTATCACGAAACTTAGGTGCCAATTGCTATCTACGTCATAGACAACGGACCACAATGCACTTCATTACCTCGGACATGTAAATCCTAACCTAAGATAAGGCATAATTGCACATAACCATTTCGCAAAGTCATAACTTTATCATCGTTCGACAATTCACGAATGCGAAACAAATGCAAGACAATTATCCAAGGTTTCAAATACTAAGCAATTTGTCACAAAACCAAATTAAAATACAAATGCATAAACCCTAGAAAATCTTACAACATCTACACCGGGGTGAAATCGAAGAGACTAGCCGCTCATGGTTGGATGGACGCGATCACCGGGCGATGAACACGAGCACGGAGCCATGACCTTGAATCTTGAGGAATGGTGGAAATTAGGGTTTGAATGGTGATGATGTTAGGTATGGGTTAGAGATGAAAGAGATGTGTTAGATAGTGTTTTTACTCTTTTTTTTTCCAAAATGAATGGGAGTTGAAGGAATAATAAAATGTAACTCCCCTTTTTCCAAAATTGACTTTTCTCTAAAAAAATCTCGTTTTTACTAATCAGCTGGTGTGTAGCAGATAATGCGTCAATTTCTGGCCTTTCAAAACCTTATATTTTGATTCGTCTCGTGGAGCTACCCCAAATGCATATATTATAAACTCCATAACTCATTTTCTAGCTCAGGATAAGCCAAAATGAAGTTTGTACTGTTTCTGGCGCAGAGTTCAGCTCAGTTTTGCCTCTTTCTGCATTTTCTTCAATTATGTTCTCTCTAGCATCCACCCAAAGCTTCAGTAAATCTCCAAAATGCACCTTAAACCCGTCAATGCCTGCAAAACACAAACCATATCAAAGTAGTGTATTCTAGAAAGTAACTCCGTGTAATTAACCGAAATTAAAACCATTAAGCTATGGAATTTTACCAACCCATCACATCCCCACACTTGTCTTTTGCTTGCCCTCAAGCAAATCTGTTTTTCACTTTCACGTGGGTCGAACGAAAAACACACTCCCCATTCCCGAGACTAAGGTTAAGGTCTATTGTCATGCCCGGTTCAAACTTTTTACAATTTTCGACATATTTAGCAATAAATGATTAATCATGTAAAAATGGTTATCCAAGATTAACCCGCCCTTAAAAATCGCAATTCATATATATCCCTCACAATGTTCACTCCACTCGGTTTACAAGTTGGCTAATTTTAATGATGTATTAGTACTTTTTAAAGTAATCGCTCCAAACCGAATAGAACACGTACCCGCATAGGCTTGCAACTCAATCATTCTCCACCACCGAACATGAATACTAAGCACAAGTCATAAGGTCTTTGTAAGGGTTGTAATGGGGCTAGGCTAAAGGTAGGAAATAGGATATTTGAAAGTGGCTAAGGTGATGAAAATTCGATTTTTATTACAAAACAACTATTCTAAATACGACTAACTACAAAAATCAAACTAGAAGGCAATAATTTTTCGCCTTTTCTTTCTCAAGCTAAAAACACATATTTTTGTTCTTTTCTCGATAATTTTCTATTCTTTTTCGTAACATTTTTCTGATTTTTCTTTTTTTTTTCTTCTATATGCACACAAACAATTCACGATTATACAAACTTGATTCCTATAATCGAATTTCCATTACACGGGTTTAAAAGAAAAAGGTTTTAAGGTTATGGGCTAAAGGGTGGGCAAACGAAAGGATTAGGCACAAAATTGGCTACTACAGGATAATTTTTTGGTAAGGATATAAAAATGGTGTAAAAGGAAAAGGTTTACCTAATGCCTTAATCATTCTTGTGCTTGTATTCGGTCTATGGTCTCAAACGTATTGAAAGTTGCAAGTTCTACAATACATGACTAATGGTCCACTCAAACAAAGAAACATAAGTATGTAATTTTATGATGTAAAAGTGGCTCAAAACCTCACATATCTAAAGGGTATGATATGTGACATGCATAAAATGCTAGTTTCTTAGGCGGATTATTCCCAAATAACCACCCGCTAAATACTCGTCATGCTATTAATTTGAACTTGACCATGATAAAAGACCAAATGGGTTGTGCCATCCCTTGTTGACTTAGTTACTTGTGCTTTAAGATCGCTTTCGAAACAAGACATTTTTGAAAACTTTTTGAAATTTTCCCCCATCCCCACACTTGAGGTAAACATTGTCCTCAATGTGTAGTGTTTAAATGAACGGGTCAAAATCGAAAACTTTTACTACTCCCCTATCCCCACACTTGAGGTAAACATTCTCCTCAATGTGTAAGAACTAGAGTTTTTAAAACGCACAAGGGATGTGACACGGCTAACCTCCCCAAAATTTCACCCCGGAAAATAAAATACAATTTACAATCCACTTATTTGCTAACTAAAAATCAAAAGTAAAAAGAAACGTACGCACCTGATTTTTGAGCTCATTCCTCGTGTGTTCTTCTTCTCTTCAAGAAAGCGGTCGTCCCACGGACATAATACCTACAAATCTTAACCCTTGTGTAGAAGCATGCTTCTCACAACCATTAAAATTTATTAGCTACCTAGTTCTACCACTTTTATGAAAATATTACCAAGTCATATGTTAATTCACTTTGATTTATGTGGAAAAATAATTTACAATAACAATAAACCTAACTCACTTTCGTAGGAATCACGGTTGCATTTAGCTTTTGCAACAATCCCTTTTAAACCACCAGATAGCTCGGGAGGACGAGTAGGTCTCGTGAGGGTTATATAGGGAACACACCCACAACGTTCATTTAACTAAGAAAATAAAATAAAACGAAAATAATACAAACTCTACAACAATCATACCTGATTTGTCTCTCATGGTGGTCTAAGTGAACATTTGCCTACCGACTTTCCAACATACGCTCGGTAATTAGCATGCCGAATCCATACTCTTTTTATTATATTCGGCATACGCACGGTACAACTTCGGGGTCGTTTCGTAACAACATGGCTAATGTCTTGCAACGCCACCCTTCGAATCCTTATGCACGAACCCGGATCCCCAACTTTGTTGGTTGGAGTGATAAGTTTGGAAGAAGGATGAATATGAACGTGAGCTTCTTTCGAATTCGATTCGTCTTGCGGTGTCATGTCTTCCTCTCGGTTCAAACATTCAATTACTTGCTCCGGAAGTTCCATAACCTCTTCCACCACATCACCATCCACCACTGTACCACCAGCCAACACCTCTTGGTCTCGTCTAAGTTGAGCCAATTCTTCGGCGAGATGACCCACTTTCTTTTCCAAGTCTTCATGAGCTTTATCTCTTACTTCAAACTCTTTCCTCACTTCGGCTTTGAACTCTTGGTGTGAATTAGTAAGATTACTCACAACATTCATGATAGCATCAAATTTCGAACTTATTGAGTCTTGAGGTTCCTCGTATGCCGGTTGAGGGTATTCATTATAATAATCATCATACACCTCCCAGTAACTTGAGAAATGTGGCAATTCGGGTTCATAGTAGTGCTCTTGATAATGTGGTGGTGGTGGATTGTCGTATGGATAATATGAGGATGGACCATTGAAATCTTCATAATCCGCCCTCCTATATTCATATAATCCGCTGAGGTAGTCTTCTCGATCCTTGTTGGCTTGAACTTTTTCGTAGAAGACAGAGCAATCCTCTAAATAATGCTCTCCGCTTCCGCAACACTCACACGGATCATCAGCTACCCAATTCATATTGAAAGATGACACCTGCAAAACATGTACCTGCACAAACAAGCTCAACCACCCAAAGTAAAATCACAAAAATACAAGAAAGAAAAACTAAACTAAAATCGAACAAGCAATGAAATACTAAGCGCACTAGCTCCCCGGCAACGGCGCCATTTTGACGTGACCGTGTCGTCCCGATCAGTCAAAAACCCAATTAAACCTAGGTAGCTAGGGTAAGTCGGGTATTGTATCCACGAAGAGCATGTGGTCAGTATCGCACGACCCGTTCGATTAGTTAGAATATTTACAAATAATGTACAAAGTGATTATAAAGATTGCTAATTTTATTTGTTTGTTTGGTTTTGAAAATAAATCGGAGTGAACCGACAATTTGATGTTATTCTTAAAACAATGTGTGATTAATTAAGATTGTAAACTAAACTAAAAAGTTGAAACAAGAAATTAGAATACAGATCACACTCGGTTCGATAATTGCAAGACCTAGGGTTCCTACATGTTTTAACTTGATTCAATTGCATATAGTGATTAACGGGTTACTATCACGAAACTTAGGTGCCAATTGCTATCTACGTCATAGACAACGGACCACAATGCACTTCATTACCTCGGACATGTAAATCCTAACCTAAGATAAGGCATAATTGCACATAACCATTTCGCAAAGTCATAACTTTATCATCGTTCGACAATTCACGAATGCGAAACAAATGCAAGACAATTATCCAAGGTTTCAAATACTAAACAATTTGTCACAAAACCAAATTAAAATACAAATGCATAAACCCTAGAAAATCTTACAACATTTACACCGGGGTGAAACCGAAGAGACTAGCCGCTCATGGTTGGATGGATGCGATCACCGGGCGATGAACACGAGCACGGAGCCATGACCTTGAGTCTTGAGGAATGGTGGAAGTTAGGGTTTGAATGGTGATGATGTTAGGTATGGATTAGAGATGAAAGAGATGTGTTAGATAGTGTTTTTCCACTTTTTTTTCAAAATGAATGGGAGTTGAAGGAATAATAAAATGTAACTCCCCTTTTTCCAAAATTGACTTTTCTCTAAAAAAAATCCCGTTTTTACTAATCAGCTGGTGTGCAGCAGATAATGCGTCAATTTCTGGCCTTTCAAAACCTTATATTTTTATTCGTCTCGTCGAGCTACCCCAAATGCATATATTATAAGCACCGAAACTCATTTTCTAGCTCAGGATAAGCCAAAATGAAGTTTGTACTGTTTCTGGCGCAGAGTTCAGCTCAGTTTTGCCTCTTTCTGCATTTTCTTCAATTATGTTCTCTCTAGCATCCACCCAAAGCTTCAGTAAATCTCCAAAATGCACCTTAAACCCGTCAATGCCTGCAAAACACAAACCATATCAAAGTAGTGTATTCTAGAAAGTAACTCCGTGTAATTAACCGAAATTAAAACCATTAAGCTATGAAATTTTTCCAACCCATCAAACGTGCAAAATAACAAGTTAAAATAAAGATTTAAAGAACCTGGGACCAAAGTTGCAATTATTGGAAACTTGTGACCGGAGTCTGGGAGCCATACCGGCCGCGTAAGACTCACACATGTCTTACGCGTGCCGCGTGAGACCTGCAGATGCAGAAAAACATCACAGCCGCCTGTTCCAGCCAGTTAGACCGATTTTAAAGTCTGGTTTTCGATTCTAGGGGCTTGTTTGATGGTTTATAATGACCTAGGGACACTTGGGATGATCAGGAAACATCCATAGACTTTGTTGGAATGATCTTGGAGCTCTAGAAAACCTATATAAGGGCCATGAGTTCATTTGTTCAAGTGCTCATTCACTTGCAACAACTTAAGCAATCAATTCTGGAGATAGCTGGCCTTGGGAGAAGATTGAGAAGTTTAGAAAAGATAGCAAGGACCTTAAGTAAGAGCTTTAGTCCTTATTTAGTCCTTTTAATTAACTTATAGACCAAAAAGTCAAACCGTCGTAATTAAGGTTTGACTTAGTGATTAATCACTAATGGTCCAGTTAATTCTAGAATTAAGAATAGCTTTGAGTTGGTAATTATGTGGGTAATAAACCCTTAAAAGGGTATTCTCTAACTCCCACTCTTAATAGGTCAATTGTCGAGTCAAACTTGATCTTAAAAAGTCAACAGAAAGCTAATTTCCAAATAAACATATAATTAGCAATGTATAAGCCATACAACCTGTTTTATCATTCATATAACTTGGTAATTAATGTAAGAACATGTCTAAGTATGTTCAACCCGACAATGTTTAGTTTAAGCTCGGTTCGGAACCGAAAGTCGCATAAGTGGACTTTTACTTTGACTTTCAGTTCTGACCCATTAGAGCGTAGTTTAGAAATTCCTTAGAGCTTATTTAGGACCAGGTTACATGTTAGTATAATCCTCTATGATTATATAACTTGGTTCATTAGTTATCCGGTTCATATGCACGTTTCCGTTATATGCCTAAATGGTGACCGTTATGCCCTTTTGACCATAAAACAAGAATTTTGAAAATATGAGAGGACAATAATCTTTATTACTGATTTATAAACTTGTCCCTAAATTTTCACATCAGTTCGAGGTCTAGATTAGGAGTTATGCTTAATAGCGTAATTAGAAAGCTTTTTATAAATTAAATGGCGTAATTAGCATATAGCCTATCTAAACCCAAATTTTTATACCAAACTTTTTACCTACTGATATAAAATAATATTTTGGGATTTTTGAAGATTTTTATTTATTTTTAGGCTGAGCATAACATAGGGTTCTAAGCTTATTCGGTAATTGTCGGTTTTGCCCTTTTGGCCTATAAAATGAGTTTTACAAAACATTTTGACACCAAACCTTTTGCTACTGATTTTATATGATAAATGAAATATTTTAAGCTTTCTGGAATGATAAAAATATCAGCTTTCCTATTTTAACCCGAAAATCGCTCAAATCGCCTTTTTACGCGTTTTTAATGCATAGTATAAGTTAAAACTATTTTTAACATATAAGGTTTGATCCCTACTGATGTTTTAAGTAAATTTTCATAATTAAACAGTAGGCAAAAGTTTTAAACTCAGATTTCCAGATTTGACCTTTTAAGCTTATGTGAAATTACCAAAATGCCCCTACGGTGCAGAGTTGGTTATAATTAATAAATTTCACATATATGCAATACCATACTGATATAACTTATAAAAAATAAGGATTTTTACTGATTATATCAGACCTGGAACTCAGATTCATATTTGAACTCTTTTAAAGCTTTAAAATGACAAAAATACCCCTACGAGGCATAGTTTGAGTTTAATTTCATTTTGGGCATAATGGAAGGTATCCTACAGATATCACAACATATTTAAGGCATATTAACTCAAGGAAACCTGTTCATGACTCATTTGGTTACCCGTTACGCACCTTTCGCGTTCGGATCGGCTTATGTAACTAGTTTGCATAAATTAGCCGAAACGGGTCAAACCTTATCATTTTTATCTCAAAATCCAGAATGTGTTTAGTTTACCCATATTAAACAAGTATACAAGCTTGTCGGGTCTAAACCACATTCTAATTCGGTCTTCGCTTAATCATGCGAATTGAACCGTATCTTTCTTTAAAACTAATTGGTCTACGTTTAGGCTTAATTTGTGACAACTGTCAAATTTGCATGCATCCGTACGTTTAATTAATATTGATTTACGCTTAATGACTGTGCTTAATTACAACTGTGGATTTAACTGCTTTCTGATTTCTGTTACATACATACATATGCATCACATTTTATACTCTCACTCCATTTATTTCACACAAACATTAAACATTAGTGACAACCTTGATGCACAAAGCATAGTTAGCACACTGAGCGGATAACCCAGAAAACATGCTGACAATGCCAGCACCTAGACAGACAATGTTTTTGAGGCTAGTATGAGCCAGAGATAGAATACTACACTAGTAGGGAGTGTAGGGAAGTGAGGACCATAAAACTGCGTCACTAGGTGATAGTTATAGTGCCGGGAAGTGCCTAAAACACACTTTAAATGTAGAATTCTGCACTAAATAACAAAAATTCAGCATTTAATAATGCTAGTAAAGTGCACAAACTTGACAAAATAGTCCTAGACACTTTCCAAAGTGTTGGGAATTAAATGTGTCACTAAAAGTAATATAAAAGACACTTTATGGATTAATTTAGCACTTTAACGGAACAACACCCAACCGAACAACCGGACATTACCCGGAACACAAAAATATTGTTAAACACATTGTTTATATTTTTCTGAGCTAGTTAGGGTCCCCGAACACCCTAACACACTATATAATTAATTACACACCATAAATCACTAACTTAACACTTGGTTCTTAACTAGATTTGTAACTAAACCTTGAAACCCAACTAGACCCCCCCCCCTCAAAACCGGTTACGAAGGGTGGAGACCCACCCATGATTTATTTTAGTTGTTTATTAAATGTGCCATGTACTTGGGAAACACCTTATCCTTCATGTAATAAGATGTTGGAAGATTATTAATAGTAACCACAAGACCAAACTCCATTCATCCTCAACCTTCCAAACTCACCACAGCCTCCATTCTTCACCTCCTTATTCTCGGCCTAAGCTCACACTCACAACCCATCCATTTTCATTCAACACTCAAGCATTCCAAGGTGATTCTAAGGTGTTAGAAGGTGTATAAGTAAGCTTGGAGCTTTCGGAAGTAGAAGGACCATCACCATTTGCTTTTATCCCCTTCATTTATCTTCTTGAGCTCTCCTAGCCTTGTGCTAGTGGTAAGTGTCTTAGATCTTCATCTTCTTCATATTTTTGATGGTTAATAGTAAAAAAGAATGGCGAAATCTCAAGAACTCTAAAGAACATAATCAAGTCTTGAAACATAAATTAACAAAGTGATGAAGTAGTGTTAAAATGAAGATGAAATCATGTTGTTCTTGTGTTGTTATGATTGTTGTTTGTTGTTTGTTAGTAAAAATGGTATGGTCCATCTCATGGAGTTGCTAGATCATGTTTAAAGACATGAACTAGCAAGATGTGAATGTTAGAGATGTTGTGGATGAAGGAATCATCCACACATAAACTATGAACATGAACAAATAAGTGTTTTCTTGAAAAATAAAGGCCAAAATAAGTTGTAATCTTGTAGATCTAAAGATCTATGGGTGGTTTTTCGAAAGAACCAAGTGAAAGGAATAAGTTTTGTTAAAACTTGGATTTTACATAAACTAATCACATTTTTAGTGGATAAACAAGTGTAGGAACACTTGTGTAATAAGAAAATTTCACAAAGAAATATTTTTAGAAATTATTACTAGAAGTTGTAAATGTTCAAATCCTTTAAAAATAAAGTTTTTAAAGAACCAATCACATTTTTAAAGGTAACAAGGCTTACTAAGTATACTAGTAAGTTACTACATGTTTTTATAAATTTTTCAAGTTCATAAGTTTATGGTTTATGCTTGTTTTTGTCAAGATTAGTGATTAAAGATTGAATATTGTTGGTTGATAATTGATTGAATGATTTTACAAAAGAAAATGATATGCTAGTAAGCATGGACGCCTCCATTTACAAAGGAAACTCTGGCAAAATTTTTCTAAAATTACAACACTTAGAAAATATTTTTCTAACAAGTGTTACAAATATATTTTTAACTTGGTTTTCAAAATAAACCTCGCCGTGATTTTATTTACAAAAATAAAAAGTGTCGGAGGTTGATTTTCGTAAATAAAAATTTGATAAATATATATTTAGAATATATATTTTATACTAAAACGTTTGTGTGATTATTTGTTTATTCTGTGAACTAGTTATATTATTTTTGGGTAAAATAATATTACTTACAAAATACCATGGAAATTAGAACTCCAAAATAATACCAAAAATCACAAGGAATAAATATTTAAGTTACACACATAATATTGTGAAACCGAACGCAGAAACGTAACTTATGAAATATTTCAGGATATACCATTACACTATATTTTTGGTAAATCTTATTTTGGAAATGAAAGGAGTGAAAATATGATTTCGTAAATATTACCAAGTATATCATATTTTTGACAACGAGAAAATATTTTTTTTTTGGGAGTTAAAAATATATTTTCCTAGTATATTTAGAAGATATATAATTTTTGAGAAAAATATATTTTCTGGGACAATACATGATTGAACAAAATAAGTATATATATATTTAAGTGAGACCTGAAATATATGGTTTTGGAAATATATATTGGGAATATATTAACATATTTTTATTTGGAACAATACACCGAAATACGACGCCGTTACTTGGCAAAATATAAAAATACAAATACGAAAATACATGTATAAGATACCCCATCCTTGGGAAGGATATATATACTTGAGAAGCATTATCAGAAAATATTGTTTAATCATTTATTTTAAAACAAAATATAATTTAAAGTTAAAATAATTTATTTTAACAAATGATTATAACTTGGAATAATATTAGGAACATAAGAAGCGTAACTCAAAGATAAATACAGAAGCAAGGCACGGCCCGTTCGCCTAATAGACGTTAGAACATTGTAGGTAGTCGTGGTTGTTGAGGAGATTTGAGTTACAAGTACCAAAGACGCAATACAGTGAGTTCATGTCTCCCCTTTTTCTCTTTACTGTTTTCAGTTTTATACCTCGGGGGTGAAATACATGCGACAAATGTTACAAACTTTTACTTGCATGGTATGGTTAGCGTAGGGAGGGTTTTTACTACTTAGATCATGTGAGTAGGTAGGTGGAACTTAAGGCCATTAATCCTCGTTGTAGGACCGAGGGATATGAGTGATAGATCTATTCGAGTGTAGTGAGCCCCACTCCTGAGTCCGTCGAGTGGACCATGAGGTGACTATGTGCCTGACGCCAAAATCTGCTAGGTTTGAGTCTTCCTGCATCACTTCACACATATCAATGGCTTTGCAAACCATTGGTGATCTCTTTTTCCTTATTGCTACATACCAGGGAGTTACATACATACTTACAACATTTTTCAAAGGCTTATACATACACACAAACAAACACATGAACTCGCTCAACTTTTGTTGTTTTTCAAACTACATGTATTTCAGGAAATTTTAATGGATCTGGCGGGCGTTGGAAGTTTTTATGCTGCGTTAAGAATAAAGATGTCATCCATGGTCTTTGAGTTTGGAAGGTGTGTCTTATTCCTGGACGAGACATGTCTTCCAAACCTTGGTATTATTCAATATCTTTTGTCGAGTCTTTAATGAACTCAAAAGCATTTTGTACGATTTGTAAAACTAGAATTTGTAGTCTACGTTTTAAAACGATGTTGTTATGTTTTAACTTATTTAGTGGATGACAAACCTATGGTTTCATCATATAGTTGATGTTATGATTGAATGCAATGATATTAAGAAAGTCACACCATAATCATGCTTCCGCAAAAGTCAGGGTGTGACAGCTTGGTATCAGAGCTTCGATCGTAGCGAACTAGGATTCTTTCTCGAGTCTAGACTACGATCATTAGGGCTCTCACGAAAATGTTTTCACGACTTGTTTTTCATTGCATACACTAAATGTCCAGATCCAGGGTACAAAACATTTTTACAAACAAAACAAAACATTTTTACAAACAAAAGGCACAAATGCACTTTTCAAAATTCGTGGTTCAGTCTTAGAGACTGTGGGAGTTCAGCCTTAGAGGCTGAGGGAGGTTCAGTCTTAGAGACTGAGGGAGTTCAGCCTTAGAGGCTGGGGAGGGTCAATCTTAGAGATTGGGAAGGTTTATTTAGTCTTAGAGACTAGGAGTTGGTCTTAGAGACTAGGGAAGTTTGGTCTTAGAGGCCAGGGGTTCAGTCTTAAAGGCTGAGGAGGTCCAGTCTTAGAGGCTGGGGAGGTTCAGTTTTAGAAGCTGGGGATGTTTAGTCTGAGAGACTGGGTGTTTAGTCTGAAAGACTGGGAAGTTTAGTCTGAGAGGCTAGGGAGGTCAGTCTAGGAGACTGGGAAGGGTAGTCTAAGAGACTGGGAAGTTTAGTCTGAGAGACTAGGGAGAATAGAAGATTTTGTAAAGAACAAGGTGTATACATGACTACATGATAAACTACTTTTATTTGCATACACTAATTGTTAGTAATTACTATGGATATACATGCTATGACTATTATGTACCGGCACACATGTCACTTTATTTAGAAAGGGTGTTATCAGACATTGATACCCTACGGCCACCGCCACAGATGATGAGATTACATCTATGCCAGAGATATCTACGTCAGACACTGAGAAGTGATCCTGATATGCTGACCAAGGCCGAGGACGACGTCCAACCATCCGCGCCGCCAGATTCTTGGTGAAGAATTACCCCTGCTGATGGCTTCTCTGACAAGAATCGTTCTATCACTCTTGTTTCAATCCATGACCACGTTATCACTAGTTATCCCGATGGTGAACACACTATAGCTCCGATCCTCGACAATGCGCCTCCTGTGGACATTCCTTCCGAAGGTTGGCTACTCAACGAATAATTAATGATGACATTGGCATGTTATTGATGGCCCTTATTATAACACCTATGATGATGGAAAGTTTGACAAGCACGTCGTTACTAAGTTCACTTTTTGAGACCCCTGTTAACAAGCTATCCTCTGATTCTAGCATACATTCGATCTCAGACTCCTTTGAGTCTGTGACCTCTGCAACCTTACAGACATCCAGGTTACAACTTTCTACTACTGACGCATACGACGATGACATGACTGCTGCACTATCACCTGCTCGAGGCACCACACCGTTACACGACCCAGAGCCTGCCCCTAAGCTAGCTTCTGCACCTTTTGGGTCAGCTTGGTGTTGCCCCTACTGATCCTGCACCCTTACCTGATCATGACCCTGTTTCATTTTGGCTTACCAGACATTGCACCCCTTATACCTGACACAGTACCTGCACCTAGTAATTCTCCTTTCATTGAGACATTTACTGCAGCACCTTCGCCCGCTGATGTTGCTCTCGTAAAGACCGACGTCCAATGCGCCAACATGCCTATCGCTTTCTTTCAAGACATACACGTACCCTGGGAAGGTACTCCAAGTCAGCACCCGCGTAACGGCTCCTTTTTCTACAACAGCATTTTCTACGACCTCACCGGCCGCACCGTCTGATACATTCGCCTCTACATCGCTGGACGAACCATTTCAATGATTCCTATGACACACTATACTGATTTTAGACCCTTACCATCCCTCACTTTGTGGAAACTACACACAGGACAAGTACCCCTGTAACGTTAGCTACAGTTTGAGGATATAGTTCGCAGAGTTTTGGAGCTTGTGCTACACCACGTCCTCCACCCTGTCTATGCTAGTATACTTTGACCCCCCACATTCATCACTATCTTCTTTGGCACACTCACCTGCTGCTACTACACCCTCTTGGATATTAAGGCTCGTATCTTTACTGTCAAGCAGCAGATCAGTTAATTACTTCGACAAATATGCAAGCTCGAGGAGGAATTCAAGCATGTTAACAGTTTACTTTTCTTTCTTCCTCCACCTCAGTCACCAGTATAGTTGGTTTCGGGATTATGCGGATTGCATTACATCTGGGTAGGACATTAATGATAAGCCGAGATTGTGGAGACTTTTGAAGACCACATCTGACTACGTAATTTTGATACACTAACATATTTAATGGACAAGGGTAGGGTGACCCTGTGTCCCTGTTGATGTGATACATTTCGGAAGAAAACACAATTGTGGCCAGGAAATAATGAGAAGCCCGTCATCATTAAGCATGCAACGATACTTTGTGACCAATGACCAACAAAATCTCAGTCGCTATGTCTTCATTAAGCGCGTTATTGACCTATATGTGTGTGCTATAATTATAATGCTACGTGCTTACTTGCTATAAATATAATTACCAAGTTGCTTGGCTATACTATGATTATACTATTGCTTGATTGGTTGGTAACCTATTATGCGTATGTGCATATGATCTCTAAACAACTGTATGCACTCCCCGAACGAATAAGACCTGACCTAACCAAACTTCTTCTCATAAGATGTCGATACTAGGGAACGTCAATACCAACAACCCTTTGCCGACAACAGCAGAGTCAGAACTACAAGAGCGCATCTCACGAGCCATCGCACAACTCGTGGCCCTTCCCTCCAAACACGGTGGAGATACCTCAGGTAATAACCGACCCAGCGGCTGCACCTACGAGCAGCTCTTGAACCACAAACCTCGAGGATTCGACAGCACTGGGGTGCCTTAGCCTTCGTGCGCTGGGTTGAGAAGACAGATTCTGTCTTACGGATGAGCAAATGTGCCCCAGAACATCAGGTTACGTACGTAGCTGGACTATTAATAAATGGGGCTCTGTTATGGTGGAACTTTCAGGTTCAGGCAATGGGCAAGACTACTGCGTATGCTTTGACGTGGGACGAACTGAAGGAACTAATGCGCAAGAGATATTGCTCTAGGGCGGAAGTCCAAAAGTTGGAAACTGAATTGTGGAACCTGAAAATGGAAGGTCCAAAGATAGCTGAATATGTGCAGAGATTTGGCGAATTATCACAAGTTGCATCGCGTTTGGTGGAACCAGAATCTAGGAAGATCGAACGTTTCATCGGGGGATTGGCACCTCAGATTCTAAGCCTAGTAACAACATCTAAACCTTCAACGATCACCGAGGCTATCAGCATAAGCGTGGCACTCACTGAAGAAGCAATTAGAAAGGAAAATTTTCTAGTATGGAAGAGAAAGAGGAGACTCCTGTAGAGTCATCTAGAGATAACAAGAGAAAGCTCGCAAATTTCAAAATGATTACTCGGGCGAGTAACAAGAAGAAGTTAAAAAAGGGAAAAGACTACATGGGTATCCTACCTAAGTGTGACAATTGTCTACGTTATCATGTCGGGCGATGTAAATATGGAAAATGTGATAATTGTGGTAAGAGGGGGCATCCCAAGGAGACTTGTAGACAAGGTATTGAAAGTGGAAATAAAGGTCAAGATGATAGCGAGAATCACGGAGGAAACAACGACAACGACGAAGGCAGGACGAGTGACAAACAAAAACGTGCTGAAGGTTGTCTTAACTGTGGGAACAAGAAGCACTTCAGAAAATACTGCCCTAAGAAGAACCAGGCACAAGGATAAAAGCTCAATAGCAGAGCTAGGGGACCACGCCAGGAATTCAAGCATGGATATCGGTACGTCCCATATTATTCAACGCTATGCATTTGCGCTGCTAGATACTGTTGCAAATTTTAGCTTCGCATCTCTAGGGTTTGAGAGAATACTCGGTTTAGTATTAAGTAAGTTAGATAACCCGTACTCGATAGAACTAGCTAATGGGAAGCTAGTAGAAGCCAACGAAGTAAATGGGACATGGCAAGATAGGACCCGGAGAGTGTGAGTTCACGCTTGATCTACTGCCAGTGAATTGGGAGACTTCAACAAGGTAGTTGGATGGATTGGATCAATAGGAGATTGATATCCGCACCGCGATGGTGAACGAAGAAACAATCTTGACTCATGAAGCGGGATACGCCTCTGCAAATTACTAATTGCTTGAAGGCATGAAGGATGTTGCGTAAAGAATGTGTTGTTTTCTTGACTCATGTCGTGGACGAGGGAGCCGAAGAACCAAAACTCGGAAATACCCCTGTGATAAGGGAATACCCCGAAGTCTTCCCTGAAGACTTGCAAGAATCATCTCCTCAACGACGAGTCGAATTTCGCATCGATTTGAGTTCCAGGTGCCGCATTTGTAGTTAATGCACTCAAGAGACATACACCTTCGGAAATGCAAGAATTGACAGTGTAGTTTCAGTAGTGGATAGAGAAGGAAGATAACAGACCAAAATTTCCGTTCTGGGTAACCCCAGTTCTGCTTATCAAATGAAAGGACGACGACTCCCAAATGAACATCAAACTACCAGAAGCCGGACGAGCTAGCCAACGAGAGTCAGCGACTCTCGCTAAGGATTGACGAACTACTTATTGGACTAACTGCGAGGATCCAACCCGTATTTCCCGACTGATCGATGCTCGAGCAGCTGTAACTTCAAGAAGAAAGTATACCGGGAGAAGATTGTGGGACAATAACTTATTTTAAGCGTACACAAGAATGGCGTTTCCTACACGATGCACATAACGATTCTACACCGAATACGAAACTCTGAGAATCTAGGAAGCATGTACTTAGGACCATCGGGAACCAGGTCCAAATTCACAAAGGTCGTTACTTAGAAACCACATCCGTTAACTCAAGCAGACACCAATAACCTGACATATATGCCAGTTCCGTTGACCCAACCGAAAGTACTTGAATTACTTTTACTTCTAGCAAGTAGACGGTTGCATCTCTACTCCCCTTAATGGTAGTTGCATCACGTTAATTTTCTTCGCAAAGAGCGAACACATATTTGCTTCGATATCTGGTCATTTCTTCATTTTAGCAGATACTCATTATTCCTTTTCTTGGAAACTTATTTGCCACGCATGCACCATTTGCAACGCGTGCGACTTCACTTCGTTTCAAACGCTTCATTTAAGTTCAAATATTATGATGCTAAACCTAATTACTGATTCATGATTTGAACGACCTACATTATTATTATTGTTGGCTCTTTTGTTACCAAATCAACACACTTTCTTGAAACTGCTTTCTCTCAAGTTGAGTTCATAGTTCATCATCGTAACCATGTCGGGATTCCCTAGTTGATGCATACGTTTATTATCGGATTACGCCAGAACCAAGTTCAATTGCTTGAATTTATTCATTTCGCACATTCAGTTTAAGACGTCATATGATGTATTGAGAGCATCATATTCAAATCATTGGCAAAGATTCTTTTGTTTCGAGTTGTAGTAGACTCGTTTGGTCTACGACTTCACTAAATCATTTGTTGATTACGAAACCTTGTGGGGATACTTTCACAAAACTGAAGGTTGCGCGCTTATTTGGTTACTCACTTCATACACGGATTTAATTGATAATTTGCCCTAAATCCATCTTGTTTATCATGATGAAACCAGTCGCAACACAGTTGTGTGTTGAGGCAAAGGTACATAAATTCATTTCATATCACAGTGTACCTCCTAACGATTCTTTTGATCGGTCGAATGTCTTGCAGTACTTATTGCTTTCTCACCTTCGATCAAAAACAATGGCTCTTTGATGTTCTGTATTCAACCGAAAACTCTATGACACTATGTAAACCAATCTTCTGGCTTGTTTCGGTGCACTTTTATTTGATTCCCAGCACGGGGAACTGGTTCAGTCACCACTATACTTGAATTATGTCGTTACGACACCTCGTGGTGTCATTACAAACTTGTAGCTTGTGCTAATCATGGTCAACCGTTTCACACAAAACTGCATATACTTTCGTTTGGCTTGTCATTTAGACATTTCCGATGCAACTACAATGATGTAGGATCGTGATGCTGACCCGAATGAGTCGTTCAGAGGAGTTTTGATCAATTACAGGTGCGGAAAACAAGTAATTGACTTAGAAACAGCTGATTCTTCACTTTAACTACTGATTTTATTGATTAGAACGTGAATACACTTAGTCTTCACGCCGACAACACTTCAGCATGGAATACAATGCAATCAATACTGATTTCACTCAACATGACCCTATATATAGGGGTTTGTAGGATCGAATCTTGACCTAAACGAGTCGTTCAGAAGAGCTCAACTCCGTTTCAGAGGCGGAAACAAAGAAACGGATGCGTATACAGCTTGATTCACACTCTAAACCTCTTGTATATTGATTTTACACTGTTTTGATTACAAGGAACAACCGGCAATACCTCGGTACAATTCTGAACAACTGTTACAAATGAATTGACAAAGTACCTATATATACTAGTTGTGAACCGCTCAAAGGACATGTCATAAAGGCGGTCCACACTGTCTGTAAAAGCGATTCAGCTCAAAACATAAAAGCGGTTCCGATCTGACATGTTGACATAAAGGCGGTTCCCATGTGTCCGAATAAGCGGTCCGCACATGCAAGCCTTAAAGGCGATCCACCACATGTTGTCTTGAAACTCTTGTCATCTTGTGATTCTCATTTCATTGGCCCTTTCATTTGTTTGTCTTTTTGTAAACCTTCATGTTATTGGACCATTATTTGAAAGCATACCATTGGACCTCCTAATGGTCTAATCAACACCATCTTGTATTTGACTTTTTGTGAGTATGCATATTTCTTGTATCTTTTGTCATTAAACGGCCAACATCATTTTTGTAGATTCATGACATCACTTGTGATGTCACATGGGTGATGTGACTCGTGATGTCATGTCTGATTGGATCCGCAACGAGAACGAGACTCGACCTTAGACGTAGTCGACAGATGACTGCACCAACAGACTCCCCCTCAGATGTTGACGAGTCTTAAGTGTCGAGTCTTCAACGACTTCAGTCTTTATCAGTCTTTGGACTTCTCTCTCTCTGTCTTCAGACTCCCCCTCTCAATTTGCTGGCATTTCTTTGATCTTCAGCAACATTTTCAGGATCGACGTCTGGCTTTTCTGCAAAAACTCTACCTCAGAGTAAATTTCTTTCACATATATTTATCAAACATATAAATTTGCATCAATCCAGATTCTCAATCAAAACAGACACAAATTGTGATGAACCACTTGAAAAGGTTAGATTATGAAAACAATTAATTTCACACACACACTCCCTCTCAAGAATTGCTCATCATGTTTAGCACTCGGAATTTTGAAAATCAGCTATCCAACATCAGTTGTCGAAAATCTTTTTGAATTTTTCAAAAATTTATGCTAAAACAAACTGAAAATCTTTTTGGATTTTTTAACATAAGAGAAATAAAATGCAGTAAAGAAATATTTACAGACAATATTTTTGTGAGTTTGTGCAAGAGGATCATATCAGCTTATGAGACAAATCACCAACACCGTTAAGCTTCATTTCATTTTAAGTTCTAAACAATTTACCTAGATTGTCAGTATACTGCTCCACTTAAATTTTCACACAAAGTTCAACTGATCAGAGATACGATATTAATGTCTTAGAAACTAAAACTTATCCGTGTGTCCCACTACTTGAATATACTCCCGTATCCAGATCCCAATATTCAGTCTTACAGGTGAGTATACCACAGCTGATATCTGTAAGGGGTTAGGTGCGAAACCGTGAGAGCTCAGGTCAGAACTTCCGTTCAGCAGAGAGATGACGGCTCGACTTTTGGTGGGTCCCCTTTAGAGGATCTTTTTTACAACAGCAATGACTATCAATTTTATTGTTTCATCGATTTGCTGAGGGCGGCGCTTTTTCAAGCATTTGCAGAAAGTATTATCCGGGGACTAGGTCAGTACTTCCATACAGCAGAAGTCCCGGGATAATACCCCAGATATCACTGAGCATAAAGACCTAGTATCTCAGAATAAGGGACCTTTCAAACAAGATTTCAGGGGTTACCTATATATCCAAGTTTGTGTTAACCCACCGAACAAGCAAGTTTGAAATTTAGGTTTATATCTCGTCACAGTTTATTAAATGTGCAAAAATCTACTGACACATCCACAGTAAGATTGTTTAACACTTTTAAACTTTCCAAATCTTTAGCATGTTGTGATAGTCCACTGATGTACTATCATTTCCTCTTTTTCACAACAAACTCATTTTTGGTTTTTATCATGTTTTTGTCTTTTTCAAATTTTCTAATGTTTTTGGATTTTCTGAAATTT
The DNA here is from genome assembly GCF_002127325.2 of Helianthus annuus. Taxonomy (NCBI): domain Eukaryota; kingdom Viridiplantae; phylum Streptophyta; class Magnoliopsida; order Asterales; family Asteraceae; genus Helianthus; species Helianthus annuus. Next base: position 147,504,316 of record NC_035434.2, read on the forward strand.
TCTACTCCCCTTAAAATGCGAACACATTAACGAAAATTGAAAACAAACTGTACAGAAACATGACAACCGATATCAAATCGCATCAATTCGCCATTCACTTTGGCATAAACAATCAGAACTCCCCCTATCAACAAACTATTTTCTCATTTAGATTTCAAAACACTTAAGTTTGTTTTAATCAAAATGATTTTTCCGGAAAATAAGTTTGGTTGATTTTACCACTTGTAAGTATATCAATACTAAGTTCGGGGATGTGGTTCATCATCTTGTCTATCTTTTACCCATATGTAGTAAATCAAGTACAACTTAATGTCCCTGATTTACCATTTGCAATCAAGCAATCTCTAAACCAATTGTAAAAATAACCACTTGTAGGAATGTTACGTCTACATCACCATTTTACCAATCAAGATGCCGATTCCTGCTTCGCACTTACCAACCTGGAAGCTCCGGCGTAGTCCTCTCACCTGTAAAATTTTAACAATTACAAACACTTTCCAATCATCCTAATTAACATGAAAGATGCCGATTCCTGATCCACGATATAAACTTGGGATCTCCGGCAAGTCCGGTGTATTACTCAAACATAATGTCCACCCAAGCCTCACCAGCCTTGGGTGACTTTGGAACACATCTGTCCCACCAACATTTTGATTTATAAAATTCTTTAGCACCTTTTACCTTCTTATCAACCATCTTCCCAAAAATATGTTTGACTTTCCCGTTGAAAGCCTTATCAACATCAAATTCTCCTTTATCGGCGAAGAATTGATTTGAAATCTCTACCTTTCCAACTTTCTTCATCAAATTTTCCTTTGACAATTTCGGAAAATTCTCATCGTTCACCACAGGAACGGAATTATCAATCTTTTTCTCAACACATGACTCCTCTGATTTTATGGAATCAGATTCATTGTCAGAATTACCCTCAGATTTAACCACCCATTTTTGTTTACTCATATCACCTTTTCTTTTGTAAAAACGTTTTGAACTTTCTCCTTCCTCAGAAGTAGAATTTTCAAACTTTTTAACATTTTTCACAGGTTGTTCTTTCTTATCAACACAAGTTTTTCTCAAACCCAGAGTTAGAAGAAACTCCCTATTTTTGGTAGTTGGTTTTGGGGCAATTCCACGCTATGTGACCAACTTCTTGACATTTGAAACAGGTTCTTCTGTCAACTCTTTGAGCAGATTTTCTCACATTCTTCCTCACTTCAGCAAGAAACTCTTGATTCGACTGCTTCCAGAACGGTTTCTTCTGCTCATCTTCAGAACTCCCACCTGAAACAAATTTTGTTTTTGGTTTATAAGTTTTCTGATTTTTATGATTTTCTGAAGAATTGAAACCAAGACCTTTCTTTTTGAGATTACCATTATGGTTTGGGTTTTTTCGATAACCTGAACCATAATCATAACCCTTTTTCTTGTTCAATCTCTGTTGAACTCTTGAAGTGTACTTTTTAGGTTTGTCAGTAAGATTTAAATCTTTTATTTCAGAAATATTAATTTCTGTTAATTTGAAAACCTGTTTGATCATTTCAGTTTTGACACTTCTTATTGGGAATTCCTCATCAGAATATAATTTGTCTGAATCGATCAAAGTATATGCTACTTTGATTGACCCATCATTCAAATTAGATTTTGATAACAAGAATTCTCTATTGTAAACCCTGTTAACTGGTGAACTCGGACTCTTTTCTGACAAACTCGAACTTTCAGACTTAAACTCCTGTTTTGACTCTTCATCCGTATCCAACACCTGATCGACAACTCTCTTAACTAACTCGGACTCATGATCAGTGTCAGACGTTGTGAATGTAACATCAATATTGTCTGGTAATTCATCAGTGATTTCAGACTTTAATTTGATGTTTAGAGCCTTGTCTACTTGTTCCTCGTTTGGTTTTCTGGGGGAATAACTTTCATAGATAGGAGGCGGACATCTGTTATACTTGACACTTGGTTTCTTACCAGTATCCTCTTCTTTTCCTTTCTTCTTGAAAGCTTCAAGACCTGCGACAGTAGGATAAACCCGATCAATCAGATAATCACAAGTAGTATAACTCAAAAGTAATCGGTTGATCCTTTCACTCTCGATTTTCTCAAGTTCCAACTCCTTCTTCAAGTTAGCACAATCTTCGATATAATCATTAATGACGCTTTGCTTTGTCATCAAAGTAGCACTCATCTTATCATTTGATTTTTCAAATTCTGCATTTGCTCTTTTCAAACTGTCAACTGTCCTGTTCAATACGTCGTATGACTCTTTAACGTACTTCACATCTGACAGTAAATCTTCCTTCAATTTCTCCAACTCAGCAAACCTTTTGTCTTTCTCATCGCAATCTTTGCAAGCTTCTAAACATTTTTCACAAGGCTTAACAACTTCAATTATCTTTTCAACAATCTTTTCGACTTCGACAGTCTTTTCAATTTCGACAATCTTTTCTACTTCGACTATCCTTTCAACAATTTTCTCAACTTCCACGAGTTTCTCGACTTCGACAATTTTCTCGATCACTTTCTCTATTTCAACAATCTTTTCTGGTGCATTCTCAGCAGTTGCTTCATCTTTTTCTACTACAGCTTCAGTCTTCGCCTTTTCATTAGCGAGTAGCTTTGCAGCTTCTAGCTCTCTCTGCAATCGAGCAATCTTCTTCTGATTCAGCATCTCAACTTTATCTGCATAGAAAAAATTAAAACTGTCAGGATCAATGCTTTTTCTACATTTGTTAAGATACTCTTCCTCATCATCCGTATCAACATCACTTCCAAGATCTGGAAATATCGGAATTCTTTTCTGAGAAGCTTCATTTTCATCCAGAATCCTGGTAACAAGTGCCACATCAGATTTAGTTTTACTCGGTATATACTTGTCCCAGCTAAATCCCTGTGCAACAACCTCATCATTCTGATCAATAATCCCATAATAAGCTTTCCTATTTGCTTCTTCAATCATTCTTCCATGAGCAGTTTGCGGTTCCTTTTGTTGAGGTTTTTGATCGATTTGATGAAAGATCGATTTCTGATAATAATTGCTCTTCTCTTGACTTCCAGTTGACTCTTGGTTTTTACATTCTCGTTTAAAGTGACCTTTTCCTTTACATCGGAAACAGGTAACCTTTGACTTGTCAAAACCAAGTGGAGAAGTAGCCATTCCTCGAAACTCGTCTCTGCCCGTAATCTGTTGAAATTTTTCAGCTCTCCTACATGCACTGGCCAAGCACCACTTCACATCCATCAACTCAAGCTCTTCTGCATCGATTTGGTCGTAGTCTTCTTTTGTGAGCATCGGATTGCCAATTTTACCTGCAATCAAACTTTCATACGATTCTAACATAGCGACAAGACATGCCATGTGTTGCTTTGCCACTTCAGGAGAAAGACTTTGACCATTCAGGATGTTCAGTGTCACATTGCATTGCAAATTTGTAGAATTTTGCTTTTGAGGGCTAGATGTGTTGTGGTTTGGATCAAAGCTTGAGAATGATGAAGTAGATCCACCACTTTGAGTTGTAGTACTTGCATTTGGACTTGCAGAACCATCAGCACTGAATGCGGTACTAATCTTCGGGCTTTGACTGCTTTGACTGGGAGTGGTCTCAAACTTGTTCCCACGATAATACAGACTGACATCTTGCTTTGCATTTGGATTTGTCATGATAGCTGTCTTTTGAATATCTAACTCTTGCTCTTCGATTTTCTGAATAAACTGAGCCAAATTCATACTTTCAGATTTTCTCATAAGTTTCACAACCATCAAATATGTTCCCCACTTGTTCTGTGGTAACGCCTCAGCCAGTTTATCAACCCACTCATCATCATCTTTCTCAATCTTCAACCTACCCATTTCTAAAACCAAATGACAATATCTATCTATAGTCTGCTTGGTTGTTTCATGATCAAATGCAGTAAACATATCAAACGATTTCTTTAATAATGCCTTTTTGTTTTTGATCATATCAGCACTCCCTCTGAATTTCTGAATCAATGCTTCCCAAATGGATTTAGCTGATCCATTATGTTGAAGTAAAACGAAGATATCTTCTTTAACTGCTTGCTGAAGGATGCTGATCATCATTTTCTCACTAGTGTACTTCAACTTATCAGCTTCAGTAAAATCATCGAAACCTTTTTCCAAATTACGTTCATTCTTTGGTCTTTCATATTCTTTTAGTAAAGAGCACCAAGCATCAAATTTGTAGGCTTGAACCCAGTTTTCAAATCGATTTCTCCAACCCTGAAAATCTTCAATATACATGAGCTTCGGCAGTTTTTGATGAGTGCCCGTCTCATTCTCATTATACAACGCTTCAGCAGGAGTTACAGGGGCAACGGGTGTCGCGAACGCATTGTAGAACTCTTCAGCCATTTTTCAAAGCGCAGATGATGCTTCGGGAAATACCTGAAAACACACAAGCAAAAACACAATCAGTTTAAAAATTTATCAATTAATGGAAATGAACTGGTACTCGAACTGATGAATATTCTGTTCAGACTGAAGATTTGATAAACTGTGCGAACTGAACGTTGACCAACTGTGCGGACTGAATGACCCAAATCGTTTACACACAACTTGACCCTTTGAAACTTTTTAACTTCAGACTGAACGAACTGACAGAAACCACAACTCAAATCACGAGACCTGAGTACACAACCTGTAGATTCTGTTGAAACTCTGAACTAAAATCACACAAGACTTGATCAACTTAACACATTTATCATTGGGGTGACAAACTTTTTATTACAACTGATTTTGATAGGTTCAAATTTCGGCAACTGATATTGATATTTATTGGATAGTGGGGCGGCTATGTGTGAGCTGTTTACTGGGCCGTAATAGGGCCTAAGTAAAAGGTAGTATCTGTTTAAAAGGTATTGGGCGGTTATGGGTGGTCAAATGGGGCTGTACAAGATGTTAACCTATTTAATGATCTGACAAACAACACCGATTGTTTTAAAAGATAGTGGGTTGGGCGGCAACTTTTTATTGGGCGGCACAAACTTGGTATCTTATTTTCATCATTTTTATCAATCATGTGATAATATTTTTCAAGCGGTTCACACTTAACAACGTTTGTCACAAAAGCGATTTAGATGGTGTGTTATGAGCGGACCACGACTTGTCTCCAAAAGCGGTTCACAGATTACACTTTTGAGCGGTTCAAGGATGTTCCTATGAGCGGTTCAGAAACATCATTATGAGCGATCCACGTATGGTCTAATGAGCGAACTACCACAAGTTACACTTTTGAGCGGTTCAGAAATATCTTTTGGAGCGGTCCTGACGTGACCTTATCAGCGAGCCATAAACTTGACCAAATAAGCGAACCACAAGGTGATGTCAGCAACGGACGAACAACTTTCGAGCAAAAGTTCGATTTAAATCAATTTTAGGCCGATTTAAGTTCTGAAAACTTCCAGGTTTTGTTAATTCATGATTACGCACACAATATGTAAATTTGAAGCGATTTTGACCGTAAAAAGTTGCGTTTTTCGAAAAAGAAAGGTGTAGAAGCAGAAAAAATGATGAAAACGAGCTGTATATGCGAGATCTCCTCCTCCTTGGCTCTGATACCAATTGTAGGATCGAATCTTGACCTAAACGAGTCGTTCGGAAGAGCTCAACTCCGTTTCAGAGGCGGAAACAAAGAAACGGATGCGTATACAGCTTGATTCACACTCTAAACCTCTTGTATATTGATTTTACACTGTTTTGATTACAAGGAACAACCGGCAATACCTCGGTACAATTCTGAACAACTGTTACAAATGAATTGACAAAGTACCTATATATACTAGTTGTGAACCGCTCAAAGGACATGTCATAAAGGCGGTCCACACTGTCTGTAAAAGCGATTCAGCTCAAAACATAAAAGCGGTTCCGATCTGACATGTTGACATAAAGGCGGTTCCCATGTGTCCGAATAAGCGGTCCGCACATGCAAGCCTTAAAGGCGATCCACCACATGTTGTCTTGAAACTCTTGTCATCTTGTGATTCTCATTTCATTGGCCCTTTCATTTGTTTGTCTTTTTGTAAACCTTCATGTTATTGGACCATTATTTGAAAGCATACCATTGGACCTCCTAATGGTCTAATCAACACCATCTTGTATTTGACTTTTTGTGAGTATGCATATTTCTTGTATCTTTTGTCATTAAACGGCCAACATCAATTTTGTAGATTCATGACATCACTTATGATGTCACATGGGTGATGTCACTCGTGATGTCATGTCTGATTGGATCCGCAACGAGAACGAGACTCGACCTTAGACGTAGTCGACAGATGACTGCACCAACAGGGTTTGATTTCGCCTGAAACAACACTGGACAACAGGAGCGAAATCAACATATGTGATTTCAGGCGAAATCACCTGAATGGCCCTTAGGAGCTAAATCAACATTTTAAGTCACTAACCTTTCCTATTTTCTCGTACAACGTGCCCTAAACTATACAATGTAATCTAAGACTCGATACAAGACGAAGTCAGATGTTGACGAGTCGCAAGTGTCGAGTCTTCTAGTCTTCAATCTTGATCAGTCTCTGGGCTTTACTCTCTTTAATAGCATCAACAGACTCCCCCTAACAATGTGCTGGCATTCCTTTCGTTCTTCAGCATCATCTGCTTCAGGATCGTTGTCTGGCTTTCACACTTTGTCTTCAGAGTCCACAGGAATCAGAAACCTGGCTTTCTTCAAATCAAGTCCTCAGGATCGAACAACCTGGCTCTTCAAGAGATTGTATCAAGATCGTCACTTGGCTTTCGTTCAGCTCAAATCTCAGGATTGAATAACCTGGCTCAACTTAGCTCTCCCTCAGATCAAACTATCCTCTTTGATGAACCACTTGTTGATTTAAAAACACAGTTTGATGTTCAAAAACACACTCCCCCTCACAACAATGTCATCATGTTTAGCACTTGAGATTTTGAAAATCAGCTTTCCAACATCAGTTGTCGAAAATCTTTTTGATTTTTTTTAAATTTATGCTAAAACACACACAAAATCTTTTTGGATTTTCTGAAAGAAAGTAAATGCAGTAAAGAAATATTTACAAACAATATTTTTGTGAGTTTGCGTAAGAGGATCATATCAGTTAATGAGACATGTCACCAACACCGTTAAGCTACATTTCATACTAAGTTCTAAACAATTCACCTAGATTGTAGTATTCTAGTCCACCTAAATTTTCACACAAATTTCAACTGTTCCGAGATACGTGATTAATGTCTTAAGAACTTGAACTTATCTGTGTGTCCCACTACTTGAATATACTCCCGTATCCAGATCCTAATATTCAGTCTTACAGGTGAGTATACCACAGATGATATCTGTTCAGGGGTTAGGTGCGAGGGCCGTGAGAGCTCAGGTCGATACTTCCGTATACGCAAAGAGATGACGGCTTCGACTTTTCGGTGTGTCCCCTTTAGAGGATCTTTTGTTACAACAGCAGTGACTATCAATTTTATTGTTTCATCGACATGCTGAGGGCGTAGCTGTGTTTCAAGCTTTTGCGGAAAGTATTATACGGGGACTAGGTCAGTATTTCCATACAGCAGAAGTCCCGGGATAATACCCCAGATATCACTGAGTATAAAGACCCAGTATCTCAGAAAGAGGGACCTTTCAAACAAGATTTCAGGGGTTACTTATATATCCAAGAAGTTGTTCCCACGATCTAAGTAAGTTTGAATATTTAGGTTTATATCTCGTCACAATTTACTAAATGTGCAAAAACCTACTGACACATCCGCAGTGAGATTGTTTATCACATTTTATCTTTACATTTCTTTAGCATGTTGAGACAGTCCACTGATGTACTATCATTTCCTCTCTTTGACAACAAACTCGCTTTTGATTTTTTTATCATGTTTTTGTCTTTTTCAAATTTTCTAATGTTTTTGGATTTTCTGAAATTTTTACTCCCCCTAAAATGCAAACACATTTAAGAAAAATTGAAAACAAACTAAACTCTTGACCCACTTGAAGAAAACTCAAAACAAACTGTACAGAAACTTGACAACTGACATCGAATCGCATCAATTTGCCATCCACTAGGCATAAACAATCAGAACTCCCCCTTACAACAAACCATTTTCTCATTTAGATTTCAAAACACTTAAGTTTGTTTTAATCAAAATGAATTTTCCAGAAAATGAGTTTGTTTTTACCACTTGTAGGTTAGCATTAGAATCGGGGATATGGTTCATCATCTTGTTCATCAATCACATATGTAGTAAATCAAGTACAACTTAATGTCCCTGATTTACCATTTGCAATTTAGCAACCTCTGTACCACTTGTAGAAAATTCAAGCAATACCAATTGTAGGAATGTCACATCTACATATATCATATTACCAACTTTAAGATGCTGATTCCTGCTTCGCACTTACCAATCTGGAAGCTCCGGCGTAGTCCTTCACCTGTAAAAACTCAACAATTTCAAGAACATTCATACAAACTCATTAAACATGAATGATGCCGATTCCTGATCCACGATTACAAACTTGGGATCTCCGGCATAGTCCTAAGACTTCAAGGAAAACAAACTTTCATCCAAGTCTTCTCAGACTTGATGGCTTTCAATTCTTGTGCAGTAGGGTTGTAAGTTGCCTTTTTAGTTGCATAAAAATCTTTAACCCCCTTTGCTTTCCCATTAAGCATTTTCCAAAAATTTTCTTAACACTCCCATTGAATGTTTTCTCGACATCAAATTCATTTTTCTTGGTGTAAAATTGTTTCGAGATTTCAACCTTACCAATTTTCTGCTTAACTTTCTCAAATTCCAGTGATGGAAACTCATCATCATTCACTGAAACTTTTACCTCTACCTGTGACTCTTCTGGCTTTGTGGAACCAGATTCATCGCCAACATTTTCACTAACCTTTTTCACAACCCACACTTGATTGTCTTTAGATTTCTTTTTGTAAAGATTCTTTTTAGAACATTCACCAACTTCATAAATTGAGTCTTCAAAAACTTTAAGTTTTTCGGTTGGTGGTTCAACATCAATAACTTTTTCTTTCAGTTTGTTAGAAACTCCCTGTTTAGTCTTGGCATTTTTCGAGCAGTTCCATGCAATATGACCAGCTTCATTGCATTTGTAACAGGTTCGAGTTTCCTTTGGATGAAACACTCCAGTTCCATTCCTTCTCTTCTCAGCAAGAAACTCCTGATTTGATTGTTTCCAGAATGGTTTCTTCTGTTCATCCTCAGCGTTTCCACCTGAAACAAATTCTGTTTTTGTTTTAGAATTTTTCTCATTTTTATAGTTTTCTGGTGGAACAAAACCTAAACCTTTCTTTTTGTAGCTACGATTTTGGTTTGGTTTCTTTTGAAAACCAGAACCAGAATTGTAACCCTTTTTCTTGTTTAAACGTTGTTGAACTCTTGAAGTGTATCTTTTAGGTTTTCCAGTAAGATTTAAATTTTTTATTTCAGAAATGTTAATTTCTGTCATTTTGAAAACCTTTTTGATCATGTCAAAACGAACACTCCTTATTGGGAACTCTTTGTCAGAGTATAATTTGTCAGAATCATTTAAAGTATATGCTACTTCAAATGTTTCATCACTCAAATTCGCTTTTGATAATAAAAATTCTTTACTATAAGACCGTTTAACCGACGGCATTTGACTATTGACTGATGAAATAGACCCTCCAGACTCAGACTTTGACTCGGACTCCTCATCAGTATCCAACACCTGATCGACCAACTTTTTGATTAATTCAGACTCATGATCAGTGTCGGACGAGGTAAACGTGATGTCAATGTTTTCTGGTAATTCATCAGTTGTATCGGTTTTTAGCTTTATATTGACAGCCTTTTCAAGTTGCTCCTCGTTTGGTTTTCTAGGAGAATACCCTTCCTAAATTGGAGGCGGACACTTGTTATAGCTAACAGTCGGTTTCTTACCAGTATCCTTTTTCTTCTTCGGCTTTTCATCTTGAAAAGCTTCCATTCCTACAACAGTTGGGTAAATACGATCAATAAGATAATCAGAACTAGAATAACTCTGCAATAAACATCTGATTCTCTCATTCTCTATCTTCTCAGTTTCCAACTCTTGCTTCCACTTTGCACTCTCTTCGATGTAGAAGTTGATAGCTTTCTGCTTTGACATCATGACAGCATTCATCATCGTTAGTGCCTGTTCTCTCTCAGAATTTGTCTTTTGAAGACCAGTTACTGTTTTGTTCAAGACATCATAAGATTCTTTCACATAGTTGAGATTGAACAGCAACTGCTCCTTCTTCCTCTCATACTCAGCAATCATATCATCTTTGACTGCACATTCCTTACATGATTCCAAACACTTCATGCAAGGCTTGGTAACTTCAACAATCTTTTCAATTTCGATTGTCTTCACCACTTCAACCACTTTTTCTGCTTCAGTCACCTTCTCAGCTTCGGTTATCTTTTCTTCTACTTTCACTTGCTCAGTCTCAACCATCTCCTCAGCAACACTTTCAACTTTCTCATTCTGAACAACATCTTCAGTATTCATTTGTTGTTGTTCTTTAGCAGCTCGTTTCTCCTTCAGTTTCTCCAAACGATCTGCAAAATAGAAATGAAAACTTTAGGAGATAAATGAGATTTTGCAATATTAATGTGTTTTTCCTCTTCATCATCACTACTGTTATCATCAGTTGGTGACTGATCAAACTGTACAGATTTTTCAGAACTAGCATCTGATAAACCAGAAACAGATGGGCTTTGATCAAAATCAACTTCTTTTTCTAAACTTGTATCACTTTGTACACTCTCATCTGGATTCTGTGTGTTTTCATCAGCACTTAATGAACTTTCATCAGAAACAACAGGCTCTTCCTCCACACTCTTCACAATCTCACCAATAGACTTCATCCATGTGGCAAACATATCTGGTTCTCTAACAATCTTAGCGATGAAAGCTTTGAATTCTCCTTTTTCATCAACAAACATATCCCAGCTGAAGCCTTCAGGTAGTTTTTCATCATCTTGATCGACTAAACACGCTTTGCTTTCAGGTGATATGTAGTTGTTCCAGTTAAAATCCACCAAACAAGCTCTCTTTGAATCCTCAATCTTTCTACCATGAGCCACCTGTGGTTCTTGCTGTTGACCAACCTGTTGATAAATGGCTTTTCGGTAATAGTCGTCTTTTCCAAACGGATTCTGAGCTCCACTAGCTTCCCTGTTCTTGCACTCTCGCTTGAAATGACCTTTCTCCCTGCAACGAAAACAGGTAACTTTACATTTATCAAAACCAAAAGTAGAAACATGTGCATCGAGAAAGTCATTTCTCCCAGTAATAAGCTTGAATTTTTCAGCACGTCTAAGAACACTGGCAAGACACCATTTGATATCCATCAGTTCCATCTCTTCGGCGTCTATCTGATCGTAATCCTCCTTTGTGAGCATAGGATTCCCAATCCTCCCAGCCACTAATCATTCGTAAGATAGCAACACATATCCAAGTAGAGCCATGTGATCTTTCGCAGTTTCTTCAGAAAAACTTTGACCCTCTGGAAGATGCAAAGCAATGTTGCACTGGATCACATAACCATTTCTTGTCTTTGTGCTTTGAGAATGAAAACTTGTAGTTGACTCTTTCGGATTGACACTCGGAAATGAAGAGAAACCACTACTGCTTTTGTTTGAACCCTGATCATCCTTTTCTGTTGAATCCCCAGCACTAAAAGCAGTTTGAATCTTTGGACTTCTCTCAGCTTCTGGCACACTACCCTTGTAGTACATTTTCACATCCTGTTGACCACTTGGACTGTTCATCCTTGCGATCTTTTGTTGTTCCAGATCCTGACTTTCAATCTTTTTAATAAACTGGGAAATAGTTAACCCATCATAAACACCCGTATTCTTCAAGATCATCAAGTAAGTTCCCCACTCTTTTTGCGGTAATGCATCAGCCAGCTTATCTACCCACTCTTCACGATCTTTTGTAATACTCAGCATCGACATGGATCGCACCAAGTGGCAGTATCGTTCTATCAGTTTCTTAGTATCCTCTCCCGGTAAGCTACTGAACAAATCAAACTCCTTCTTGAGCAGTGCCTTTTTGCTCTTTGTCATGTTCTCACTACCCTCAAACTTAAAACGAAGAGCATCCCATATTGACTTTGATGTTTTGTCATGCTGTAGCAGAATGAAGATGTCTTCTTTGATAGCTTGTTGAAGCAGATTGATCATCATCTTTTTGGCTTTGTACATATTCCGTTCTTGATCACTGAATTCTGATAACTCTTTGATAACTTGCAAATTTGTTCGTGGCAACACGTATTTTTCAGAATACACTCTCATGACCTGAGATGATTTGCCTGAACCCAGTTTTCGAATCTGTCTTTCCACCCATAGTATTCTTCAATACACATCAGTTTCGGGGGCTTTTGTGTAGTTCCCGTCTCATTTTCCAAATTCATGGCTTGAGCAATGGAAGCCGGAGCAGTAGAAGATGAAGCGAACGCGTTGTAGAACTCTTCACTCAAGATCACGAGTCACGTTTTTCAAAAACAGGCACTTTGGAGCGAAACCTCAAACTTTGAATCACAGGAGCGAAATTAGAGAGAACTTTGGAGCGAAATCCCTTGATTTGCAATCTGGAGCGAAATATCAAGGGATTTTGGAGCGAAATCCCTTGATTTGCAATCTGGAGCGAAATAACAAGGGATTTTGGAGCGAAACCTGATTGTTTCGAGTGAAATCAGAGAGTTCCCTTTCGAGCGAAATCAAATCGCAGGTCCATTTTGTCCAATTTTAAGCCGTATTTTAATGTCAAACTTTTAAGGGTTTATCTATGTCCAATTATCTATAGTCTGTGAAATTTTGAGCAGGTTTTGACCGGTAAATCTCTCTGTACTGATAAAAGAAGGTGTAGAAGTAAGAAAACTTGATAAATTCCAGCTAATCTCTGCAGAACTCCTCCTCCTGAGCTCTGATACCACTTGTAGGATCGTGATGCTGACCCGAATGAGTCGTTCAGAGGAGTTTTGATCAATTACAAGTGTGGAAAACAAGTAATTGACTTAGAAACAGCTGATTCTTCACTTTAACTACTGATTGTATTGATTAGAACGTGAATACACTTAGTCTTCACACCGACAGCACTTCGGCATGGAATACAATGCAATCAATACTGATTTCGCTCAACATGACCCTATATATAGGGGTTTGATTTCGCCTAAAACAACACTGGACAACAGGAGCGAAATCAACATATGTGATTTCGGGCGAAATCACCTGAATGACCCTCAGGAGCGAAATCAACATCTTAAGTCACTAACCTTTCCTATTTTCTCGTACAACGTGCCCTAAACTATACAATGTAATCTAAGACTCGATACAAGACGAAGTCGACAGATGTATGCACTAACAAATGAGACACCAAATTCACTTGAAATTCATTTGGTGATGCGTGTTAGTGTATATATATTTTTAGATATATATTTAAGCCCTTTTTACACTTTTAGCCAAGTTTTAAATTTATAAAACACGATATTTACTAACACTAAACACACATATGGGCAAGTGCACCCATCGTGGACGTAGTATAGTGTTGGTAAGATACCGAGGTCGTCCAAGGACACAAGAGCTTTTAATACCGGTTTATCCTCAACGTCTAATCAAATCAAAAAGTTAGAAAAATGTTTTAAACTAAGAAAAATAAAAACTAACTAAATGCTGAAAATAAAAATAAAATAAAAACAGATAGACAAGATGAATCACTTGGTTCTGACACGTGTATTAGTATAACCTTTGATTATTTTCGCACTTTTGCACTTGTTTAAGAGATTATCTTAGTTATTGTAGTAGGCCCCTCTTTTGAAGGCGACGTTACCCTCAACCCAGTAGTTTGAGTCAGCAAGGATACAATCCTAAAGGGTCGGATTATTGAAAGATAATGAATTAAGTTATTAATGCAAATTATGGTAGGCCCCGCTTCTGGCGGTGACGTTACCCTCGGCTAAGTAGTCTGAGTCAGCAGGGATACAGTCCTAAATAGCCGGGTTATAGTACTAATAGTAGTTAACTTATGAGGGGGTCAAAGAGTTTGGATCCCCGCCATCCAATACCTATGGGCATTGAAGGAGATCCTACTAAATTTGACCCAGGTCCCAAGCAGGACCTCTAAACGCTGAACAAGGGCAAGACCCTTACCAAACCGTTCCCTTAACCCCCGACCAGGTAGCCAACATACCTCCATATAGACCGTGGAGATATGAATGGTGAAAATCTTTTATTTTATATAGACAGTAAAATAATGCCAAGACACCACGGACAAACGATAAGGAAAGATCACCTTCAACATAAGTAACTAGTTATTAAAGTCATTAATACAAAACCAAATAAAAAGTGCAAAAGATTAAAAATAAAAAGTATTATACTAAACACTTGTCTTCACCAAGTGATGTAAGAGACTTAGGCAAACATGGCCTTGATTGTCAAGAACTCTTACGATCAATCTTGGATCCCGAGACGACTCACACACTCTATGATGGACAATGGATGATGGTGGTGGATGATGGTGTTATGGTGGTGGTGGGTGGTGGATGAAGTGTGAGAGAGGTGGTGTGCCAAGGGATGAGAGAGAATGAAGCCAAGCTCCTCTATTTATAGGCTGAACAGAAGGCTGGACACGGCCCCGTGTCCGCTAGACACGGCCCCGTGCCCGCCTGACACTCTCTCTCCTCATTAATTGTAATTGCGAATTACAATTAATGCGCCTGCTGTACTTTCACCACGCCCCCGTGCTCGCTGGACACGGCCCCGTGGTGGGCAATGGAAGCTTCTACTGGTTTGTCTTTTCTGCTGCTTCCTGGGCACGCCCCCGTGTTCGCTGGACACGGGGCGTGTTCAGACTCTGTTTCTTCCTTTTTGCTTTGGGAGGTGCCGTTGAGGGTCCGGGCAGTCTACTTTTGTTCCTTTTCTTGTATTTATGGTAGAATTAGTGGTCTTTTTGCTTCTTTTGTGATTTTGAGCTCATTTCATCCTGAAAATACAAAAGGAAGACAAAAACACTCTTTTTCCAACATTAGTACTAAAAAAGGGTTAGTTTTATGCCTTAATTGATGTGTTTTATATGTTGCATTTTACACACATCAAATACCCCCACACTTGAACTTTTGCTTGTCCTCAAGCGAAACTCTTTAAATGTGGCTTACACTCCCAAATGGAATAGGTAGAAGAGAAGTTTTTTTTTTTTTTTTTTTTTTTTTTTAGCTTGTCCTAGAGTGTCGGGAATCCAAGGTTTATAGGTTTTATTTTTATTTATTTACAATTCTATTCGTTATGATTTATTTTGAACTTTTCATAAGATAAACTACTTAGTTGGGCATAACATGCCTTATTAAAATTCCATTTATATACAAGTTCACATACCTCACGGGAGATCACTCAACACTCGGCCGAAGGTGTATATTTTAGTGAATCACTCGAGAGCGGCACGGAACTTACGTATTTCCATAGGCTTGCCAAGCAATCAATCCTCCTCCTTTTTAACTTTTTACCTTTGTAAATATCAAGAGGACTTTTTGGGTGAAGGCTTGGGTTTAAAGGTGGGTGGTTGGTTAGTGGTTAGTAAAAAGGGCGAAAAATCGTAACAAGTGTCGGTTTTCGTAAAATACCTTGTTTTTAGTGACTTATTATTTTTGAAGTATTTCTTCAAACAAGCTTTTGTAGCTTTTGTTTGTTTTTGACTTCATCATCTAGTTTTTTTTTTTTTTTTTTTGGTGTCACTTGAAAGGGCAAGTTGACGAAAAACCGAGCTTGTTACTAAAAAAAATAAAAGGAAAAAAAAATGAAAAAGGTTTTTGGTGGGTAAAAATGGTTTTTGGGGTAATGAAATGAAAGGTTTAGGTTCAAAGGGGTTTTCTAGGGGGATTTTGGGTAGGTAAAAAAAATGAAAAATAATGGTTTTGAAAGAAAAATGGTTAGTCCTAATGCCTCCATCATTTACTTACTTGGGTTTAAGTTGGTAAGGACCGGGAATGTATCGTCGTGGCAAGTTCTAGATTTGTAAGGACCGAGCGGCTATTCACACAAGAAACGAAAAATGAGCATTTAATCTAAATATGTGTATTTTTATGCTCAATAAAGGCTCAAAACTCACTTTTGTGGGAATGGGTTTTTAATGTGACCAAGCATATATAATCGAATTTTAAACTAGACTTGTTATGCCGTTTCATAATTTTCTTATGTTGGTTCCTTTTTATCATGACGCTATCGGTTGTAAACTTGTAAAAATATAACCTTTTTTAGAACTTGTTCTTCCCAACTTAAGCTAAGACAAGTAAATAAAAAAAATTGAAAAAATTTTTGAAAAAATTTGGGGTGTTTAGCGGTTCCAATAGAGTTTTGTGTAAGGCTTGTGTTTAGGATTTTGCAAAATTTCAAGGTTTTAGCATCCCCCCACACTTAAATTACACATTGTCCTCAATGTGTCCAAAAATAATATTTTTGGTTGATTAGAATGTATAAAAGTATGTTAAAAAGCAAAGATTTTTGTTACTGGCATCCTGGACACGGCCCCGTGTTCACCGGGCACGGCCCTGTGGTCAAGTGCCAGTAACAAAATTTTCAGAATTGAAACAGAAGCCTGGACACGGGGGCGTGTCCGCTGAACACGGCCCGTGTCCAGTTACCTGAACTGGGTGATTTTTCTGCAGGGGCTCAGCACGGGGCCGTGTTGGTTGGGCACGGCCCGTGTTGAGCCTTCTGTAATGGAGATTTTTGTCGGGTTGCTCTGTTCTTTGTGCATGGTTCCATTTTTCTCGTTCCCTTTTTCATCCATTACCACCATGAGTGTGTTTTATTCTCAAAACAACCATCAATCATAAAAACCATCATAACATTGCAAATCATAGAGACACATTACACTAAGATAAAAACTACATAGATATTAGACTTATGGAGTTCTAGCCCTATGTTTTTATTTTAATTTAGCAAAATTTCCAAGAAGATATTAGTCTTGGTTAGATAAGGCTTTGTAGAGCTCCTCCTTTCGGGTACGGTTCTCCTCATATGTCGGCAAGCCACTCCTCTACCTCCCTTGGGAGGAGAAAAGAAGGCTCGTTTGCATTGGTTTGAGGAGTTTCAACTTCCGCTGGAACTTCTTGTGGGTTTTCCATAGGAGGTTCTGCGGGAAAGTCTCCCCACCCGGTAGGGTTGTTAACACCGAGTGCCAAGTTCCAGTCTTGTTGTGGAAGGACCGGTTCCATAGGGGGTGCTACCAAAACGTTTAACCTTTGGTGCAAAAGGTTAATTTCTTGGAAGCTGCTTTCAAGTCCCATTGTAAGATCGTTAATACGGTCAATGAGGACCTCCTCCACTGACGTCATTTCGTCGAGAGCTTCCCTTAGCGCTATCACGTAGTGCACAAGTGTAGCTTCAACGGAAGGCCTCCTTCCCCTTCGGCTGTTTGAGGAATGAACGGATGATGTTTCGCTGTTTTCACTCGCCATTCTACGAAAACCAAAAGCAGTTTATATGACGAAACAGTTTCTGGACACGGCCCCGTGCTCATTGAGCACGGCCCCGTGTTCATCTTTCTGCAGAATTTTGGAGCAAGGAATCTTGGGTTTTTAAGTTATTTTCTGAGTTTATGCAAGCTTTTTGTCAGTAAATAACTTTAAACAATGTTACATAACATGTTTTTACCAAGATTCTATGATCAAAACTCATTGTTCCCTACCACAAAGATTGAAAATTCAAACTTTTCATGGTAGTTCTTGAAGAAAGATGAAGAAGAAGGAAATGTCTAGAAGAGGAAAGGACAAGATGAGTTGTTGGAAACTTCTTTTAGACTTACCTAGGATTGTTTGAGAGAAGATTCCTTCAAATCTCTGTCCCCAAGTTGGTCCAAATGTGCAGGATTTTTGGCTGCATTTATAGAAAATGACAGCCTGCTGAACACGGCATCGTGTCCGCTGGACACGGCCCCGTGTGCAGATAAAATTCTGACACAGTTTGTCCGTATTCTGACACTCTGATCAGAGGGAATCTTTTGGTGGACACGGGGGCGTGTTGGCCGGGCACGGCCCCGTGTCGGAAAGCTGTCTTATGAAGTTTTGTCTTTACTAAGGAGTTAATCTATATCGGGTGGCTCTTGACTTGTTGGAACAACCCCATAGTGCCTAAGATACCTTAATTGTCCTATACTAAGGCGAGAACGCAAGAGGTTGTCGGTGAGGGTAATTCCTATTTTCATTCTAGGTGGACAAGTCCAACCCTTTCCCGGGCTCTCGTTAAAGAAGGTGTATGCCGAATCGCTCAGGTCTATGTATGCACCGAACGAAGTCGATGGGGAGTCCTTCATGGCACAATCGGCACAGGGACGACTATCGTCCGCGTCTTGTCTAGGTAAGAAGGTATTTTTGGGAGCAACGAGGTTGTCGGAATGCGGTTCCAACATTTCCTCATGGTCATCATCTTGGGATGGATCTAAAAAATCCTTCCTAAGTTCTTTTGACCAATTGAGAAGTAGTTCTTCTAGTTGAAATAGCTCGTCAAGGAGCATTTCTCCTAGAATATCTGGCTGGGCGCATTCGAGGGAGAAATAGTGCTTATTTTTACTTTCGCCCCTCTTAAGGTTACAAGGAATCGGTGGGTCTATATAGTGGGGCCTATAAGTGAGGAAGAAACATTTTAATTCCTCATGTTCGCCTCCACATATTCGACACCACAAACCATAAGAGTGCCGAAAGTAAAAAGAATTACTATCACTCATGTTTGTATCAGAAATTACCAACCGCCGGGATCTAACGGTTCTGTTTTCAGCAACTGAATCTTGGGCACGGGGGCGTGTTGAGTGGACACGGCCCCGTGTTCAGCCTACTGTCTGACTTAAAACAGGATTGCCAGTTCCAATGATTGAGCACGGGGCGTGTTCAGCAGGCACGGCCCCGTGTTGAGCTCTGCAGAAGCTAGAAATCTAAGAAAAAAAATCCTAAAAAATTAAAGAAAAATAAAAATATGATTAGGCCGTTGATTCCTAACTTTCTTAAAATCCTTGTGTCCCCGGCAACGGCGCCAAAAACTTGATGCGTGTTAGTGTATATATATTTTTAGATATATATTTAAGCCCTTTTTACACTTTTAGCCAAGTTTTAAATTTATAAAACACGATATTTACTAACACTAAACACACATATGGGCAAGTGCACCCATCGTGGACGTAGTATAGTGTTGGTAAGATACCGAGGTCGTCCAAGGACACAAGAGCTTTTAATACCGGTTTATCCTCAACGTCTAATCAAATCAAAAAGTTAGAAAAATGTTTTAAACTAAGAAAAATAAAAACTAACTAAATGCTGAAAATAAAAATAAAATAAAAACAGATAGACAAGATGAATCACTTGGTTCCGACACGTGTATTAGTATAACCTTTGATTATTTTCGCACTTTTGCACTTGTTTAAGAGATTATCTTAGTTATTGTAGTAGGCCCCTCTTTTGAATGCGACGTTACCCTCAACCCAGTAGTTTGAGTCAGCAAGGATACAATCCTAAAGGGTCGGATTATTGAAAGATAATGAATTAAGTTATTAATGCAAATTATGGTAGGCCCCGCTTCTGGCGGTGACGTTACCCTCGGCTAAGTAGTCTGAGTCAGCAGGGATACAGTCCTAAATAGCCGGGTTATAGTACTAATAGTAGTTAACTTATGAGGGGGTCAAAGAGTTTGGATCCCCGCCATCCAATACCTATGGGCATTGAAGGAGATCCTACTAAATTTGACCCAGGTCCCAAGCAGGACCTCTAAACGCTGAACAAGGGCAAGACCCTTACCAAACCGTTCCCTTAACCCCCGACCAGGTAGCCAACATACCTCCATATAGACCGTGGAGATATGAATGGTGAAAATCTTTTATTTTATATAGACAGTAAAATAATGCCAAGACACCACGGACAAACGATAAGGAAAGATCACCTTCAACATAAGTAACTAGTTATTAAAGTCATTAATACAAAACCAAATAAAAAGTGCAAAAGATTAAAAATAAAAAGTATTATACTAAACACTTGTCTTCACCAAGTGATGTAAGAGACTTAGGCAAACATGGCCTTGATTGTCAAGAACTCTTACGATCAATCTTGGATCCCGAGACGACTCACACACTCTATGATGGACAATGGATGATGGTGGTGGATGATGGTGTTATGGTGGTGGTGGGTGGTGGATGAAGTGTGAGAGAGGTGGTGTGCCAAGGGATGAGAGAGAATGAAGCCAAGCTCCTCTATTTATAGGCTGAACAGAAGGCTGGACACGGCCCCGTGTCCGCTGGACACGGCCCCGTGCCCGCCTGACACTCTCTCTCCTCATTAATTGTAATTGCGAATTACAATTAATGCGCCTGCTGTACTTTCACCACGCCCCCATGCTCGCTGGACACGGCCCCGTGGTGGGCAATGGAAGCTTCTACTGGTTTGTCTTTTCTGCTGCTTCCTGGGCACGCCCCCGTGTTCGCTGGACACGGGGCGTGTTCAGACTCTGTTTCTTCCTTTTTGCTTTGGGAGGTGCCGTTGAGGGTCCGGGCAGTCTACTTTTGTTCCTTTTCTTGTATTTATGGTAGAATTAGTGGTCTTTTTGCTTCTTTTGTGATTTTGAGCTCATTTCATCCTGAAAATACAAAAGGAAGACAAAAACACTCTTTTTCCAACATTAGTACTAAAAAGGGTTAGTTTTATGCCTTAATTGATGTGTTTTATATGTTGCATTTTACACACATCATTTGGCGTACTTTCGCATTTTAAGAATGTCAACACACTAAACCTTACCATTCATTTCTTCGGAAGTTGACAGATCCTTTTTCACGTTACTATCAGATTTGAGTTATTGATTTTGAATCCATATAGCGGATGTGATGGTTTGTGAAAACTAGTTGCATGTTGCGATCGACCGTTTGAGAATCTTATTAATCAAACTCCTCTTTTGTGGAACCCCTACTAGCTAGATTACACTAGACTATACGTCATATACGTCATGCACCTTTGACATCAAATGCTAAAAGCACACACCTTTTAACCATAGGATTCGGGTTGTTATATATTCTTGGACTCACCTGATGTGAGTAAGGTTTGATTCGGGTTAGTGATTATTTATCTCGGTATTATTCATATACACACGCGTGTGACATAACCATAAGGAGTTAAGGTAGTACAAATTTCGAGGACGAAATTTTCTTAACAGGGGGAGAATGTGACAATTGTCAAATTTGCATGCATACGTACATTTAATTAATATTGATTATGCTTAATGATTGTGTTTAATTACAACTGTGGATTTAATTGCTTTCTGATTTCTGTTACATACATACATATGCATCACATTTTATACTGTCACTCCATTTATTTCACACAAACATTAGTGACAACCTTGATGCACAAAGCACAGTTAGCACACTAAGCGGATAACCCAGAAAACATGCTGACAAGGCCAGCACCTAGATAGACAATGTTTTTGAGGCCAGTATGAGCCAGAGATAGAATACTACACTTAGAGGGGGCAATCTTGACCCAAAGCCTTCCAAATGGGTCAATTTGGGTTGCTTTTAAAATTATATGGGTTGGTTTGGGTAAGATATTTTAACTAAATGGGTCACAATGGGTCACTTGAAATTCCATCTTGTTATTTTCGGGTCAAAGCGGGTCGACAACATTAAAGAAATGGGTCAATGTGGGTTAGTGTCTTAAAGAATCGGGGCATGTTTCGGATCGGAATGGGTTTCGAACCGGCACAAGTATCCACACGAGACGGGTTATGACACGAAACAGGTTTAGGGTCGGGACGAGTTTCGTACCGTTTCGACCCGTAGCATTTCGAATCGAACCATTTCGACGCGAACCGTTTCGACACGAACCGTTTCGACGCGAACCGTTTCGACGCGAACCGTTTCGACGCGAAGCGTTTCGACGCGAACCGTTTCGACGCGATCCGTTTCGACGCGAACCGTTTCGACGCGTACCGTTTCGACGCGAACCGTTTCGACGCGTACCGTTTCGACGCGAACCGTTTCGACCCGTACCGTTTCGACGCGAACCGTTTCGACCCGTACCGTTTTGAATCGAACCGTTTCGACGCGAACCGTTTCGACGCGAACCGTTTCGACCCGTAGCGTTTCGACCAGTACCGTTTCGCGATGAATCGGTTTTCTACGATGAATGTTCTTCAGAAGGTGTTTTTTTTTTCTTTTATAAATTCTTCGTTCACGAATTCCCATCTTTCGGGATCGATCTTTCTGAAACCCTGTAAAGAGAACATTCAACTTTGTTAACTATAACTTATACAGGATGTGTTTGATTGTAATTTGTAAATCCATTAAGATACACTATATCTATTAACATAATGTATCTGAATTTTTATATTTGCAATCCTCTTCGTCATGCCTAAATCTGCATAGTAATATTACGTTAATGAATTGACCCCAATACATATATTCCTTTGTAGGCGTGCATGTCAAACATTTCCATCTCAATTTTAGTAACCATCCCCCACACTTCAATTTTTAAATCACCAACACTTAAACCAACTAAGCTCTTTAATCAACCCGAACCGACCGGGACCCGTTTCAACCCGACAAAATTTGCCCTTGATGTACAATCTCTCCTTTTTTTTAAAAAAAAAAACATTTTTTTTAACAAAACTGACCCGACCCGACCCGAAACCCGTTCTGACCCGGACCCGTTTCAACCCGAACCCGTTTCAACCCGAACCCGTTCTGACCCGAACCCGTTCCAACCCGAACCCGTTCCGACCCGAACCAAAACAACCCTTTTTTTAATTGACCCGTTTTGACCCGAACCCGTTCTGACCCGAACCCGTTTTGACCCATGACCCAACCCGACCCGACCCGACCCGTTTGCCAAGTCTAACTACACTAGTAGGGAGTGTAGGGAAGTGAGGACCATAAAACTGCGTCACTAGGTAATGGTTATAGTGCCGGGAAGTGCCTAAAACACACTTTAAATGCAGAATTCTGCACTAAATAACAAAAATTCAGCATTTAATAATGCTAGTAAAGTGCACAAACTTGACAAAATAGTCCTAGACACTTTCCAAAGTGTTGGGAATTAAATGTGTCACTAAAAGTAATATAAAAGACACTTTATGGATTAATTTAGCACTTTAACGGAACAACACCCAACCGAACAACCGGACATTACCCGGAACACAAAAATATTGTTAAACACATTGTTTATATTTTTCTGAGCTAGTTAGGGTCCCCGAACACCCTAACACACTATATAATTAGTAACACACCATAAATCACTAACTTAACACTTGGTTCCTAACTAGATTTGTAACTAAACCTTGAAACCCAACTAGACCCCCCCCCCCTCTCAAAACCGGTTACAAAGGGTGGAGACCCACCCATGATTTATTTTAGTTGTTGGTTGATAATTGATTGAATGATTTTATAAAAGAAAATGATATGCTAGTAAGCATGGACGCCTCCATTTACAAAGAAAACTCTGGTGAAATTTTTCTAAAATTTCAACACTTAGAAAATATTTTTCTAAAAGTGTTACAAATATATTTTTAACTTGGTTTTCAAAATGAACCTCGCCATGATTTTATTTACAAAAATACCAAGTGTCGGAGGTTGATTTTCGTAAATAAAAATTTGATAAATATATATTTAGAATATATATTTTATACTAAAACGTTTGTGTGATTATTTGTTTATTCTGTGAACTAGTTATATTATTTTAGGGTAAAATAATATAACTTACAAAATACCATGGAAATTACAACTCCAAAATAATACCAAAAATCACAAGGAATAAATATTTAAGTTACACACATAATATTGTGAAACCGAACGCAGAAACGTAACTTATGAA
Organism: Helianthus annuus; assembly: GCF_002127325.2. Taxonomy (NCBI): domain Eukaryota; kingdom Viridiplantae; phylum Streptophyta; class Magnoliopsida; order Asterales; family Asteraceae; genus Helianthus; species Helianthus annuus. The sequence continues at coordinate 147,528,160 of NC_035434.2, forward strand.
ATATTTCGGGATATACCATTACACTATATTTTTGGTAAATCTTATTTTGGAAATGAAAGGAGTGAAAATATGATTTCGTAAATATTACCAAGTATATCTTATTTCTGACAACGAGAAAATATATTATTTTTGGGAGTTAAAAATATATTTTCCTAGTATATTTAGAAGATATATAATTTTTGAGAAAAAATATATTTTCTGGGACAATACATGATTGAACAAAATAAGTATATATATATTTAAGTGAGACCAGAAAGATATGGTTTTGGAAATATATATTGGGAATATATTAACATATTTTTATTTGGAACAATACACCGAAATACGACGCCGCTACTTGGCAAAATATATAAATACAAATACGAAAATACATGTATAAGATACCCCATCCTTGGGAAGGAAATATATACTTGAGAAGCATTATCATAAAATATTGTTTAATCATTTATACCAAAACGAAATATAATTTAAATTTAAAATAATTTATTTTAACAAATGATTATAACTTGGAATAATATTAGGAACATAAGAAGCGTAACTCAAAGATAAATACAGAAGCAAGGCACAGCCCGTTCGCCTAATAGACGTTAGAACACTGTAGGTAGTCGTGGTTGCTGAGGAGATTTGAGTTACAAGTACCGAAGACGCAATACAGTGAGTTCATGTCCCCCGTTTTTCTCTTTATTGTTTTCAGTTTTATACTTCGGGGGTGAAATACATGCGACAAATGTTACAAACTTTTACTTACATGGTATGGTTAGCGTAGGGAGGGTTTTTACTACTTAGATCATGTGAGTGGGTAGGTGGAACTTAAGGCCATTAATCCTCGTTGTAGGACCGAGGGACATGAGTCATAGATCTATTCGGGTGTAGCGAGCCCCACTCCTGAGTCCGCCGAGTGGACCATGAGGTGACTATGTGCCTGACGCCAAAATCTGCTAGGTTTGAGTCTTCCTGCATCACTTCACACATATCAATGGCTTTGCAAACCATTGGTGATCTCTTTTTCCTTATTGCTACATACCAGGGACTTACATACATACTTACAACATTTTTCAAAGGCTTATACATACACACAAACAAACACATGAACTCGCTCAACTTTTGTTGTTTTTCAAACTACATGTATTTCAGGAAATTTTAATGGATCTGGCGGGCGTTGGAAGTTTTTATGCTGCGTTAAGAATAAAGATGTCATCCATGGTCTTTGAGTTTGGACGGTGTGTCTTATTCCTGGACAAGACATGTCTTCCAAACCTTGGTATTATTCAATATCTTTTGTAGAGTCTTTAATGAACTCAAAAGCACTTTGTACGATTTGTAAAACTAGAATTTGTAGTCTACGTTTTAAAACGATGTTGTTATGTTTTAACTTATTTAGTGGATGACAAACCTATGGTTTTATCATATAGTTGATGCTATGATTGAATGCAATGATATTAAGAAAGTCACACCATAATCACGCTTCCGCAAAAATCTGGGTGTGACATAATTAAAGACCCGTTAGGAATCTAATAGGTTATTAAAAACCTTCGTTCCAGATTTGGATCCCAGTAAAAGCTACGTGCACTTGCTGTTTGTGATTATTACTTGCTCAGGTAAATACTCTTAACTTATTTTCCCTTATACGGGCTTGGGGTACGGTATATAAAATACCACTTGGTCGGGCATTGAATTGTTAATCATAATAAGGTTAAACTCATTGAGATGACCCGTTTAAATTGTTTTGTTTGCTTAAAGCCTTTGGGGGGGGTTAATGACCATGTCCTGGATATCCTTGGCATCATTCATTGAAATGGCCACGACCTAAGCGCGGGGTGTAGGCGTACACCCGCCAGCGCATATATATATAATAAGGTATAACCGACGGTTTGAGAATAACTCACCGCGGGACTATATCATGTGGTGTGTCTATTAATCTTTAACCTGGTATTCAGCCCAGGCTACTGAACGTATAACAAACATGTAATTCTTTTACAAGTTTATAAATAAATAATTATCCCTGGCATCATTAATCAAGTCTCGCGAACTTTAGATGTTAAAGTCTGTTGAACAATTTTCCCTTTTTATTTTGATCCACCTGTGGATCCATTACAGTCCGTTGTGATACTTTGATATTACTATTATTCGGTTTGTAATGTGATTCGTATCTTTTGCTTCTGCTGTGCATTTAAATTGTGTTGTTTGACTATGATGATATCAACTACGTCACGATACTCCCCACCGGGCCCACCGGTAATACGTGGAAATATCAGGGTGTAACAGGTTGGTATCAGAGCCAACACTGAGTGAATTAAACACTAGCCTTTTGTGTTTAATCTCAGTTATACAGTTGCACGTTCCTCGATTCTCGAGTCTAGACAAGGAACTTAGGACTAATCCTAATTTGTTTTATTTTGTCCTTTATTTGTTTCATTTGTTATTTTCTGTTTAGCCTCTACATGGGCAAGTCATTTCAGTTAGAAGTCCCGTTTAGGGCAACCATGTACCTTTTAAAATTTTAGTGGAATGTTGAATTTAAAATTTCACTATATGCACGAGCATAAAATATGAAATAAATAAAAACTCTCATTCCTTTTATAAGATCTACCATTATAATAAAATGGCAAAATCTAAAAGGGGCGAGACCTAGCCCATGTGTCGTTCTAAGACAGGGCCAAGATGGTAGTTCCTCAATTAGATTCAGATCCTTGTTTACATCTCAATTTAGGATTGTTCTGCGTTAAATAGTAAAAGAATCTTAAAGGTAAAACCTAGCCTAAATGTCATTACAGACATGGCCAAGATGGTAAAACCTATCCAAAAGATTCAAATCCTTGTTAACACCTGAAAACATATTAACATGCTTGACAAAATGTGACTCGATAAAATCACATAAGTCATTCTTAAATTGGGTTATTCTAAATTCCCTTATTTATATAATCGCCCATTAAGTATAAAGTGCCTATGGGCCATAATTAACGTCCTTCGGGACTAAAGACAGTTGTAGCCTACCACTCCCTGTCAAGAAAAGTAATGAACTTCGATTCAAGCCTTAACGCCTCGATTCTATAAAATCCTGGCTTATAAATTAAATCTGTCCATGTGACTTGACCTTTTGTGCTAATATTAAATTATAACTAGGGATTATAATAAAGATCCTGAATATATATATACCTAACAAATTAACCAAAATGGTTATTAAGGACCATGGTTAATAAATCGTCAAGAGCGATAATACTGTATAAGCTTCTAAATAAACCTTGTCCTTATTTGTCTTTTATGTAGCAATTAAAGCTACATGGCTAGGTCGGAAGAAGTAAATAGTCATCCCCTGGAAAACCACGATAATGATAGGATTAGTATAACCAGAGAAGAGCTCCGTACACTAATTGATACAGCTGTATCTAAAGCTGTAGATAGGCAATTTAGGGAGTTTAGTGGGACACACAGTAGAACCTCATCAGTACCCCACTCTAACTCTGTCCCTAAAACTCATTCAGAGGCTCATAGCAAGCCACCCTCTACACAACCTAAGCCTAAGAAAGAGGATGCTCAACATTCCTCAAACCAGCACAGTGTTCCATCCAAGAGGATAGTATTTGATAATGAACCTCGTACCAAGTCTTGTACTTATAAGTACTTTGTCTCTTGCAAACCCCGGGATTTCACTGGGGAGAAAGGGGCGATTGATTATATGACTTGGTTGGATGAAATGGATACCGTGGTAGATATCAGCGGTTGTGCTGAAAGGGATGTAGTAAAGTATGTATCCCAATCATTCAAGGGAGAGGTACTAGCGTGGTGGAAGTCTCTCATTCAAGCTGCTGAAAAATCCCACTATACAATCTGACATGGGATCAATTTGTTGCTCTCATTAAAGAGAATTATTGCCCTCAACATGAGGTTGAGAGGATTGAGTCAGACTTTTTATCGTTGGTGATGAAAAACTTAGATTGTCAAGCTTACCTCACCAGCTTTAATACCATGTCACGATTGGTTCCGTATTTGGTAACACCGGAACCCAAGCGAATAGCTCGCTTCATTGGGGGTTTGGCCCTGGAAATCAAAGCCAATGTGAAGGCATCGCGACCTGCTACTTTCAGGTCAGCAGCTGATCTATCTCTATCCCCTTACTTTGGATGCGGTCAGGCAAAGATCGCTTAGAAATGCTGATGCTGGGAAGAGAAAAAGTGAGGGTGATGACTCACATCGCTCAGAAAAGAAACCTAAAGGGAACTCCGAGCACAAAAAGAGTTCCGGATTTAGGAAGGATGATCAGCAATCGGGTGAAAAGCCCAAGTGTAAGGTTTGTAAGAAGGGCCATTTAGGGAGGTGCAGATACGAATCGAAATCCCAATCACAGCCAAGAGCTTGTGGGATTTGTAAGTCTTCTGAGCACAAGACATTAGACTGCAAGAAAATCAAAGATGCGTCGTGCTACAATTGTAATGAAAAAGGGCACATCAATACCAATTGCCTTAAGTATGCCAACAAGCCTGAAGAGGCCAAAAAGACCAATGCAAGGGTCTTTCGAATGGATGCACGGGAAGCTGTTCAATAATGTGATAACAGGTACCTTCCTTATAAATGATATTTACGCAAGGGTGTTATTTGATTCAGGTGCTGATAAGTCATTCATAGATGATAAGTTCTGTAAGTTGTTGAATTTACCTGCTAAAACCCTAAGCGTGAAATATGAGGTAGAATTAGCTGATGGTACCATAGAGATAGCCTCAACTATGTTAGATGGATGTGTTATATCCATTAGGAACCACTCCTTCCCATTATCCTTACTTCCTTTGAAGTTAGCCGGTTTTGACATAGTTATAGGCATGGACTGGTTATCTCATAACCAGGCCCAGATCGTATGCAACAAGAAGCAAGTGGTGATCAAGACTCCGTCTGGTGAGCCACTTACCATTCAGGGAGATACCCAGTATGGACTGCCTGAGCAAGTGTCTATACTCAAAGCATCCAGTTGTCTGAAAAAGGGTTGTGTCATTTATATGGCACATGTAACTATTGATGAGAAGAAGCCTAAGGTTGAAGACATCCCTGTCATTTCGGAGTACCCAGAAGTTTTCCCTGAAGAACTACCTGGTTTACCACCAGATAGACAAGTAGAATTCAGAAACGACATCATCCCGGGAGCAGCACCTGTCGCAAGAGCGCCTTATAGGTTGGCACCAACAGAGATGAAGGAGTTGAGGACTCAACTAGATGATTTGCTAGACAAAGGTTTTATTAGACCTAGTTCGTCTCCTTGGGGAGCACCAATCTTGTTTGTCAAGAAAAAGGACGGATCAATGCGTTTATGTATCGATTATCGCGAGCTTAACAAGGTCACTATCAAGAATAGGTATCCTTTGCCCAGGATCGACGATCTGTTCGATCAATTACAAGGGGCAAGTTATTTCTCTAAGATCGATTTGAGGTCAGGCTATCATCAACTGAAGGTTAAAGATGAAGATGTAGACAAGACTGCATTTAGGACTCGTTATGGTCATTATGAGTTCCTAGTTGTTGGAACCTTGAGGTTTATACATAGAGAAATATAAACGTTTAGGGCTGATCTTGTAATGTTTTAACTAGTTATTTTGGGTCACATGTTTGTAATGGTTTTGGGTAGTCTCGAGTGGGCTTAGGGTGGTTTCGGTCCATCTTAGGTAGGATATAAACAAACCCTCATTGTGTTTAGAGTGTTGATCGTTGAGTTGAAGGTTGGAGTCCACTCGAGACCTTGTGCTTGTCTTGTAACAGTCATCGGTTTAAGGTGAATGCAAGAAAGTGTTTTGATTTGATTTGATAATTGTGTTTATATTACTTTATAGTTTTCTTGAATCCGCTTGTGTTTGAATTCCGCACTTACACAAGTTATTATTGATATCATTGAAAGATCCTCACGGGATTTACAATTGGTATCAGAGCCAAGAAACCAAGTCTTGGTTCGGTTTTGATATCATTCGGATTCAAGAGGACATTATTTGTTACTGATCGTGTTTGCAAGTGTGTTTCATTTACAGAATTTCAGTATTATTATTCATTCGGATTCAAACTGTTCTTCGCAAATCTTGATTAAAGTTGCTGATTTTGGTTTGTGATTCGTTGACTAAGGTGTTTGCTGAATTATCGGAAGTTTGTTGAGGATAAAGATTCAAAGATCTCATATCTTTGAATTTTTGGAAGCTGCTGAAAATCAGGAATCACAGTTATTTTTATCTCACAAGTCTGTTTTGCAGGGTCTTGATTCACATTCAGCCTAGTATCAAGAGCTTAATTCTTCTGTCTCGAGTGAAAATCTGGTTCTTGTCTCGATTCACATTCAGCCTAGTCTCGACTCCCAATTGCAGTGGTCTCGAGTTGTCATCCTTGACTCGAAACCGCTTGTCTCGACTGGCTTCAAGTTTTGGTTGTTCTAGGTCTCGACTCACAACACTGGTCTCGACTTAGGATTCTGTTCACTCACAACGACAGTCTCGACTCTTGTCTCGACTCGCAACGACAGTTGCAACGTCATTCAGATTTGAACTTTGGACTTTTGGACTCTTGGACTTAAACAATTAATAAATCAGTAAATTAATTAAGAAATCGAGTAACCATGACTTCAAGTAATCAAAGTGTTGACCTGGCAGCTATGACTAAGCATCAAGAACTGGATTCCATCATTGGAACCACCACTCGTGTTCCCAGGTTGCTAGATGGAAATGACTTCCCTGAGTGGAAGTGGCGTTTCGAAAAACATGTTAAGGTCAAAGATGCAAAAATTTGGCGAAGTATTCTAAGAGGCCCAAGAGAAATTATGATGGAGAGTGCTACTGATGTTGGTGTGAAAGTAAAAAAACCTGCTGATCAGTATACCGAAGAAGAATTCAAAATTGTTGAGGAAGATGATATGGCATTTTCTTACCTGACCATGGCTTTGGGACTAGACATTGCTATTGGTTTTTGCACTTGCAAATCTGCTAAGGAATTGTGGGAATCATTAATAGATGTCTATGAAGGTAATGAAGATATGAAAGAGAGTCGTAGAAATCTGCTGAGCCAAAATTTCAACAATTTTAACCATATATATGGAGAGACTGTCGATAATCAAATTCAGAGATTCGTTAAGTTGGTTACTCAAATGCAGATGGAGGAAATGCCCACGTCAAATGCTTCAACTAATAGACAGCTTCTAAATGCTTTGCCTAAAAGTTGGGATCATCACGTCGCAATGATCAAGAAAACCAAGGATCTAGCAAGGTGCAGTTTATCCGAAATGATTTCTCACATTAAAGTATGCGAGCTAGAAGATAAACAGAGAGAAAAAAATTACAAGAATAGCATGCTGGCCGCTGGATTCACTGCAACACCCTCTACATCACGCAATAACACTGCTCTTATGTCTCACACTGGTTTTCAAATGTTCAGCAACTCTGCTTCTGCTAAAGCTGCTCCTACCACATCAAATGCTTACTACTCTGGAACTCCAGCACCTGCTGTTGCTCCATCACCACCTGCTAATGCTACTGTTGTTGCATCGTCAACTCCCACTGCGAAAAACGAGATGATTGCCTTCTTCTCGCAACAGTCAAAAGAAAATCTTGATATAGCTGCTTCTGTCATAAATTGCTTAAATGCTTTTGTTGCAGGTAACTTGATCCTCCAAAGTTCTCTATGGATAACTTAGATCAAATTCATCCCAAAGATGTAGAAGAAATGGATATAACCCGGCAGATGGCTATGGCAGCATTTAGAGCCAAAAATTTTGTGAGAAAAACCGGGAGAAACAAATGGCAAGGTCTTACCTTTACTGGACCCACAAAAATGCCATTTGAGTTTCGTTGCTACAATTGCCATGAACCAGGTCATTTGGCAAGAAACTGTACCAAACCTAGGGTCAATAGTGAACAAACTCCAGCCCAACCTGCTACACCAAACCGAGAAAGAGCTCTTGTGACCACATCGAGTATATCTGCTGATGCTGCTGCTGGTGGAAGTCCTCAACCCCTGGGATTAGCTCAAGCCTTGGTAGTTCAGCCTGGTACCAGCTTTGATTGGAATTCGGAAATTGAGCGACTAAACATCTCAGCTCTAGAAAATCAAGCTGATACAAACAACATTGCTTTCATGGCCTCAAATAATCAAGCTTCTGTATCTAAGGATGAGACTTCAGCACCTGAGGAGGAGATTTCAGCTGAAAACCTTGCTTTCATGACCCAGATTCTTTCAGCTCCAGTCAAAGGTCTCACCAAAGACGAGGTACTTTCTGTTTTCTGTACTCCTGAATGTAGAGAACGAGTTAAAGCCTATAGAATACACAACGCTGAGCTAATCGAAGATTATATTGACATTAAAAGGAAAAATTTCACTTTAGCTAATAATGAAAAACTTTTTAAAGAGAAAATCGAAGCTCGGCGAAAAGACATCATTAAACTTAAGGATGATCTAAGTGTAAAGACTTGCCATTTCTTAGAAGCTCAGGAGAAAGTATGCATTTTGACTAAAGAACTGGAAGATATCAGAGATAGATATCAAGTAAATGAACTCAATATTAAAAAATTTGATTCTTCCAGCAAATTAGTCAAAAACCTGTGTGATCAACAGCTTGCATACAAGAAAAAGAAAGGGTTGGGGTTAGGTTTTAATCAGGTTCCTCCTCCTTATAATGATAATTATACTTACTTACCTATGACTGAGGAGGAGATGATGAATGAAAGCAAAATGACCTATGGTCCCAAAAACAATAAGTCATCAGTTAATGTCAGACCTGTTGAAAAACAGGTGGTTCAACCAGTTTGTTTTGTATCCAAGGGTACTTTTGATCCTAACGTTTCTTCATCATGTGCAGATAAAGTACCTGAAGTGAGATGGGGAGATATGTTTGGGAATGAACAACCTTTAAATTCTGATTTTTCTAAATCTACTTTTGATAAAACTGATTCTGGTTATGTGTTTGGTCAATCGTTTTTGAACTCGTTTCATAGTTATGTTTCGTCTTCTTTTGGGCCTGATGTTTTGGGCAAAACTTTGAATGCTTGTGATGAATCTTTGAATAATGTGTGTGATGATGGATGTTTTTCAGTAGCTGAAAATTGTGATTCTAATGTTTCTAACTCTTCAGCTAATGACAATGTGACAGGTGAGGTCCCTCAGGACGCATTCAGTGAAACCACTGACACTTCTTCTCAAGAAAATCAACAGTGTTCTGATTCTTCTCTGAATCGGTCTCAGTGGATGTCCCTAATGTCGAACCTAGTGGGACCCCATTGGAAACCGAGGTTGAAAAGGAACCATTATCAAACTCAGATGATACATGTATTTATGAAGTTTCAACATCTTCTGAGATTAAAACTGAATTTGATTTTCAAAAGGAAAAGGTGTTTGTTTTAAATGAAAAATTGCAAGAAAAGTTTTCTGAAGAGAAAATTAAAACGGAATCTGAAACATCCTTTCAAAATGGTTCAGATAAAATTATAAACAAAGATAAATCTAATCCATCTGAATCTCATACTTGTGCCAGTGCTAGTTCTGATCAACAGGTACCTAAATGCTCAGAAAAGGCACAAGTTAACCAAGCAAGAAACATCAAACAAGCTCATTCTTCTAAACCCAACGGATACACATCTGCTATGAAGCATCAAAACTTCCACAAATTGAAACGTCAAACATGTTTCAATTGTGGAGTTGTTGGACACATCGCCAGAAACTGTGTTCATCTCCCAACTGTGCAGTCAAAAAATAAATATGCACAATATCAGAAAGTCAAGCCAAACAGATATCGTTATTCAGAGTCAGTGACGACTGAAAAATCTAAGACAATGAAGAATAACTATCGTAAGGCTAAGCCTTCTGATCAAGATTGGAATGCAGCCAAACGTAGAAATCAAAATCAACAAAAGGATTTTCGAAAAGGTCAATATAAAGCGTTTGGTAACTATAATTCTAAATGGTCAAATAAGCATTGGAAACCTAAAGCTAAGGCCACGCAATCCAATTCGTCTCATACATCTCATCAAAATTCTGCCATTAAAAATCCTTCGAAATTTTTAAATAAAGACAATTTGGTGTGGCAGAGAGTGACTTACTTTGATGCACAAGGAAAACCCAGATCCACTATGGGATGGGTTCCTAAATCTAACTGATCCCGCTAATCGTGCAGGAACAGCTGTGGAGGACTACCGTGCGCCTCTGGTACATGGATAGTGGCTGTTCCAGGCATATGACGGGAGACTTGTCTCAACTGGTCAATGTAAAAGAATTTGACGGTGGATATGTCTCTTTTGCGGGAGGAGAATCAGGAAGAATCACGTTGAAAGGAACAGTGAAAAACGGCGTTTTAAGCTTCGAAAATGTGAATTATGTCCCAGAATTGAAACACAATCTGTTAAGCATTTCACAGATTTGTGATCGAGGAAATTCAGTCCATTTTACTAAGAAAGGTTGCTACGTGTTGAAGCCAGGGATCGTGATTCCTGAAGACTGGTTTTTTATGACAGCCGGGAGACGGGGAAATGCTTATGTCATTGATATGAACAAGAAGCCGTGTGAAGAAATTACTTGTCTGTTTTCGAAGATTTCAGAACATGATGGTTTGTTGTGGCATCGTCGCCTTGGGCATGTGCATATGAAGAACTTGAATCGACTTGCCAAAGGTCAACTGGTCCGTGATCTACCAATCAAAGATTTTATGTTGGTGGAAAAGTGTGTTGCTTGTGCTAAAAGGAAAAGCACATCGAAAGCCTCATAAATCCAAGCCTACACCCTCAACCAAAGGTGTGCTTGAATTACTTCACATGGATCTCTTCGGTCTGGTGAATGTGTTAAGTATTGGCAAGAAGGCTTATTGTATTGTAATAGTCGATGATTATTCACGCTACACCTGGGTGTATTTTCTAAGTCACAAGAATGAAGCTGCGGGTTTGATCAAACAATTCATTACTCTGGTGGAAAATCAAGCCAGTACGAAAGTGAAGGCTATTCAATCAGACAATGGGACAGAATTCAAGAATGTCACCATGGACACATTCTGCACTGAGAAGGGAATTGATCATCAGTACAGTGCACCATGAACTCCACAACAGAATGGAGTGGCTGAAAGACGAAATCGTACTCTTATAGAGGCTGCACGTACTATGCTGGCCGTTTCGAAGCTTCCAAGTTTCTTCTGGGCTGAAGCAGTTAGCACGGCTTGTTATGTCCAGAATCATGCTTTAGTAAATAAACATCTTATGAAAACTCCTTATGAGATTCTGGAAGAACGTAAACCTTCGGTTTCACACTTTCGCATCTTTGGTTGTCCATGTGTATTGCTACTTATGGATACTAATGGAAAGTTTGAAGTCAAAGGGGACGAGTGTTTCTTTGTTGGATACGCTAAGGGTTCAGCCTATAGAGTATACAACAAAGTAACTAAAAAGGTCGTCGAGTCGTGCAACATTGAATGGCTCGAAGAAAATGCTACGGATGCTAGAGTTGGACCAGATTAGTTATATGATTATGCTGAACTATTTAAATCATTTAACATTCTTTCAAGTGTTTCTACAGATGCAGGTGTGTTAACTCCCAAATAACCGCTGTCTTTTGGTGATACTAAAGAAGAAGAATAGGCTGAAGGGAGTTCAACAAATCATACCATTGACCCACCGGGAATTGTAACATTTGTGCTTGAAATCATTGTGAACAGTTCAGTTATCAATAAAACAATGTTATTTGATCCCAATGTTTGTTTGGTTATGTTTTACATTTTTTCATGTTTTGACTTTTGTTCAATTTCAAACTCTATATCGCTTTCTGGAGAGTTATACGCAAACTGGTGCGTAAACGTAATCAGTTTAATGCGAAAAATACTCCAGAACATCAACATATACTTAACATACCTTAAATAACCTTTACATAACTTAGAAATAAGTTTTGAAGGCTTTGGTATGGCAAAAACAAGTTAATTCGCTTACAGGGACTAAACTTGACAAACTACGAAAGTATGCCAATTTGAACTGTAACAGACATTCCAGAACATGACCATAAGTTAAACACGCCTTAAATATCCTTTATATAGCTTAGAAATAGGCTTTGAGGGGTTCGGTGTGCTAAAATAAACTTTTGGGTCATTCAGGGACTAAAAGTGTCAAAAAGTGCACAAGTTTGCACTTTCACGCATAACTTACGTTCTGAATACATCCGGACATCCAAAAATTTATGTAAGCACTAAAATATTTTATTTTAGTGTTTAGCATAAGAAAAATCCATTCGTCGCGCAATTTGGATCGTTTTTCGCGCTTATGCGCATTCCGTCGTAATTAACTGAACATCGCGATCGTACGACCAAACGAACCGACATCCGGCATATTTTTGAGCATGTTTCATGTCCACAATGTTTAAGCATCATTTTAGGGCCTTAAATTTGGCTTAACGGCTTAAACATGTCAGAAATGGCTTTAAACACCAACAGGGACTGAAACTGTCATTTTTCAAAGTTGGTTGCAGATCGGAACACCCAGGCGGGGCGCGTAAACCCTGTCTGAACCTTACGCAGGCCGCGAGGCCTCCCTAGATGCAGAAACTCGTTTTAACTGTTGTTAACAGCCTTTCAACACTCCAAAGGGCAATGCCTCTTGCCAATCTCTGGGGTTGGGGGCATATTGAGTTACCATAACATTTCGACACTTGTACGGATGAGATTCGAGCATGTTAATCGATAAACGACCCTAACGGTCTTGCATATCCTATAAATAACCCCACCCCCTTTCTTGCAAAACCCACAAAATCTGATCTAAAAGCTCTAAGTTGAAGCCATTGCTTCATACTTGAGCTACTTGGATCAAGGTTAGCTTTCGGGGACCCTTTGTAAGTGTTCCTTCGTTCTTTTATCGCTTTTCGAGTCCTAAAGTCAAACTTTGTTTGACTTTCTGCATTGACCAGTTTATGGTCAATGCGAAGTTCGTTTGAACTTCATAACGTGAGTGTAATCACGATGGTTATAGCCCTTAGTGACTATACCTACTCATTACCACGCTATCTAGGCTCAGTAACGAGTCGTAGTTTCGGCCAAAATACGTGTTATTGCGTATTTTGTAACCAAACTACATTTAGGTATCAAAACCGTTTGTTTTCATACCAAACCTGTTTTCTAAACTTAGTTAAGCATGTTTTAACATGCTTAGCTCGTCACTTTTAGTTTAGTGCTTATATAGGGTCGTAAGGTAAGCGATCTAACCAATCGCTTATACTTTCGAATCTGACCCGTTTGGTCGATCATTAAGATCCGACCAAACGCATTAGGTGACCATAGTATATAAGGAATAACCTTTCGAGGTTATGCCTTATGGTCACGACATTTATTTAAGTTGTATGATAGGTAGTTTATATGCCTTAGGTAAATTACCAAAATGCCCTTTTTACGCCAAATTTCATATTAAGCATATGTAACATAACTTTTGATATCTAAACTGATTTGGCAACAATATTAGACATGTTAAGGCATATTTTACTTATCATAGGACTAGTTAGGCATTCCAAACGCGTTTCACGCGAATGACGCGTTAAAGTAGCATAAGCTACCTAAACGGGTCGTAATGGGTCGTAAGCACTTAGGTTAGGTTTCATTTTAGTATGTAGGCTTTGTTAAACCATATTACACGAGTCTTCATACTCGTTTGGTTTACGAACCCTCATTCTATCCAATCCTCCGATTTAGGTCCGGTATATTAACATAGTTACCTATATTCGGTGTCGTTTGATATCCGTGATCTCTAGCATTGTTTGGTTGTTACTCAAGGACTACTAAGCAATCTCAAGTGAGTACATAGACCCCTCTTTTACTGTTTTCAAACTATTTTGGGGTGAAACACATGTGCCTACTTGTTACTTCCGTGCCTTTCATGTTTTCATATCATATGCTTATTATGTTCATTAGTACATTATAGTACATGATTTCATTACATTTTATGCTATGTATGTCCATTGTGTGCATACTTAGTACATCGTTTTACATTACATTTTATGCTATATATGTCCATTGTGTGCATACTTAGTACATCGTTTTACATTACATTTCATGCTATGTATGCCCATTGTGTGCATACTTAGTACATTGTTTTACATTACATTTCACGCTATGTATGATCATTTGATTACATACTTAGTGCATTGTTTTCACATGCTTACATTTTTGGTATGACATTTGGTTTGTTTAAATGGGACAAAAATACATTCATTAACATTGATCACGCCGTTCGTTAGTAGGTAGTGGTACCATAGGAATTGACAACTCCTGTTCCTGAACCCTAGGTTTGTTTGGGTGGAAGGAATGACCAAATTCGATAAACATAACACAGATAAACCTTTAATTTGTTTAAAGGTCTATCATCACAGTCACAAGGCTTGGATGTATGCATTTTCACAACACAGCATAGATGTTTGTATCAGTATAGCATGCATTTGTTCCACAAAACATAACTTTGACTTAAACTATGTTTAATTCAATACCCTGTTCTTGTGCATTTTACCTATGGCTTAGTTGATATATTTCACATGCCATACATGATATTTTGGATACACATTAAATGATTTACATTAAACATAAACCTTTTGACATTGATATACACATTTGGTGGTTTACATTAGACATGGACATTTTGATATGGTTTACACTATAACACTTGACAATTGATTTATACATGAACAAATTTACATTGGTAGTTGGTTTGGGTAAATGATTTGAGTAACGAGGCGTGTGTAATATGATACAAACATGGTGGATACGCCGCTAGTACTTCCTATATATAAGTGTTTGTATAATATTACATATCGTAGCGTTATTTAAATCATTTCAGCATAGACATATTACATTTTACACAAATAACATATTCTTCACAAGACATTGTTTTACAAAACAGTTTATTTTATACAACTCATTTTACTTGGTTATTTCATTAACCATACACCTTTCTTTTATATAATCTGATTTCTTATCGAGTTTTCATACGATTTATAAAGGAAAACATTTAACAAGATTCAAGACTAATTTTTATTAAACCTTTCTTCTAAAACCCAAGTCATGAATCTTATTTTCACAAAACCTGTGTATCTCACAGGCATTATTATGCTGACGTACCTATTTTCACATGTGTTTTCAGGAGCTGTTGCTTAGGAAGATGATCGTGACACTAGGGCGGACCTGTGCCTTAGAGACTTAAAATAAAGATAGAACTAGTTTAATTATGTTCTGAACTCTTTATTTCCTGTTTTGAGACAATGTAACACGCTTGTTTGATAAATAAAATATAAACTTTGTATGTCATGGTTGTGAAACAATAATTCTGTTACAACACTCCCCGACTTTTCTGCCACGTTTGGTTGTTCTACGTGGTCGGGGTGTGACAGGAATGGTCTTCACACAGCATCCTACGCCTCAACGAACGTCCAATCAATCCTCCGAAGGTGTTCCATCAAGTGGTGCTACATCTAGTGGTTCAGGATCTGCACTATTTCCTGAATCCATTCCTGAAGATTGCATAGTTACAACTCCTGTAGTTCATCATACTGCAGTACCTAATGAGGGGGAGACTAGCATTGATGATAATCAAAACGCTATTAATGAAGACGAGACCGTACCTGATTTGGCGATTCCTACAAGTGTCCAGCGAAATCATCCTATAGAGAATGTGATAGGTCCCGTAGATGCAGGAGTTCTAACCAGGAGCCAATCAGGGATCATCAATACATGTTTATGCTCTTGCTATATCTCACAAATAGAACCTAAAACTGTTGATATAGCGTTGCAGGAACCAGGTTGGGTAGATGCTATGCATGACGAGCTGAACCAGTTTGAGAAGCTTGGAGTTTGGAAACTTGTGGAATTGCCGAAAGGAAAGCGTAAGCTCGGAACCAGATGGGTGTTCAGAAACAAGCAAGATTCTGCAGGGGTTATTGTTCGAAATAAAGCTCGATTGGTGGTCCAGGGTTTTTGACAAATAGAGGGTCTGGATTATGATGAAGTATATGCTCTGGTTGCCCGACTTGAAGCCATCCGGATCTTCTTGGCTTACGCGTCATATATGGGGTTCACTGTGTATCAGATGGACGTCAAGACAGCGTTTCTCTATGTTGATGTGAAGGAAGAAATCTTTGTTGAGCAGCCACCAGGTTTTGTTCATCTTGATCATCCAGAATATGCCTACAAGCTTGAAAAAGCATTGTATGGATTGCACCAAGCACCACGAGCTTGGTATGCAACTCTAACAGAGCATCTTCTGGCTCATGGGTACACACGTGGCACGATAGACCAGACTCTGTTTATCAAGAAAGTCGGCAAGGATCAGATCTTAGTTCAAATTTATGTTGATGATATTATCTTCGGATCTACAAGTGAGGAGCTTTGCAAGGAGTTTGAGAGAGTTATGAAAAAGAAGTTTGAGATGAGTGCTCTTGGAGAAATGACACTGTTTCTGGGTTTACAAGTCAAACAAAATTCTCAAGGTATTCTCATTCATCAAGGGAAGTATGTGGATGATGTGCTAACGAAATTTAAGCTTGCAGATGCAAAATCGGCTGAAACACCAATGGCAGAGAGACCGTTATTGACTGAAGATGAAGAAGGATCCCCTGTTGATCAATGTCTTTATAGATCTATGATTGGGTCGTTGATGTATCTGACAGCGAGTCGTCCAGACATCATGTTTACTGTCTGCAACTGAGCGAGATATCAGGCTAATCCTAAAACTTCTCATCTCACTGCTGTTAAACGAATCTTTCGGTACCTTAAAGGCCGACCTAGGTTTGGTCTGTGGTATCCAAGGGATTCCAATTTTGATCTGTTTGTGTTTTCTGATAGCAACTTTGGAGGCACTGATAGTGACAGGAAATCTACATCAGCTGGATGTCAGTTTCTGGGTGACAGGCTCATTTCTTGGCAATGCAAGAAACAACAAACGGTGGCGATTTCCACGGCTAAAGCTGAGTATGTTGTCGCCTCGGCATCTTGCTCTCAAGTGGTGTGGATACAACATCAATTGCAGGACTACGGTTTGACTTATCTCAATACTACTATTTACTGCGATAATGATGCTGCCATACAAATTGTTAAAAATCTTGTTTTTCACTCCAAAACCAAGCACATTGACATAAAAGTTCATTTTATTAGAGACTGCTTTGACAGAGGTCTTATTAAACTGGAGCAAATCGATACAGATGCAAATGGTGCCGATTTGTTTACAAAACCTGTCAGCAGCTCAAAATTCAAAGTGCTTGTTGATTTTCTGAAAATGATCCGGTACACCGACTGAGCATGGTTATTTGTTTAAGTAAATTTGTACATAAAGTTTTCTATTCTTAGGTAGTTTTTATTTATGCACAAATTTAGGGGGAGAAATTTTTGAAAAATACAAAAACATTAAAAAAATAATAAAAATCCAAAAAGAAACATTGCATGACTGGGAAATGAAATGAATTTTCACATTATGGTCGAGGGCTGACTCATGTAAAACCAGTATCGAAATAGTTTGACTCTAGTATGATGTGTTGGTAGACTCTATCCTTAAGACTGGAAGCATTGACTGTTTCTGTTCAGAACTAAATTAATACATGACCTCAGGAAAGAAAATCACTTGGAATTAGCTCATTTCTATTTTAATGTTTGTATGTTGTCCCGATACACACAATTTTGGTCTAACTCTGAAATTTTCTCTGAAAAAGTCGTGTACCTCCTCTGCTGCATCCAGATACATGCTGACCTAGTTGTACGTTGTCGCGCTGTAGATCAATTAAACACCCGAAAGAGGCCCTCAAGTGCCCAAAAGAAACCCAAGTAACCTATATCAAACTGAGAAAAACTCATTTGATCTGTATATTATACCATCTCTGCTCAAGATCTATTCTGTTCTCTTCTCAATCTATTCCCAGCTAAGATTTCAGAGATCTGGATTGGACTTGTGAAATATGTGGTAGGGAAGCTACTTGCATGATAGAGTGTGCTATACATATAATTCCGGGAATTGATTAGTATTTTTTTGAGTGTTCATTGTTTAAGAAATTAAATCATGATAAATTTGTTACAGGCAGTTATATGGTAAAGGTCTAGGGTAATGAGTTTAGGTGGACAAATATTGTTGGGATTGAACCCTATCAGAGGAACAGATAATGTAAAGCCAAAACTGGATCAGCTCAGTGGATTCAGAATAAGCAGATGCTGATATACATATATTTCCCCTTGAAAGTGATTACAACAACTGATGACCTCCTATCTGCTGATCTTACTAACTGCTGACCAATAACTGCTGCTCAATTAAAGATCTAATGAAGACTCAAGTCCTGCTGATTCAATCTACTGCCTTGAGTCAAGCACTGCTGATCCGGACAAGTGCTGTTGGGTTCACAGCAGTAGAAGGTTGCAGCAGTTGTTCTATAGTCTGTTATGTAATAGAATGTAATAGCAGTAGTTAACACAAGCAGTGTCTGTATAGATCAGAGGTTAGAGTTTGTTAGGAGGTTAGATGTCACCTTCATGGTGATGTCAGCTAAAGATGCTCAGTAGTTTGCAAGTGCTTATAAATAGTACAGTACTTGGTACTGTTCTATTAGCTCTTCACATCATTCGTCTTCTTTGCACGAACAAACTGCTGAGCTCTGGCTGAGGGGGAGTTTGCATTCATACATCATCATTGTAATCGTGTTTGAAATAAATTCAATCATTCGGTTCTTTGTGTAAAGATGTTTGATTAAAAGTATTACTCTCATTTGATTGTATACAAAGTTTGTGTTCATCTTAATTTCCGCTGCACACTCATTCATTTCCATCTTATTTTACAAACAAAAATACAATCAAAAGGAAACTCAGATCCAACAAATATACTGGCAATCGTCTAGATCATTCATTAGTAGATCTTTGTCAAGCCCGAAACCTATGATTTGATCCCTGAGCGATTATGATATTTCCTTATTTTATTTTTGTAAATAATATTTCTATATTATTTATTTTTATGTTTATAGGTTTTGTTTTCATAAAGGCATGCTCAGGAAGTTGAAGGGTTATATTAGAAAAGTTTGAATTTTAATTGGATTGCTAAAATAATTAAAAATTTGTTTAATAAATCCAAGTTTCAAACTGATGTGTGGTCTCGAATCGAGACTGTGGTCTCGGCCCAAACTACGGGTCTCGAACCAGTAGAGAAGCCCGGCCCACTGTCTTTGATATAAAAGGCGGTCTCGAGTCGAGACCTCACTTGTTCTCGAAATCTTAAAAAATCAGCTCATATTCTCTCTCACTTTCCGGCGACTCGTTGATTGATTCCGGTGAAGTTCGCGTGTTGCAAAGCATTTTCTGATTTCGTTTCATAAAGATACAAATGTATTATGATATTTTGTTTGAAGTTTTGCAGATTGTTTGAAGATTATTTGAAGATTTGTTGAAGATTTGAATGAGATGAAGAACCCTAATTTTGATCTTATGTTGGTCTTCAAAGAGATCATGGGTGTTTATGGTGTTTGATCCAAAGCTCAGTGGATTAAAGTTGTTAAAGTTGTTTGTGGGGTCTCGACTAGGGTTGCGACTGAACACATGTGAAAACTCGAGACATAAAGTTGCGAGTCGTAACCTCGTCTGTCTCGATTGAGGTCTCGACTCAAAGATGGTCTCGACTGAGGTCTCATTTTAAGTTAACTCAGTTTCGACTGAAGTCTCGACTGAGGTCTCGACTCGAAACCTCATGGTCTCGACTCGAAACCTCATAGTCTCGAGTCAATTCATGTGTGTTACCAACAACCTATGTTTTGACTGCTGATTCAGTGTGACCTGTTTTTAGATTAAGTTGACTAAAATTTTATTCTCATGTTTCTATGCTTAATGTTTCCGTTTGGTGTAGGATATGGACCTAAAATTTATATCAACGCACAATCAAGCAGGTTATCCAGCTCCACCCCCAGAGAAGCACAAGAGGATGTTTACGTCTTTAATCAAGGGCTTGAACAGTTGCAGGATAGTTCATGCACTTCGGGAAAATCCTGTTGTCTACGAGAGTCTCATTCAAGATTTTTGGAAGACTGCAAGTTTT
Source organism: Helianthus annuus (assembly GCF_002127325.2). NCBI lineage: Eukaryota > Viridiplantae > Streptophyta > Magnoliopsida > Asterales > Asteraceae > Helianthus > Helianthus annuus. Next base: position 147,548,169 of record NC_035434.2, read on the forward strand.
GATACCCTTGGAGCTGAAGGCAAAGGAGCTTTAATTGCTGAGATTCAAAAGAAAACTATTACTGTAACTGAGCAGATGATAAGGGAGGTGCTACAGTTCAACGACCAGGAAACTGATCCTATTGAGCTTCCAGCAGGAACTGTGGAAGCGATTCTGCCAAGATTAAGCTATGAAGGAAAGTACCCATCATTGGTGAAGAAAATTGTGCATCCCTATTGGCGTCTGTTAGTGCACATGTTTATTCTCTGCATGACAGAAAATCGAGGAGGCACTGATCAATTGAACATTACTCAGTCTGCTGCTCTTACCTGTCTAATAACCAATGAACCTTTTAATTACTCGAAGTACATATTCGAAGGCATGAAGAGAAATGTGACAGGAGTTCGAAAGGACAAGTTTCTGATGTATCCAAGATTTTTGCAGATGATTCTTAATGCTCGTTATCCAGATTTAGTAAGATCTGGAGATTCTTTGGAGTTAAAGCCTATGGGTCCTGCTTGCTTTGGAGCTCTCACTCCGAAGAAGGGTACTGAAAAGAAATTTGAAGGTTAATTCCTCTGGAGAAATTTGGTCAGTTTGCTGAGACTGAAGATGTAGTTGTTGATCCAGTAGTAGTACAACCCGTTCTTGTAAATGCAATGGTTGCTGAGGAGCATGATGTTCAGGGTGCTGTTGATAATGAGCCTGAGACAGAGATTTTAACAATCAACTCTGACGATGAAGGTATAGAAATTATGTGTGATTCAGGAGATGATGAAGAGCTTCCTCCTGAAAAAGAAGCTGATGTTGCTGTTTCTACTGTTCCGTCTGTGATTACTGCTGAGAATTTGGCTTTGTTGTTAAAGTCTGTGACTGATAAGATGGGAAATCCTCCTTCCAATCTTACAGTATCTAATGAAGAGCCTAGCGAGAACCCAAAGGATCCTGATTCATTGCCCTTGAAGCGGAAAAGGAGGGATCCTCGACTCGGAATGTATATTGAACAAAACAAAGATCAATCTGTGAGTGTTGCTGAAGATGATGATGGTTTATATGACTTCGATTTTGAGAAAAGTGTCACTGATACCACCACTTCTACTGAAGATCTCTTTGAGTTTAACGCTGATACTCAAAGAACTGAATTAGAAACTACCACTGCTGATATTCAAGTTACAAATGTTATTTCTGATTCTGTCATTGGTGCTATGCCATTCGGTATCTCTGATTCTGCAGGTCCTTCTGGAGTTATTCATGACATGCCCAGCAGTTCAAGTGGTAAGAGACCTGAAGAGCCGTTGAGAATGCCATTTGATGATGATTCAAGTGATGAGGATGAGTTCATCAGTATGAGAGAAATGAAGAAACGTTTGATTGTGGTTGAGCAAGATTCGATTCATAAGGACGCAAAGATTATCCAACTTGAAGATACCGTAGTACAAAAGAATCAACAAATTGAGCAGCTACAAGGAGATGTCGGTTTGTTGTGTAATATGGTGTATGATTTACGTGGAAAGCTGGAGAAGAAATTTGGGCATGAATTTTCTGATCCAACAGATGTAGAAAACCGAAGAAAAGCCTTTGATAGAGATGATGCTGAACGAAGTGCTGCTATGGAAAAATATTTTGAAAGAGTGACTGATCCAGTTGCAGATAAAGAAAAGGCTGAAAGAATCAAAAAGAAAAGGGAGTTTATAATTCTGAAGAGCAAGAATCTTAATCCAGATGATGATGATGCTCAAGTAACTCATCATCTAATGGATGTTGGTGAAACTCTCTACGATAAAGTTGGAAATCGATCTGGGGTGGTTAGCTAGGGATTTGATCATGATCGTCGAAGATGGTGGATAAAGAGAAAGGTTGGACCTGTTGAATGGTACAAGAATTTAGCTCAGTTTCAGACTTTTACAAAGGTTGATTTGACAAACTTGTCTAATTCACCTTATGTGGATGATAAGCCTGGCGGTCGTGGTTATTTGTTTTTCGAGAGATTGAAGAGGGAGGTTCTTCGTGGTTTTCCTTCCATGCATACTGCAGAGTCTCTTGTTAAACCAGCTAAAGGCATTCGAGATCCATACACAAACAAGCGAACGAAGATTGTACACTGGCCCGCAACTGACAAGGAGAAGGTGATTCCTTTAGTGAGAAAGATTCCAAAAGGCGCTTTGAAGTCTTTGCATTTTTGGGCATATGATGAGCGTCTAGGGCAGGCAGTTATTGTTTGTGATGATGATGTGAATTTTCGCTTGGTGGATCAAGTTGATTTGCTGAATCTTGCATATGAAGATCTGGAAGTGTTAGCTCACAATCAAATTAGAGCTACTAAAAAATATGAAGAAATTGTGAAAGGATGGACTGCTGCAGTTGCTTCACCTATTCATATTCGCACAAAAGGTTTTGGTGGGCTCAAAGATCGTTTGGGTGGTGATCGTAATGGTTGAAGTCTGAAGACTCTCTATGCATAAACCTAGGGGGAGATTGTTGGAACCTTGAGGTTTATACATAGAGAAATATAAAATTTTAGGGTTGATCTTGTAATGTTTTAACTAGTTATTTTGGGTCACATGTTTGTAATGGGTTTTGGGTAGTCTCGAGTGGGCTTAGGGTGGTTTCGGTCCATCTTAGGTAGGATATAAACAAACCCTCATTGTGTTTAGAGTGTTGATCGTTGAGTTGAAGATTGGAGTCCACTCGAGACCCTGTGCTTGTCTTGTATCAGTCATCGGTTTAAGGTGAATGCAAGAAAGTGTTTTGATTTGATTTGATAATTGTGTTTATATTACTTTATAGTTTTCTTGAATCCGCTTGTGTTTGAATTCCGCACTTACACAAGTTATTATTGATATCATTGAAAGATCCTCACAGGATTTACACTAGTGATGCCTTTTGGGCTCACTAATGCACCTGCAGCATTTATGGATCTCATGAATCGCGTCTGCAAGCCCTACCTAGATAAATTCTTCATCATCTTCATCGATGACATTCTCATTTACTCAAAGAGTCAAGCTGACCATGAGAAGCATCTCCGTTGCATTCTTAAGCTGCTTCAACAGGAAAAGCTCTATGCCAAGTTTTCAAAGTGTGAATTCTGGCTTCGTGAAGTCCAATTCCTTGGACATGTTGTTAGTGAGCGTGGTATCCAAGTAGATCCCGCTAAGATCGAAGCCATGATGAACTGGCAAGAGCCAAAGACGCCTACGGAGATTCGCAGCTTTCTAGGACTGGCAGGATACTACAGACGATTTACTGAAAGCTTCTCAAGAATTGCAGCACCCCTGACTTTACTCACCCGCAAGAATAGCAAGTTTGACTGGGGGCCTAAGCAACAAGAATCTTTCGATATTTTGAAGCAGAAGTTGAGCAATGCTCCTGTATTGACGTTGCCAGATGGGATCGAAGAATTTGTAGTATATTGCGATGCATCACACACCGGGATGGGATGTGTGCTTATGCAAAAAGGCAAAGTGATTGCCTATGCTTCGCGTCAGTTAAAAGTGCATGAAAAGAATTACACCACCCATGATTTGGAGTTGGGTGCCGTTGTATTTGCACTAAAACTGTGGAGGCATTATTTGAATGGAACTAAGTGTGTGATCTATTCTGATCACAAGATGTTTCAACATTTGTTTAATCAGAAGGAATTAAACATGAGGCAGCGACGATGGATGTAAACTTTAAATGATTATGACTGTAAAATAAGATACCATCCAGGCAAGGCGAATGTGGTCGTCGATGCTTTAAGTAGAAAGGAAAGGGTGAAGCCCAAAAGAATCAATGCTAAGAGCATTGAATTAAAGAATAGTTTGAATGAAAGGTTGTTAGCTGCACAGAAGGAAGCTATATTGGAAGCTAACTATCATGATGAAAAACTAGGGGTAACTGAGGAGCAGTTATCCTATGGCAAGGACGGAATCCTGGGGTTAAATGGACGAATATGGGTTCCAGTTTATGGAGGACTTCGGGATGTTATCCTCTAGGAAGCCCACAGTTCTAAATATTCCGTTCATCCTGGAGCTGATAAGATGTACCAGGATCTGAAGGCAAATTATTGGTGGATAGGCTTGAAGAAGTCTATAACTGCCTATGTAGCCAAATGTTTGACGTGCGCACAAGTTAAAGCTGAACATCAAAAGCCGTCAGGTTTGTTACAACAGCCTGAACTTCCCACCTGGAAGTGGGAGATGGTGACAATGGATTTTATCACCAAATTACCAAAAACAAAGAAAGGGAATGATACTATTTGGGTTATAATCAGATTGACTAAGTCAGCCCACTTCCTACCAATTAAGGAAACACACAGCTCGGATAAGTTAGCTCAGCTATACGTGGATAAGATTGTATCTCTCCACGGGGTGCCAGTGTCTATTATTTCTGACAAGGATACAAGGTATACATCCCATTTCTGGAAAAGATTTCAGCAATCCTTAGGCACCTGACTAAACTTCAGCACTGCATACCATCCGCAAACGGATGGTCAAAGTGAGCGAACAATTCAAACACTGGAAGATATGTCAAGAGCTTGTGTGATTGATCTAGGTGGAAGTTGGGATAATCATCTTCTATTAATCGAATTTTCGTATAATAATAGTTATCATTCCAGTATTCAAGCTGCACCATTTGAAGCCTTGTATGGCAGGAAGTGCAGAACGCCCGTTTGTTGGGCAGAAGTTGGAGATGTCCAACTAACAGGACCTGATATAGTCCTGGAGACGACAGACAAGATTGTACAGATTAGAGATCGTCTCAAAGCTGCCAGAAATAGGCAGAAAAGCTACGCGGACAAGAGGCGTAAACCTTTAAAGTTCGAAGTAGGTGATAAGGTTCTTCTTAAAGTATCACCCTGGAAGGGAGTGATGCGATTTGGTAAGAAAGGTAAGTTGAGCCCAAGGTATATAGGACCATCCGAGATCATCGAATGTGTTGGAACAGTGGCTTATAAGTTAAACTTGCCTGAAGAGCTCAGTGGTATTCATAATGTATTCCACATCTGCAATCTGAAGAAATGTCTAGCTGATGAGTCGCTAGTCGTACCACATACGGATGTGCATATAGATGAGAGCTTGAAATTTGTTGAAAAACCCTTGTCGATTGAGGATCGACAGGTTAAGAAGCTTCGAAGGAAGCATGTGCCAATTGTAAAGGTTAAATGGGATTCCCGCAGAGGACCCGAGTGTACGTGGGAGGTAGAGTCCACAATGAAAGAAAAATACCCTCATTTATTTCAGTAAATCTCGAGGTCGAGATTTCTTTTAAGGGGGTGAGGATGTAACACCTCGAAAATTCATGTCCAATAATATATCGACAAGTGTCATGGACTTTAAACGTGTAAAAGATTACTTATGAGGGACTAAAGTTGACAAACAAAGAATCTACGTGTGTAAAAGGATTCAAAGTGTCAACAATGGATAAATATACTATTCAATAACCCTACACGATGTTTATACCCTTAAATGAATGAATTATGGATCATACGAAGCTAATTGTGGAAGAAAGTGAGAGATTACAAACTACAGGGGTTAAATGTGTCAACATGTTTAAGTTATAGCTCTGATTGACCTTTTAGCAAACCCGAAGCTTTGTAACAATTAATTATGCTCACTAGAATATGTGGTAAAAATTTCACAAGGTTTTGATAAAGTATGAGAAAGTTATGATAACATCCGTATATGAGGGGTTAAAAGCGTCAACGTTGAAATTTAAGACTTTTTCGGTGATCATATGAATAACCGGGGACTTAACAAAGTTGGTTTATGACTTGGGGTCCTTAAAAGTCAAGTTTGGGGGTTAAAAGTGCAAAATAACAAGTTAAAATAAAGATTTAAAGGACCAGGGACCAAAGTTGCAATTATTGGAAACTTGTGACCAGAGTCTGGGAGCCATACCGGTTGCGTAAGACTCACACATGTCTTACGCATGTCGCGTGAGACCTGCGGATGCAGAAAAACATCACAGCTGCCTGTTCCAGCCAGTTAGACCGACTTTAAAGTCTGGTTTTCGCTTCTAGGGGCTTGTTTGATGGTTTATAATGGCCTAGGGACACTTGGGATGATCAGGAAACATCCATAGACTTTGTTGGAATGATCTTGGAGCTCTATAAAACCTATATAAGGGCCATGAGTTCATTTGTTCAAGTGTTCATTCACTTGCAACAACTCAAGCAATCAATTCTGGAGATAGCTGGCCTTGGGAGAAGATTGAGAAGTGTAGAAAAGATAGCAAGGACCTTAAGTAAGAGCTTTAATCCTTGTTTAGTCCTTTTAATTAACTTATAGACCAAAAAGTCAAACCGTCGTAATTAAGGTTTGACTTAGTGATTAATCACTAATGGTCCAGTCAATTCTAGAATTAAGAATAGCTTTGAGTTGGTAATTATGTGGGTAATAAACCCTTAAAAGGGTATTCTCTGATTCCCACTCTAAATAAGTCAATTGTCGGGTCAAACTTGATCTTAAAAAGTCAACAGAAAGCTAATTTCCAAATAAACATATAATTAGCAATGTATAAGCCATACAACCTGTTTTATCATTCATATAACTTGGTAATTAATGTAAGAACATGTCTAAGCATGTTCAACCCGACAATTTTTAGTTTAAGCTCGGTTCGGAACCGAAAGTCGCATAAGTGGACTTTTACTTTGACTTTCAGTTCTGACCCATTAGAGCATAGTTTAGAAATTCCTTAGAGCTTATTTAGGACCAGGTTACATGTTAGTATAATCCTCTGTGATTATACAATTTGGTTCATTAGTTATCCGATTCATATGCACGTTTCCGTTATATGCCTAAATGTTGACCGTTATGCCCTTTTGACCTTAAAACAAGAATTTTGAAAATATGAGAGGACAATAATCTTTATTACTGATTTATAAACTTGTCCCTAAATTTTCACATCAGTTCGAGGTCTAGATTAGGAGTTATGCTCAATAGCGTAATTAGAAAGCTTTTTATAAATTAAACGGCGTAATTAGCATATAGCCTATCTAAACACAAATTTTTATACCAAACTTTTTACCTACTGATATAAAATAATATTTTGGGATTTTTGAAGATTTTTATTTATTTTTAGGCCGAACATAACATAGGGTTCTAAGCTTATTCGGTAATTGTCGATTTTGCCCTTTTGGCCTATAAAATGAGTTTTACAAAACATTTTGACACCAAACCTTTTGCTACTGATTTTATATGATAAATGAAACATTTTAAGCTTTCTGGAATGATAAAAATATCAGCTTTCCTATTTTAACTCGAAAATCGCTCAAATCGCCTTTTTACGCGTTTTTAACGCATAGTATAAGTTAAAACTATTTTTAACATATAAGGTTTGATCCCTACTGATGTTTTAAGTAAATTTTCATAATTAAACAGTAGGCAAAAGTTTTAAACTCAGATTTCTAGATTTGACCTTTTAAGCTTATGTGAAATTACCAAAATGCCCCTACGGTGCATAGTTGGTTATAATTAATAAATTTCACATATATGCAATACCATACTGATATAACTTATAAAAAATAAGTATTTTTACTGATTATATCAGACCTAGAACTAAGATTCATATTTGAACTCTTTTAAAGCTTTAAAATGACCAAAATACCCCTACAGGGCATAGTTTGAGTTTAATTTCATTTTGGGCATAACGGAAGGTATCCTACAGATATCACAACATATTTAAGGCATATTAACTCAAGGAAACCTGTTCATGACTCATTTGGTTACCCGTTACGCACCTTTCGCGTTCGGATCGGCTTATGTAACTAGTTTGCATAAATTAGCCGAAACGGGTAAAACCTTATCATTTTTATCTCAAAATCCAGAATGTGTTTAGTTTACCCATATTAAACAAGTATACAAGCTTGTCGGGTCTAAACCACATTCTAATTCGGTCTTCGCTTAATCATGCGAATTGAACCGTATCTTTCTTTAAAACTAACCGGTCTAAGTTTAGGCTTAATTAAAGACCCGTTAGGAATCTAATAGGTTATTAAAAACCTTCGTTCCAGATTAGGAGCCCAGTAAAAGCTACGTGCACTTGCTGTTTGTGATTATTACTTGCTCAGGTAAATACTCTTAACTTATTTTCCCTTATACGGGCTTGGGGTACGGTATATAAAATACCGCTTGGTCGGGCATTGAATTGTTAATCATAATAAGGTTAAACTCATTGAGATGACCTGTTTAAATTGTTTTGTTTGCTTAAAGCCTTTGGGGGGTTAATGACCATTTCCCGGATATCCTTGGCATCATTCATTGAAATGGCCACGACCTAAGCGTGGGGTGTAGGCGTACACCCGCCAGCGCATATATATATAATAAGGTATAACCGACGGTTTGAGAATAACTCACCGCGGGACTATATCATGTGGTGTGTCTATTAATCTTTAACCCGGTATTCAGCCCGGGCTACTGAACATATAACAAACATGTAATTCTTTTACAAGTTTATATATAAATAATTATCCCAAGTTATTAAAGAACTTTTGTGCCATGGGCATTCAAATCAATTTTCATAAACTCTTTTCAAAATGAGTCGGTTAATTGTATTTACCAGTGCAAACTGACGTATTTTCCCAAAAAGACTAAGTGCAGGTACTACTCGCAATAGGCTGGCTACTCCTGGCATCATTAATCAAGTCTCGCGAACTTTAGATGTTAAAGTCTGTTGAACAATTTTCCTTTTTATTTTGATCCGCCTGTGGATCCATTACAGTCCGTTGTGATACTTTGATATTACTATTATTCGGTTTGTAATGTGATTCATATCTTTTGCTTCCGCTGTGCATTTAAATTGTGTTGTTTGACTATGATGATATCAACTACGTCACGATACTCCCCACCGGGCCCACCGGTAATACGTGGAAATATCAGGGTGTGACACAAACTCATCCCTCTCCCTTATTTTTTATAAATATATTCCACTTTTTATAAACTTATATTCTACCATGGATCCCTTCAACAACCCGAACGTCCCCAACAACCCGAACGTCCCCAACAACCCGAACAATCCCAACAACCCGACTCAACTGAACATCCCGAATGTTTTCTCGGTTCCGGGATACTATCCGACGATAGAACCGAAACAATTCTCTCAATATTCCTCAAACGCCTTTGCAACATTCCAACACGCACCGAACGTTTTTGCTCAACTGCAACAAAGTCAAGCCCTACAACAATTGATGATTCGGGGTGCTTTTAATATCCAATCCTTTCAACCCGAACCGAACCCGACGCAATCCGTTCAACCCCAACTGAACCTGACGCAACCCGAACGATCCGAACCCGACGAGGATGTGGTAGTTGTTCCCGAGACCCAACCGCAAAAAGACAAACGAAGAAAAGGCAAGCAAGTGGTGGGTGAGCAACCGTCCAAAGCAAAGGCGAAACCGTGGACGCAAATCGAGGAAGAAGCCTTAGCGAAGGCTTACATAGGCACGTCTACAAACCCGACAAAAGGTTCGTAAAAATAACTTTTTTTAAGTTCATATTTTGTAGTATTAGTTTTTTATTCTTTGTAACATATTTTTTGCAACATATTTTATAGGTAATAATCAAACGGGTGAAGGGTTTTGGAAGGTGGTTTTGGCGAAGTTTCTTGAGCTAATGTACCAAGGCCCGTATCGAGATATCGACTCGGTATCATTAAAGTGGCGAAAAATGAACGGGTTCGTCAATAAGTTTTGCGAAGAATATAATAAAATATATTCAAGTGGGCGGCGTAGCGGCATGAGCGACGAGGATGTGTTTAAAAAGGCGTTGGAGATGTACAAGGCGAACAATAATAATACCTCGTTCGCACACGTTCGCGCGTGGGAAATTTTGCGAACGCACCAAAAATGGGCGCCGATTCCGAACGAGGTGGAGATGGCAAAGCGGCAAAGGACATCGGAATCCGGTAGTTATAGCGTCGGTGGATCGGACGCGAGGTGTCACATAAACTTAAACGATGACGCCGAGTTCGACGAAGAAGAATACGCCATACATGAAGCGGAGCGTCCCCCGAGCCGGGACAAATCAAAGAAGGAGCGGGCGAAGGAGAAAGAAAAGCAAAAGGTGGACCCGAAGATGGACGAGTTTATGACACAATTTAAAACGTACACCAAGGTCACGGCCCAAAAGAAAAGTCTCGTGTGGCGGGAGAAAAAAATCGATTGTCCGATGAAAAGATTCGGCTTAAGGAATGAGAAATATTAACGATGGATGTCGATAGTTATCCCGAGCCGAAACGTTCGACTTTGCTAAAACTACAAAACGACATCATCAAGAAGCATCAAAGTGGTTGTTTTTTTTAAGTTTATGTTTTTTTTAATTTATTAGGATTTTTTTTAGTTTATGGTTTTTTTTTAAGTTTATGTATTGTGTTTTAATATTAATGAAAATATTTTCTTAATTTATTTGTTAAATGTTTAAAATAGTGGAAGATTAAAAAAATATATATAAAAGTGGTGGGGTAGGATCATCTAGGACCATCCTCACATTTCCACTAGTTTTGTGGGATGGACCATCCTTGGAAGGACTATGATGTGACGCCTAGGTGGCGGATCATTAGAGAATGAGCACCATACCATGTAGCCTTACACCTTGTAAGTTAGACGTGTCAATCATCTATAAACAAAGTTGATCCAACGGTGGAGATGATAGCTTGAGATTAAAGCTAAAGAAACGAAGTTGTCCTCCCTATGGCATATAATTTGAAACGCACTACATATACATACAAACTCTTCATACGCCTTCTTCATCTCCATCATTCTCCATCATCAACCTTTACAAATGGTATGTAACCAATCATCATCATCATCTTTTTTTCTGTTGTTCGTCAGAAAAAGAGATGATGATGATGATTGGTTACATACCAAAAAAGCAAAAAACTTCTTGGTGAAATATCCACGCAAAGTGAAAAGAATTTGATTTTCAAATTCTCTCATCTCTCTTTGAACATCCGGCAACATATTCCGGCAGGCACGTATCTTTAAATTTCAAAAAACTTCCACCCATCCCCATTACGATTTCTTCTAATTGCATTTTCAAGTTTTCATATATTAAGCTTGCCGGAAGGCAAAGCTTCAAGTTTGTCGTGCTTGCTGGAATATGAGAGTTGTTAAGGTTGTGAAAAGGAAAAAAATTATACTTCTGTTTAATGGAACCGGTCCGACCTTTCACCGGTTTCCGGCCAAACCGTCGGCCGTCGGCCAAACCACCGGCCAAAAGGTTTGTTGGGGTGAACCGGCCCGGCGTAAGCAGCGGCTCCTGGCCCGACAGGTCGGGCCAGCCGGTCCGGTCCGGGTCTGAGAACATTACTCATTATACTAGTCCATCGTTTATGGTCTGGCCTATACATAAACTATTGTTACCCAAATTCAATCAAATTCATTGAACAATGGAACTAAATTAATGAAAAAAACTAACTGATAAAAATAAAAGAAAACTATAATTAAATTACATTACATTGCATGTTTATTTAAACACGATGGGAAGGAACACTGTCAGGCAGCTACCTGATACTTTTTCACTGTCTCGAACAAATTACGATTTTACCCTAAGTTTAGATTACGATTTTGCCCCCAGTTCAAAATTACAGTCTTGCCATCGTTGTAGCTTATAACAAATTACAATTTTACCCCAGATTTTGCCTCCAGCTCAAAATTACTGTCTTACCATCATTGTAGCTTTTGACAAATTACGACCCCCTAGTTCAAAATTGTAGTTTTTCATCGTTTTAGTTTTTTAGCAAACCTATGGTAGTGTTTTGTTTTAGTTAGTTGAATCAATGTAATTTTTATTCGTGCCAAACTGTTATCTAGCACTTGTTGCTCTTGACATATTATAGCTTTGACCCCAACTCAAAATTACAGTTTTATGACTTTTATCATCGGTTTAGTTTTTTTTAACAAACCTATGATGTAATAACATTTTGTTTAACACTCTAGTAAAGTTATATGGCCGGAGGGTGTGGGGGCGCCACCCCCGCCATCGCCGAGACCCGCGTACGGGTGAGCTTGGATATTATCCAATGCCACCAACCACCCCTACTTCTCCTGATCCAACCTCTCAACCGATGCCCCCATTTTTCGGGTATTATTCTCAACCCCCATTTTTTCCCTCAAACATGCCCCAAAACATACCCGAAACTCAAAACACAACCCAAACTGAATCTGTTCCCGAAACACAAGTCGAAACCTCTTCAAAAAAAAGAAGTCATAAAAAGAAGGATGAGACCGAAAAATGTACTCCTAATAAGGTCGAATATTAGTCGCCTAAGGAAGAGTTCGAGTGGGCAAAAGCATGGCTCGACGTATCGGAGGACGAGATTGTTGGTAAATTTTACATACTTTTATAAACATATAGTTTTATAAATTTAATTTGTAATTCAAACTTATGCTTTTGTAAATAATTTTTTTTATAGGAAACGACCAAGACATAAAGGTATTTTGGGGTCGTATACGTGAAAAGTTTTTCGCCGCAATGGGTCATGGCGACTATCGAACAACCGATTCTTTTTCGGGAAAGTGGGGTGCTATGAGAACGAAGGTTAACAATTTCAACAACATATATACTAATCTCGTCAACAGTAGTCGAAGAAAAAGTGGTGCGAGCGACGTCGATATCATGACACAAGCCCACAGTGATTATAGAATGTACCATGGGCATATGTTTACGTTGGTAACCACATGGGAGCTTCTTTGCAAATCTCCAAAGTGGCATCTTGTACCACCGTTCGACCCAACCTGCCCTAGATCCAAACGGTCCAAATCGACATCCACCACCGAACCATCTGGGTCCGATGCTCATACAGTAATTAATCTAAACGACGATGCTGACGAGTTTGAAGAACCAGAAGAGCTGCCTCGTCCAACTAGTAGGGATAAAAGTAAGGCCAAGGCACGTGGAAAGTCTATTACATCAGATGGCCCGTTAAAGATGAGCGAGTTCGAGGCAAGTCTTAACAAAATAATCTCCATTAGGGAAAAAGACCAACAAATGAGAATGGAGAGACAAATCCAAAAAGACATGGACTTTCTCGCAAAGGATGTGTCACATCTACCAGAAGATGATCGAGTCATTTTGAGGCTTGTAAGGCACAAATTCGGGCCAAATATATGTAGTTTTTATTTTTCTAGTATGTTGTGTTTTTTTTTAGTATGTTGTCTTTTTTTTTCTAGTATCTTATGTTTTTTTAATGAAATTATGTTTTTTTTTTAATTTTCTAGTTATTAAAATTGCCATTTAATTTAAAAAAATAAATCTATACTATATAATAAAAGAAACCACTTTTGGGACACTTGTCATCATATTAGAGCACATCTTATAGATAATTATTATTTTAATTTAATTTTTTCTAATTAATTATAGATAACCCTTCTATTAAATAATATTTAGTTTAATATCTTATGGATAATTATTATTTAGTTTAATCTTCTTCCATTAAATGTTAGGGGCCAAAAAGGTTAAAAAAAGACGTTAGGGGCCAAAAAGGTTAGAAAAAAAGACGTTGGGGGCTTAAATGTTCAAAAATTCTTTAGAGAAAATTACGATTTTGGCCCCTGTAGTTATATCACTTTTACCCTTTTAGCCCAAAAAAGAATTTTTTAACATCTGAGCCCCCAACGTCTTCTTTTCTAACCCTTTTGGCCCCTCACTAACCCCATCCATTAAATGTTAGAGGCCAAAAGGGTTAAAAAAAAGACGTTAGAGGCAAAAAAGGTTAGAAAAAAAGACGTTAGGGGCTTAGATGTTAAAAAATTCTTTTTTGTGCTAAAAGGGTAAAAGTGATATAACCAAGGGGCCAAAATCGTAATTTTATTATTTGATGTGTAAAATTAGATTTATTCAATTCGTACAATAGAGGAGGTTTTTCAAGAACATATATTTTTTATTATTTAGTACAGAAAAATACATTTATTCAAACCGTGTAATACACATATTTTTAAAAATGTAATTTTTTTATTATTTGGTATATAAAATTACGTTTATTCAACCCGTGTAATAAATGGGGTTTTTTAAAGATGTATTATTTTATTATTTGGTAAACAATATTACATTTATTCAACTCATTTAATACACGTGGTTTTAAAAGATATAACTTTTTTATTTTGTATATAAAATTACATTTATTCAACCTGTACAATATTATTCTTATATATATAACTTTTTATTATTTAACATATAAAATTATATTTATTCAACTTGTGCAATAAAGAAGGTTTTTAAAGATATACTGTTTTATTATTTAGTATATAAAATTATTTATTTAACCCGTGTAATACACGGGGTTATAACCTAGTATTTAAATAAATAAATAATTAAGTAATCATGACGTAGGCTCCATCCATGCCTGCAAATTAAAGGGGAGCATGATAAAACCCCCATGCTGACATGGCGCTAAAGTGGATCCTAGTAGCCCTGATAAAGCCCCAAGAGGGCTCTACACCCCGCCTAAATGTTACACCTTGTACGTTACACGTGTGAATCGTCTCTAAACAAAGTTGATCCAACGGTGGAGATGATAGCTTGAGATTAAAGCTAAAGAAACTAAGTTGTCCTCCCTAGGGCATATAATTTGAAACCCACTATATATACATACAAGCTCTACATACGCCTTCTTCATCTCCATCACTCTCCGTCATCAACCTTTACAAATGGTATGTAACCAATCATCATCATCTCTGTGTCTGTTTTTCGATGCTTTTCGTATTTAATCTTGTCTTTGATTTGTTGTTTTAGGCGCTTCCGAACCAGCAAACCGTTGATTACCCCAGCTTCAAACTTGTTATTGTTGGCGATGGTGGAACTGGTAAGTGTTTTGAATCTGTTGCTTAAATATTATTATTTTGAAATTTTATGATTATTCATCTCTGTGTTTTTGATTGTTTGTTACTTTTGGATAATTAATATTTGATACATGGTTTTAGGTTTAGGGTTTATGTTCATGTTGATTGGATAATTACTGTTTGATACATGATTTTAGGTTTAGGGTTTATGTTCATGTTGATAGAATAAATACTTGTTTAACCTTAATTATTGTTTAGCTTGTTTGATTGATGTACTGTTTGTTTAACCCTGTTTAAAAATTTGAATAGATATTTCTTGCAAAAAAAAATATTTAATAAGATTAAACTGGCTGTCACGTTTATAACTTGATTACAATCCGTATTCGGGTTATACGATCCGGTTATAACTTTGACATAAATAAATACATTGATCGTGTTCGGGTTCAATAATTTAACCTTTCTAGTCTCACATGATTGCCATCCTTAAATTTAGGTTTAGTTTGTCTCTAAAAGTTTACTAAAGTTATTACTATTTTGCTATTTTTTTCAAAAAAGATTTTGTTGTGCTTGCTTTAGGAAGGTTTTTCATTAGTATATGATTAATAACCCTGAGCTTGTATGTCAAGTTTTTCTGTTTTGGCTCTTTATTAAAGCGTATTCTTCCGTTTTACAATAAAATCAAATATGTTTGGTGTCCGTTTTACGTTTACCTTTTGAAATAATTGATTCTAAGCTTGAAATAAAGAAGAATATTTGTGCTTTAGTATGTTTGAAAGTTCAAATTCTACTAAGTTTTTGGTTTTTTATTTTTATAGTAAGCCTTGAAAAAAACAAAATATAGTTTACGGTTTGTAAGTTTACGGTGTGTTTAAGATTTGTGATTTTAAATGTTTTTGGTGTTCTGGTTCTGTAGGCAAAACTACGTTTGTGAAGAGACATTTGACGGGAGAATTCGAGAAGAAATACGAACGTAAGAATTTGTATAAGTTTGTTATTTCCTTGAGTTTACGCAACAGTTTATCGTCTGGTTATCTACATGAATGTTGATAAATTGAATGTTTATTATCCGTGGCTAGCAACTATTGGTGTGGAGGTTCATCCTTTGGATTTCTTCACCAACTGCGGTAAGATTCGGTTTTACTGCTGGGACACAGCTGGGCAAGAGAAGTTCGGTGGCCTTAGAGATGGATATTAGTAAGTTCCGTCGTAAACTCGTACTATTTTCGATGCCATTTTTTACGTATCTTTCTAGATACTAAACAATTCGAATCATTTGCAGCATTCACGGCCAATGTGCGATCATTATGTTCGACGTTACTGCCAGATTGACGTACAAGAATGTTCCCACGTGGCACCGTGATCTTTGCAGGTTTGTGTTCGTTAAAGATTCTTGTTTAGTGTTATTGTTGAAGGATATTTTACCATTTTAGACGGTTAACCATTTGGTAAATCTTGATAGGGTGTGTGAGAACATCCCGATTGTGCTATGTGGAAACAAGGTTGATGTTAAGAACCGTCAAGTGAAAGCAAAACAAGTTACTTTTCACCGAAAGAAAAACTTGCAGTATTATGAAATTTCGGCTAAGAGTAACTACAACTTTGAGAAGCCATTTCTCTACCTTGCTAGGAAACTTGCCGGGTAACTATTAATTGCGTTCTAGACTCTTTTAACTTTCCGTTATATGTTAATACATGTGATTTTGATGTGATTTTTTGTCGGTTATTAGGGATGCAAACTTGCACTTTGTCGAGTCTCCTGCACTTGCTCCACCAGAAGTTCAAATCGACATGGTTGCTCAACAACAGTAAGTTTTGCTTTTGATTGTATTCCGTTATGTGTATGTTACTTGTTTTTATGATTCATTGTTGTGTGTTTTGCAGGCATGAAAAGGAACTTGCGGATGCTGTAAACCAGCCTCTTCCGGATGACGATGATGACGCTTTTGAATAGAGAAACGATGGTTGATCATATTTTTCTTCGACGATGAAGTCGGTGTTAAATTTGGTTTTTTGTTTAATATTCAAGGGTTGTTTGAGAGAAAGATGTTCTTTTCTTCAGAATATGAGAATTTATGGACATGTCCCAAATTTATGAGCACTTGATGTTTTTACTATATACATTTGTATATTTTTGTTGAAGTGTTGGTTGCGTTTGAATTGATGATTTGGTTCTGCCTGGTCTTAAGATTGAAATAGTGGACAAGAACGTCCTTGGGATTTTGAATATTCTCAACTGACTTATTTTTTTCCCACGTTCAAAATGATATGTTCACAAATTAAAAAAAAAAGTTTTTGAAATCCGCCTTTTATAAGACTAGTGGGTATGGGGAGGCTCATCATGAGGATGGGTTGCCACGTAGACGTCACATCACCATCCTATGGAGGATGGGCCTCCTCTGCTTTTGAGGGAGGTGGATGATGGGGCTACCCCATATAATTTTTTTTATTATTTAATTTATTTATTTGTTTAACTTTTATTGTTTAATGTCTAATTTTTATTGTTAAACTTTTTTATTTGTTTTACTTTTTTATTTGTTTAACTTTATAAAAACAAATCAAAATTTAAAAAGACATAAAATCCATTACATAACATAAATAAAAATTACGTAACCTAAAAAAAAATTACACCACCTAAAATTTATAAAAAAAGACAACATTTAAAAATTAAAAAAAACTACACTACTCGTCTTCGTCTTCGTCACCGTCCACGTTGTTTGCGTTGTTCCATATATGTTCTACCAAATCCTGTGAAGGTTTGCATGCGTGTAGTCGTTGGTTAGCGCGAACGAGTTTAAATCCTGTTGCGTCGGCTCTACCAGGACAGTATTCCCGTAAGATGCATTCTCATCATACTCACAAATCGCCCGACCTTCGTCTTCAATAATCATGTTATGGAGCAAAAGGCAAGCGTACATACAAAGGCGCAACCTCTTCGGTGTGAATGCACGTGCCGGTTGTTGAATGATGACCCATTTTTTTAGAACACCAAAACAACGTTCGATGTCTTTTCTTGCAGCTTCTTGACGCTTGGCGATTTTTTTCCTTTTTTGGTCCTCGGGAAATGGAATAGTCTTGACAATTGTAGACCAAGACGGATATATTCCGTCAGCAAGATAATACCTGCGTCTATACTCAACCCCAGAAACTATAAAACGGGTGTCCGGACCGGTGCCATTAACGACATCGCTAAAGATAGCCGATTGGTATAGCATGTTGAGGTCGTTGAGTGAACCTGGGAGACCAAAGAAAGAATGTCAGATCCACAAATCTTGTGACGCCACGGCCTCAAGTATTAAGGTTAGATGGCCGTGATCACCTCGCGTGTATTGGCCGCGCCACGTAGTCGGGCAGTTATGCCACGCCCAATGCATACAATCAATGCTACCAAGCATTCCCGGAAACCCGTGCCGTGCTTCATGAGCTTGGTACAACTGTTGAACATCATACGCGTTTGGTTTCCGCAAATATTCTTTGCTATACAGTTTCACCACATTATGGCAAAACCAATACAAACATTCCCGCGTAGTTCTTGCCGACATCTGTAAGTACTCGTCCAAAGCGTCGGCCACTGTCCCGTACGCCAGTTGGCGAATGGCCGCAGTACACTTTTGTAACATGGTGAACCCTTCATAATTCCAAGCATCGGGTCGTTGCGTGAAAAACGGGTCTACCCCCGCCAAATCATCAGCAATCCGTGTGAATAACCGGCGACTCATTCGGAACCTTCGTCTGAAAATGTCGGCGTTGTAAAGGGGTGCATCCGAAAAATAATCGTTCACCAATTTCTCATGCGCTCCTTCGCTGTCTCTGTTAACCCGTATTCGTCTGGTAATAACGCTTTTAGACGAGACGTCTTCCTCTTCCTCTTCCTCCTCCATAAGAATCTGCGCCGCCTTTACCACAACGTTTGCGAAAAACATCTCCTCTTCGTCCGAAGAACTCGAGGACCACCAAGAATTAGATGCCATTGTGGATGAAAAGATATTTTTTTTATAAAATAGTGGTATAAAAGTGAGAGTGTTTTGGGTTGAAAGTGGGAAGAAAGTGATGAAAAATGGTATAAAATGGGATGGTTTTAAAGAAAAAAGGAATTTTTTTTATTAAATACATATAGCCGTTCAACGGCTATATATTCAAAATCATGGCCCGTCTTCAACGGCTTGGGCACGCCGGGTTTAACATGCTGGGCCGAGGGGGGCGGTGTGGGGGACCGACACCGAGCTTCGTCGGACCTAAGCCGGCCCCCATACCCCTTGTCTAATTAAAAAAATTAAAACAAACTTTATAAGTCACTATCATCACAATTTCACAGACTCCACCACCATCTTAAGCCATTTAATCACAATTTCACACTCCATCTTAAGCCATTTAGGGGGTGTTTGGGTTAGCTTGGGCAACTAATTGACTTTATTGAGTGTTTGAGTTAGTTTATTTTGAAGGGTTTTCTATAGAAGTCATTTTTGAGAAGTGAATTATGACTTATATAAGTTAAATTTTTTAAAAAGAATCCCAAACACCCACTTAATATATTCACAACTCGAGGACCTCATTTCTTTTTCAATTGATATTCAATTTATCTATAAATAAAGAAATGATATATTCACAACTCGAGGACTTCATTTCTTTTTCAATTAATATTCAATTTAGGGTAAATTACACTTTTCGTTCTTTATTTCTTTATGTTTATATCGAATTGCAACGGATAATCTTTAACTTCCATAATTACAGTCACAATCCTTTATTTGCAAAACCCGTTACACTCTACGTCCTTAAGTACTAACCAGATTAAAAATTTAAGTTTATTCACTTAAGGGTATTTTGGTCAATTCATGTTTTTATCTAAATGTTTAATAAAAAAACCAAAAAAATTGCATATACACTTATCTTCCCAAATTTCCTAAGTCTAAAACCTTAACCACCACATCTTGCCACCGCCACCTCATCCTGCCGCCACCACCACCACCTCATCCTGCCGTCACACCCACCGCCCCTAACCCTTTGCAGATCTGTAACCCAATTTTTCATATAAACAAAAATATATATGCTTATCCCAAATCACTTCAGCCCAAAAATATATAAAACTTACTCTGTTTAATATTCTTTATGATCCAAACTTTTATTCATATATACAAATTGTTACATTCATATATATGCGTATCCCAAATCACTTCAGCCTATACACATTCTTTCAAAATAACCATAAGACAGAATTAATGGCTCTGCTTGTTACAATTCAATGAAAAAAAGTCTTGCATGTTCACACAACGAAGTACCACCGCTTGTCAATCACATTTCAAAATAACCATAGCCTAAAGTCTTTCTTCTAAATCTTGATAGTTACTAAAGAAGCATCACCGACGTCGTTCAAATACGATATGGTCACCGTCATCGTCTTATTGCACCGCCACCGTTCATATATGACCGGAGAAAAAAGCAGATCTGAAAGCTTTGAAGTCCACTCAACCATACATCTAAAAGCTTCAAAAAATGATACAGTTCTGAAAGCTAATGGTATGATGGTGGTTATTTGAGATGGCGACACGGATCTAGGGTTTCTCAGTCGGAACACCGCACCGCCACCACCTTCATTCTTCATAGATTTGTTGGCCTGAGAGAGAGAGAGAGAGAGAGGGGGGGGGGGAAGAGATAGAGAAACAGAGAGAAGATGTAGATGGTTCCAGATTTCGTGGTTATTTCGATGGCCGGCGGTTACAGGCGACGGTGGTAGCAAGGCTGTGGTGGTGATCTGTTACAGAGAGTGTGTTAAAAAAGATAAACGAGAGTAAAAAGAGGGGTTTACAAGGGAGAAAAATCAACGGGGGTAAAGGACATAAATGCCCTCACATGAGGTGCACGTGACATAACTTAACCTTTAAAATTAACCAGGTTAGTGCTAAAGGACATATGGTGTAATGGGCAAAAGTGTAATTTACCCTTTAATTTATCTATAACTAAAAGAAAAAAACTGTAAAGTAGTTTATGTTTATTTTTAACTAGATGGTTGCCATAGACCGCGCGTTGTGGTGACTACGTCTTAGTTATTTATAGCTGGTGATATGTTATTGTTGGAATTTTCGTGTAACTTTTAGAAAATAATTTTGGTCAATTTGTCAAACAAACTGAACGCAGCGGAAAACATGTACACGAGGTTCGGTTCTAAACCGTTTCCACCAGTGATCTCTTTACAATCAAAATAGGTTATAATAAAATTGAAGAATCGTGACATCCAAGAAAGACACCTTGGTTCAACGAACGATCTCGCTAGATAATCATTGACCACGAAATCATATTTGTTCGTTTGAAACGATTTCAAACGAAACCTTAATCTAAAGAAAATAAAGTTCGAAACTTTACTTACCTTTTTGCGTAACGAAGAAACAAAAGATATACTTGTAGTATACGTCCTTTGAGAATATTGCAATACTTCTTATTGCGTCTGAGTATTCCACTTCCTTTCTTGACGATGGTAATAATCATCATCAACCGGTTGTCAAAGGAATGGAGAGATGTATATGGTTACTCATCCCTTTTTGAATGGAAAGTTGTTATCATAATATTATGAGATAAAAGATAAGTCCCTTTCAAAAATATATATCTTAATTCCTCCATTGGATTTAATTGAAGTCACCGATTAAAATACTATGCAACATTATAATTGAATTCAAACATAATGCTATTTTATTAATTATCTCATAATTAACTATATATATATATATATATAATATATATAATTTATTATAATTAACAAATTAATTATAATATAAATTATTAAATCCTTCTCTCCGTAATTATTCCAAATAATTACCTATTTCTTCTTTCACGCTTATTATTTCGTGATCCGGTGATTAACGATTAAAACACCGTTAAATGTTCGTTGCCCAAAGTGTAACTCTTTGTGTCGTACCTTGACGGCAACATTTAATTATAATCGACAATTGAACATTATATCCAACAATCTCCCACTTGGTCGATTGGCCGATTAAGTTTCAATGTAGACAATAGTGGGTGCCTAGCTGCATCATATTGCCCCCGGCAAGGTATGACATATTTATGTCAACTAATTCTTTGCACTAATCAAACCTTTGGTTTTGCAAATACTATAGCCCTGATTATCGACTCATTTATCCCTCTATATTGAACACTTGTTGAACATGAGACATGGATCCAATTCATTCTCATATATTATTCAACCATTTCTAATTTCGTACCTGATTTGAAGTGGTTTATCCAACTACTACTAGTTCGAGCGTGGCCACGCGTTTAACACCAGTTCAAAACAACGAAAGGCGCCAGAGTGTTCCTCTCCTAAGTATAGAAGCATAGATCCCTTTGGCTACAAACAACTCCCACTAAACTTCAGATCATTCCCAAAACTATCCTTATTACTGCCAGTTACGTACAGCGTTAGATAGAATCAAAGAGCAACCATTCATTTAAGTTAGTTCTAGTATGTACCGCAGGTCTAAGGATACAATGATCGTACCTATTCAAAATGTCTTATGACTAAGATCCATGAAGATCATTTTGAAACGAGTTACGCCCAATATGATTCAACTAATCATATCAGTGAATATGGTTCTCAACACTTTGAGTATCCATTATATGGATCAACCATCTAATTCACAATAGTCTTTTACCAGATTGGTTCTCACGAATCTGATAGACTACGGACATTTTAGAATACAATATTCAAAGATATTTAACGTACTAATATTTGAACACAGATATAATAGTTTAAAAGACATTCAACCATTAAATTCAAATAAACATAAAATACTGTTTACAGTTCAAAATGCACCAAATTACTAAATTACAAAATCAGACCCACTGTCTAGCATATCTAAGACCTATACAATCAGCATGCTTCTCGTGTCTCAATTGAGGTATAGGCTTAGTAAACGGGTCCGCTAGATTCTGATCAGTATCAATTTTCTCTACTACAATGTCTCCTCTTTCCAAAACTTCCCGTATGTAGTGGAATTTTCTGAGAATATGCTTCGTGCTGTGATGCGACCTTGGTTCCTTTGCCTGAGCAATTGCACCTGTATTGTCGCAAAATATCTCGATAGGCTTCTGTATGCTTGGTATAACTCCGAGATCAGCAATGAACTTTTTCATCCAAACAGCCTCCTTAGCAGCTTCTGAAGCCGCTATATATTCTGATTCAGTGGTCGACTGGGCCACCACGCTTTGCTTAGAACTCTTCCAAGTTATAGCACCACTATTTAAAGTAAAAACATAGCCTGTCTGAGATCGTGAATCGTCACGATCCGTTTGGAAGCTTGCGTCAGTGTAACATTTTACTTTCAGCTCTTCTTCCAAACCGCCAAATATCAGAAACATATCCTTAGTTCTTTTTAAGTACTTTAGGATATTTTTCACAGCAATCCAGTGACTTTTACCAGGATTCTGTTGATATCTGCTAGTCAAGCTCAGAGCAAACGATACGTCCGGTCTAGTACATAACATGGCATACATAATGGAACCGATAGCAGAGGCATATGGAACCTTTTTCATATCCTCTTTATCTTTGTCCAATTTGGGACACTGATGACTATTTAGTACGGTTCCACTTGCCATTGGCAAGAGACCCTTCTTGGAATCTTGCATTGAAAAACGTCGAATGACCTTATCAATATATGTACTTTGACTAAGTCCAAGTAGCCGCTTAGATCTATCTCTATAAATCTTTATTCCTAGAATATAAGCAACTTCTCCAAGATCCTTCATTGAGAAACATTTACCAAGCCAGGATTTAACATCCTGCAGCATTGGGATATCGTTTCCAATGAGAAGTATGTCATCTACATACAGGATTAGAAAAGTAATAGAACTCCCACTTGCCTTCTTGTAAACACACGGCTCATCTTCGTTTTTAATGAAACCAAACTGTTTGATTTTCTGATCAAAACGAAGATTCCAGCTTCGAGATGCTTGTTTCAATCCATAAATGGATTTATTCAATTTGCAAACTTTCTTTGGATTCTTAGGATCTACAAAACCTTCAGGCTGCTCCATATAGACATCTTCTGTAAGGTGTCCATTTAGGAACGCGGTTTTGACATCCATTTGCCATATCTCATAGTCATAATACGCGGCTATGGCAAGTAGAATCCTAATAGACTTAAGCATGGCTACTGGCGAGAAGGTTTCCTCATAATCAACTCCTTGAGTCTGAGTAAAACCTTTAGCAACCAAACGAGCCTTATAGGTTTGCACATTTCCATCCATGTCTGTTTTCAACTTGAAAACCCATTTACTTCCTACAGTCCGACATTCGGGAGGAAGTTCAACCAAATCCCAGACTTGGTTGTCATACATGGATTGCATCTCGACGCCCATGGCTTCGAGCCATTTTTCAGATTCGTTACACGAAATCGCAGCTTTGTAGGTTGAGGGTTCTTCTTGATCAATTATCAAGACGTACCTATCAGGTGAATACCGATTAGGTTCATGACGATCCCTCGTACTTCTGCGGACGCCTAGTGTTATATCAGATTCCTGAATCCTATCAGGTTCAGGTCCAACAACATTTTGTTGAGAGGCAGATTCGACTATTGGTTGATTAATTTGTGGTTCTCGAATTTCCTCAAGATCCACAAGATTATCTCCAATTCCTCGCGCCATAAGCTCATCCTCTAGGAATGTTCCTCGACGCTTAGTGAAAACTCTATTTTCAGTAGGATTATAGAAATAATAACCAACCGGATATGCATATCCAATGAAAACAACTTTTTCACCGCGAGGATCAAGTTTGTCCGAAGACTCATTGGTAACATAAGCGTTACATCCCCATATGCGAAGGTAAGAGACTTTAGGTGGTTTACCATGCCACATCTCATATGGTGTCTTTTCTACCTTTTTAGTAGGAGCAATATTCACAAGACGTGTAGCAGTTTCAAGAGCATAACTCCAAAAGGAGTGTGGTAAGTTTGTACGACACATCATTGATCGAACCATATCTAATAAGGTTCGATTTCTCCTCTCAGACACACCATTGAGTTGTGGTGTTCCGGGTGGAGTTAGTTGGGATATAATCCCACACTTCTTGAGATGTTCATCAAACTCTTGATTAATGCATTCACCACCTCGATCGGATCGAAGTGCCTTAATCGTTTTCCCTAGTTGATTCTGTACTTCATTTTGGAATTCTTTGAACTTTTCAAAGGTTTCATGTTTAAACTTCATAAGATAAACGTATCCATATCTACTATAATCATCAGTAAATGTGACGAAGTATCTTTCCCCGTTCCTTGACATAGTCCTGAATGGACCACATACATCAGTATGTATGAGTCCTAACAGGTCTTTGGCCCTTTCACTAGTTCCGGTAAAAGGGGCCTTAGTCATCTTGCCACTTAGACAACATTCGCATAAATCATAAGTCTCCTGACCCGTGGATTCTAAAATCCCTGCGGTCATGAGCTTCCTCATGCGATTAATGTTAATATGGCCAAGACGACAATGCCAACGATATGCTTGATTAAAGCTAGTTTTAACACGTTTAGAGGAAAGAGAGCATACTATATTATTTGATCTATTGTTAGAAGTATCTATTTCATAGACACCATTGTGAGGCTTAGCCTCAAAATAGAACACACCATTTAAAAATGCAGAAATGCTACCATTAACAATATCAAAAGCATAATTAAAACCTTGTTCTCTTAAAGCAGAAACAGAAATAATATTCTTAGTCAAACTAGGAACATAAAAAACATTGTCTAAAGTAATAAACAATCCAGAAGGTAATTCAAGAATAAATTCTCCAACTGCCTTCACAGCAACATTCTGCCCGTTCCCAACGTGCAGCTCTAAGTCACCCTGCTTCAGCTTCCTAATCCTTTTTAGTCCCTGCAAATCATTACAAATGTGAAAACCACATCCAGTGTCAAACACCCAAGATTTGCTCGAAAGGAAAATAGATCAATAACATGTATACCTGAGGATTCTCCAATCTGCAGCTTCTTAAGCTTTAACTCAGCCAGGTACTTGGGACAATTCCTCTTCCAATGCCCGATCTCATCACAGTGAAAACACTTGGCATCTTTATGAGGCTTTGCCTTCGGAGTGGCAACCTTTTTGCCTTTGCCCTTGTCTTGCTTACTCGCCTTGCCTTTTCCCTTGGATTGCTTCTTCTTGGTAATTCTTCCTTCCCTGATCGCCAGCACTGGATTGCCCTTAGTTGGGATGTTTGTCTCAGCAGTTTTCAGCATCTGATGCAACTCTGGGATCGTTCTTTCCCACCCATTCATGTTATAGTTCATTACGAACTGATGATATGAATTGGGTAGCGAGTTAAGGATCACATCCGTAGCTAACTCATTACTAAGGGGTGCGTTCAGACGCTCCAGTTGATCAACGAAAGACTTCATTTTCAGTACGTGAGCACTGACCGAAGTACCTTCCTGCATGCGACATGTAATGAGAGATCTCATCACCTCAAAACGCTCATGACGAGCTTGCTGCTGAAACATGTTTTTCAGCTGCTCACTCATCTCATATGCGCCTAAGTTTTCCATATTCTTCTGAAGTTCTGGAATCATCATAGCAAGCATAAGACATGTCACATCTTGGGAATCATCAACATGTTTTTCCCATGTCCTGCGGGCTGGACCCGTATTAGCAGCAGGTGCTTCGGGAATTGGTCCTTCAAGGACATAAGCCTTTTTCTCCGCCCTGAGAACAATTTTCAGGTTGCGGTACCAATCCATGAAGTTAGAATTATCAAGTTTAGCATTTTCAAGAATGGACTTAAGCGAGAATTTGGTGTTATCAGAATTGTTTGTAGACATCTGTAGAATTTAGAAGAAAATTTTATTACTAATTCTCATGCATTAACCTAATTCAATTTTGACCCAAGATATACAAAATTTTAGGAATTAGGATGAGATCCCATCTCCCCATAACTCAGTGAATGGACTTAGCACTCTTCACTGGCATAGATTGAAGGGTATGTGACGATCACCAATTGTGTCAACTACACAATTCTCGGTTTGGGGTCGCATGACGAGTGTTGTCAAGCATTGGTACGTTAACCCCAACTACACCCACTTTCACAACCGTAGAAGACGAATGCAGGGTAAACACTAACATTCGCTCTCGTGTCGCAAAAGTGATATTTGTCCTCAAATAAGAACCATAGCCCGGCCCATGTAAGCATGGAAATCGCGGAACTACCCCTAACCAAAACCGTAGGCCTGGATGCAGGGTAAACACTAGCACCAGGGGTTCGGATAGATCAGTTCGGGTGTTCTTAATTTAGGGTGGCGTAGAATATCGATTTTAATTTGGGTTATATTTTAAAATTACCAGTTCGGGTCGTTTTAAAATACTTGTACGGCCTATGGCATGAACATAGGCTATACAATTCCTTTGTAAAAATCAATTTTACGTTTTAATTTGTGACGACTTGAAACACCTTTCAATCACTCGACCGATTAATTTTAAATACCCTATTTAATCTAAGTTGGTCGTGTCGCAAATTTATTTTAATTAATAACTTTTATTATTTACGGTTTTCAAATTAACTTTTAATTTTTGAAAAACCAATTTTGATTTTTGTATTTTAAAATAAACTGTTTATTTTAATTACCTATCCAATACTTAATAAACCTTTTATTAAAATTGTCGTTTTAATGATCGTGTATTAATTATTAATTTTATGCACGTAACAAACATCTCATGGCAAAACGCATAATAAAATAAATAAATATGCAATTCCGGGTTCAGAATATGTTCGGTTCGTTCGAGCCTAAGAACATGAACCGACCCCATTAAGTGTAGCACAAATCCTTTTGTGCTCCCACTTTATCTTGGATCCAATCCATATAAAAAAAACTTCAATATAAAAGAAAATCTAAATTTTCTTTAAATAACCTACGAAAAGTCTTTAAAAATTAACTTTATTTTCGAAATAAAGTTTGTTTAGCTAGGTTTTTTTTTAATATTTTAATTTGGCTTATAGTAAAAAAACATTATTTTAATATATCCGTTTTTCTTTATGTGTTTAACGCGTGTCTCTTCAAAAACTAATTTAGTACGCGTGTTATAAAATAAAACGATTCTAGACCCGGATTTGCATAGTACGATCATTAAGCTAAACGAAATAGGTTAAGGCCAAAACTTATTTTGTCAAGAGGACTTTGACAAGTGTTCATGTTTGGCCTTAATAAAATTTGCCTATAACTATTATACATGACAGGATCCTATGCCAAATCTACTCGATTTTAAGCATGCAATCCTACAACTATTTTATAGATCTACAAACACATCTATAAAATAAGCCTACTTTGATTTGTAAGGTGGCTCTGATACCACTGTTGGAATTTTTGTGTAACTTTTAGAAAATAATTTTGGTCAATTTGTCAAACAAACTGAACGCAGTGGAAAACATGTACACGAGGTTCGGTTCTAAACCGTTTCCACCAGTGATCTCTTTACAATCAAAATAGGTTATAATAAAATTGAAGAATCGTGACATCCAAGAAAGACACCTTGGTTCAACGAACGATCTCGCTAGATAATCATTGACCACGAAATCATATTTGTTCGTTTGAAACGATTTCAAACGAAACCTTAATCTAAAGAAAATAAAGTTCAAAACTTTACTTACCTTTTTGCGTAACGAAGAAACAAAAGATATACTTGTAGTATACGTCCTTTGAGAATATTGCAATACTTCTTATTGCGTCTGAGTATTCCACTTCCTTTCTTGACGATGGCAATAATCATCATCAACCGGTTGTCAAAGGAATGGAGAGATGTATATGGTTACTCATCCCTTTTTGAATGGAAAGTTGTTATCATAATATTATGAGATAAAAGATAAGTCCCTTTCAAAAATATATATCTTAATTCCTCCATTGGATTTAATTGAAGTCACCGATTAAAATACTATGCAACATTATAATTGAATTCAAACATAATGCTATTTTATTAATTATCTCATAATTAACTATATATATATATATATATATATAATATATATATAATTTATTATAATTAACAAATTAATTATAATATAAATTATTAAATCCTTCTCTCCGTAATTATTCCAAATAATTACCTATTTCTTCTTTCACGCTTATTATTTCGTGATCCGGTGATTAACGATTAAAACACCGTTAAATGTTCGTTGCCCAAAGTGTAACTCTTTGTGTCGTACCTTGACGGCAACATTTAATTGTAATCGACAATAGAACATTATATCCAACAGTTATGTGATGCGTTAATCATATGAAAACGCGTGTTCGACGTATCCAATCGAACCCAGTGTAACATATATAAGCATTGCGGTTACAGTGTACGATGATGACATTAACGTGCGGTGCTTGCACCTGAGATTACGTGTTTTTGACTTTGTTATACACGTTACGTTCGTGACATTAACGTCAATGGACATATAGATAAAAAAAGAGTATATATGCCACGGTTGTTGCGGTGTAAAGTCGTAAAAGTAATTTAGACGTTAACGTTGTTAGACATAGATTAAAAAGTATAGTAATTTGTCGCACGTTAAAGTCATAAAATAATTTAAATAAGGTGTCAAGTTATTAAGTAGAAAAGGTTGGCGAGTCAAAGTTGTCAATAACCAAAAGTTAGAAATTGGCTGGCAATTGGGTACCTGTTAAAACACGATTAGACCTGTTTGATTGAAAAATACACCCTTTGACTTTTTTTAATTTTTAAAATAATTAAAATTACAATGTTAAGATCTATGATTTATTCATCTTTGTACATAAAACATAAAACTGTTTTATAAACATGAGGTAGAAAGTAGTTAAACGAGTCGTAATCATGTTTGAAACTTATGTTGTGCGCGCCGTCAGAAACCTATTAAACCTGTTAAGACACGATTTACAAGCCTTACTTAAAGATGATGGTTAATGTTAGAAGTGAATGTGTTAGGTACTTAAAGATGATGGTCAATAGTGTTTTATGTCAAAAGTTTGAGGGTATAAAGTAAAAAAAACCAAAAGTTTTAAAATGATGTAGAAATCTAGGGTTAGAATTGTCATCTGTCAAAAGTTTAGGGGTTAGAATTGTCGGTGAGAAACCCCACCGACTGTTTTTAATACTATATAGAATTTGTATTTCCTTTAAATCTAGTTTATTTTTATCTAATTTGATTACTATGTTTTTACAATCCACTTTACTTTTATTTTAGGCATTACTTATTTATTTATATTAATTATTTAAATACATTTAGATAATGTAACTAAACTAAAAGAAAATGTGCGTGATGACGTGAAAAATGTAAGAATGTTTTTATAGCTGCAACATGCAGGTGAAATTGAGGTTTTTAAGGATTTGTAAATATAACGTGGCGGCTGATTAGGCAGCTACGGATCCTTAGCATTGGAGATAGTCATAAAAGATCTAATTACCCAAAAAGTTACTTTCTTTTATTAACACATATTTAGCAGTAATATTTTTGTACTTGATACGAGCTAATGTTAAAAATTATGTTAATTATTTTGTGAACACACAATTTATACAATTAGAAAAAATAAAACCGGACACTCCTTCGCCAAAATCCTATTTGCATCACATGAACATCAAACGTTCATTGTCTGGCATGTCTAATCTTTACGTGTAGATATGGGCACGGTATCATCGAGTTAAGCGTACAAAAGAGCTTTATAGACAATTTTGCAACCGCTATAACTAGAACACAACTGATATGCCGCTGCGGTAACAACTTTGCGTTTGCGCAAGCAAGAGAAGAAGGGGGTGGGGCTAGAGTCGATGACAAAGGGGAATGAGTAGGTTAAAACTTTCCAAAGGTTATTTAACTAATTCAAGCAATTACTTTTTTAAAAAAAATGGATAATGGTATACTTTTTGAATAAAAATCATAAACTTACTAAAACAAGTTAAAAACAATCTTGAGGTAGTTTAAAACTTTCCAAAGTTTATATGTGATTGGTCCACATGAATGGTAGGTATTGGGTTGGAGAAAGGGTTTTCTTTTGGTTTAGTTTGGATATACAAGATCAAGTTAGATTTTATTATTATTTTATTATTATTTTTATTTTTATTATTTTATTTATTTATTTACTTTTTTATTTTTTTAGCAAGTAACATACCACTGGACCATTAGACTGTGAGGAGTGGAGCGTTGGCTGGGGCACCCTTTGGCGTGGGTATTCAGCCTGGCGTGGGGCAAGGGGCAAGGTGACTTGGCTGGTTCAATATGGCTGGCTTTGGTTGGCTACTTTAATTAAAAAAAATATTCACATGGCTGGCCACGCCACACCACACCCCTCATTTTTCATCACAAGCTTGTGGATCCTACCCTCACCACGTGTCGGTCAATTCCCCCAACCCAAGCCCCTCCACTCCCTGCAGTCTTAGGTCATGGGTTAATGTGTGCTCTTTTGCGCTTTTAATCGAACAACTAGTCTGCAAATAAATAAATAAAAAAGCTTTTCCTTGCAACAAAAATTCAAAAGATGAACAAGACATCCACATCTATAAATCTATTAAGCAAAAATTCTGGATAACCCTTGAAGCCTAATTGTTAAAAATCGGATTTAGAACCCAAGAACATACGCATATCACACGCAACCATAACTCGTCGGTGACAGTAGTTGAACTTTCATACCGGATGTAACCCCAATCGAATCCATACCAAAAACGCCGCCCTAATTAAAACCAAAACCAGACACAAATAAACCATGTGCAGCGTTTTCTAGCGTTTCCATAAATAATATCAACGAGACACGAAACTCATAATTTCTACCAAACTACAAAGACTATTACATAATTTACTCTATTAAACTCAAACATCAAACCAAACAATCCACTTGACACATTGGTCAAGCCACTCAAACCCTTTCAATCTGTGTCAACTTATGACTCCACACCAAACATGGTATTTTGGTTGCTTTTACATTAAAAGTGTAAGCTGAAAACAATATATCTATGTGCTGGGATTACTTGTACATATCAAGAATCTTTAATTATATTATATTATTTTAAAATAAAATAAATTAAAATATACACAATTGAAAGTTGGTGACCTAGTCTACATCTACAACATAATGCACCATCATCTTGATCATATCATATAATAATATCATCATACAATATCAAGTTGATGGAAATAAGCATTGAACTAAATGGTAATTTCTAAAAGAGTTAATTACTGTTTTCGTCCCTGTGGTTTGTCAAAAATCACTATTTCAGTCCCTTAGTTTAAAAATTGTGATTTCAGTCCCTGTGGTTTCACTTTCGTAACCATTTCAGTCCTTGTACTAACAAAATAAATGGATTGAAATGGTTACGAAAGTGAAACCACAGGGACTGAAATGGTTACGAAAGTGAAACCATAGGGACTGAAATCGCAATTTTTAAACTAATGGACTGAAATAGTGATTTTTGACAAACCACAGGGACGAAAACAGTAATTAACTCTTTCTAAAACCTGCAAACAAGATCCATGCCCCGAGTTGATGACATCACCTTCCTGTCATAAACAAAAAAAAAAAAAGCGATCAAATACGCGATATAACGTAACATAATTACCCCTTTGTTGTTAACAAAGATCGGTTAACTTACAGTTGACTTGAGGTTTCTTCTCATGATAAAACCTGCATTGCAGTTCAAGAAAAACATAGGTAAAAGTTAAAACAACACAAAATGCTAATTAATCTTCGATCGCTAATGACTACACAAAATGCCGATGATATTTTCGACACCTCGGTCAACATAAATCATCTGCAGCATTAGTGATGACTGATGACACATCAAGGCTGGCCTGAAATAGCAATATATGAGCTAATACCATTAAACAATGATAGTGGCGGCTGACCAATGAGCCGACACGTTTTTAATCGTTTAGATAAGTGCCAAAAGGCAACAGATTGTCTTATCTGTAGCAAACGAGCGCCGAAACGCCCCACTGCTTTTTCCAAGAGAACCGGAATCTTGTTTCGACCCTTTGGAAGCAAGAGACGCATGCCTCCAATTGTGTCTCTGGAAAACGTACACCATCCATCAATAAAATTCTTAAAAAATAAATAATAAAATCTTTACAATGTTTAAATTCACCTCATAAAAGATTGGATACATTTCATTACTAATTACAAGATCAAAAAGTCTATGCAACTACATGTAATATCTCATATTACTTCTTACAACATTATTGAAATTGTACAAGAACGTTCTAATCTTAAAGTGGAGAAAAGAAAAAGAAAAAGAAAATAAATAAAAACCGTCAAATCGTCGAT
Source organism: Helianthus annuus (assembly GCF_002127325.2). Lineage (NCBI taxonomy): Eukaryota > Viridiplantae > Streptophyta > Magnoliopsida > Asterales > Asteraceae > Helianthus > Helianthus annuus. The sequence goes on from NC_035434.2 coordinate 147,581,136, forward strand.
TCACAGTTAATCAAGAATACGGGCTCCGGATGAAATTAAATGCCTTAGCTCGGTCAAATGTTCATCGTTTGAAATATTCAGGTTAATACGAAGATTGGTCAATAATGCTTCTTTTTCCCAACTTAATGGGCCGGAAGCGTATAACGCTTCCAAAGTGGAACGGTATGCATGCAACTCTAACCTATGAATACTCGCTGCGACTTCGTGTTCAACGCGTGAAGTATTAAAAGACCCCCCGTCACTAGAAAGACCATCGGCGTCATAATGACTAGACAAGTTATTAGGACCGTTACTAGGAACACTACAACTACCGACAGAGCACTCGTCAGTGTCGGATTCGTTAGGTTCAGGTATTCTTGTATGATCACATCCAACACCGTATGTTTTTCTTTTCTCCGGTTTATAATAACCATTTAAACTATTGTTAAAGGATGCTTGCATGTATTTTTTACCCTCAAAAGCATCTACCTTTTCAAATGAATGGGTTGAAACACGCCTTTGACTTTGACTGCCGTCTTTCTCGGCATGTTTGACTTTCTTAGCTTCGTGAAGAGATGAGCAAAATGGGGACGATCTCTTACGCTTTTGTAATCTAGCATCGTTGTCTTCCTTTTGATAGATCATCGGCTCAACCCCATTGCTTCCTGAAATCTATATATAGTAATCAAAAGATAAATAAAGATTAGTATTTTAAATGATAAATCATATGTGGATATAAAAAATAATGAAAAATAATGAAAAAAATATGAAATTGAATTACCTTTGCAATTGGAACCCATTGACCGTCACGCCACGCCTGTCGTGCCCTAACGTTCGTTTTATGGGCCCTAATTTCATGACTGAACCCATGCAGCCGTACCAAAAACCGACCGCCTTTCAAGACTTTCGAAACCGTTGCAACTTTCCAAGAATTTTCATCAAAAATTTCCACAATATCACCACTCACCCAATTTTGTAAACCGATCGCAGGCGCAGAAGGCCTAACGAACCTTCTCGATACCCTTTCCACACCTTCATAACCGTCATACCTCACATTGTAACCGTGCCCATTGCTCGAAACGATTTCTGCAACACACCATGATGCCGGCACCTCCTTGTTCATAACCTCCACTTTGCTACCCTTTTTAAACCTCATTGTACGTTAAAACCGTTGAACAATTTACCCACACCTGCCACAACAAATCTCACATTAAACCTAAACCGATAATTAGCCCGAATCAGATAACAACAACCAAACAACAGATCTGTTAACAACCACCACTAATTTGTCACTAACACAGGTATATGCTATCAACAAACATTAAAGATCCAGACTTTAATACCATAACTTCAAACCCTTAAAGTTAAAACACTAATAAAATCTAAATTTATAATTTATAATAAATTTTAATTATTTCACAACAGATCTTATAAAGTGGAGATAACCTCATAATCTCTCTCAACACAAAAAATAATAATAATATCATCAAACACATCCAAATTACATCTGCAGCATAACTTTGATCAAATCAAAGCCTCAAGTATATAATTAAAATATTAATATAAATTTTATGGATTATAAATAAATATTATAAATTACTCAACTTTATGCTAATCCAACACAAACCCTAAACTAATCAAGCAAAACAATCCATAACCCACAAATTAAAAACAGTAATAAACAATATCGTAAAATTCAATCGAAAAACTAAATTGGGGAAAAATGAAAACATCAAAATTAACGAAATTACTAACCTTTTTCTTGAAATCAAGAACCCGAATTGAAACAATAAGCTGTTAATTAGATGAATTAATGTTTGATTAACTGCCGGATCAGCGAATTTGTGATTTGTATGATTCTAGGGTTTGGTTTGGGGTGGTTGTTTAAATTGGTATTTTTTGATTATTATTGAAAATATAAAAAGTAAATGTGAAATATATATGAGATTGGAGGGTAGAAAGGTAAATTGATAAATGGGTTAAACCTAAAAAAAGGGAAAAAGAGAGAGATAGGGGTGCGTATTGCACGCAGTTGTATAGAAGAGGCCTAATTCGTGTGGGAGAGAAGTTTTATCTCACTGGATGTGGTTCTTCACGCGGTTGGTGAGAGCGTGCATGGCACTTTCTTGTCTTTTCTTTTCTACATACGAACTTAGTATAGCAATATTTTTTTAAACGTCGAGAAAACCATTAAACACAAATACGGTAGCGATGCTGATGTTGTTAAGATGATATCCGTTAAGTTTCACGGCAAAGAACCAAAAAATTAAATATATTTGACCCTTTCGAATAAAAACTTTTATCAAGTTGTTGATAAAATAAACGTGTTGTAACGTGTATTTGAAAATGTGAACAAGTTTTTTATCTTTCTTTTTTTCTTTTTTAAATTTATTGAACATTATATTATACTATGTATTAATAAAAGAAGCTTGTAAACAGTAACTATTACCCCGTGTCAGCTCGTCATTGGTTTCTTTTCCCCTCTTTTGCCCTTTTTTTTTTTTTTTGCAGTGTGTATATATATATACGATTGTTTTACACCTTTAACACAAAATTAGTGTGTGCTCAACTGGTTTTGTGTCAGCTTTAATCCAACTTTTATGCAGGTTCGACCCTTCCTTGCCCTATTTTTTAGTTCTACTTGTAGTGCTTCACACATGTCTCTTGAAGATTTTATTTGAGGCCACCTGTCTAATTGCGTGTATACTTCTTTGATTTAGCTACATCAGTGTTGGATTACATGAGATCTTCTTCAGATCCTTCTCAGGTTCGTCAATTTTTTCCCTGCGTTTGTTGCAATTGGGTGGTTGTTTTTGATATGATGTTGTTCTTTGGGATTTGGGTGTTTTGGGGGGGATTGTTGTTGATTGTGCCGGTCTTGATGTGTAACAGGTGTTGTTCGAGGATTTTAGTGTATGTTCATCTCTTACAGGTACATTTCTTTCTTTCTTTTAATTTATGTAATTCTGCACATGGATATGGCTGTTACTGGTATGTTGAGAAGGTTTGATGTTGTGAATGCCATGTCTTCTTTGTTTGATTTTGCTGTTTTCTACTTCATTTTGTTACCTGTTTACATCTACACAATCTGCCCCTTTATTTGGTACTTTCTGCTGCGTTGTGTGTTATGCTGATTTTTTGTATTGATTTGTCAAACCCTCTGGAACTTCTGTATTTATTGCCTTCTTTGTATGATTTTGTTGTTCTGTATGGACGCTAAACCCTAACTTATATGTGGTTTTAAGGCACATATGATAAATTGAATATAAGTCCATTTGCATAAATCCAAAGTTGAATGTGGGTATTGATTAGGATTACTAACAGATATTCAATGGATTAACTATATTCACTCATTAGGCCTTTAACAACAGTGCCTCCATTGAAAAGGTGAAATTACTCAACATGGTAGCTTGAAAAGTCAAGAAGGTAAAGTTCTAATGGTGATACATGAAGTTCATTTAACCGCACCTTTCGTATTTAATTACAAAATTTACACCCGTGTCTTTATTGTTTACTCGGTCGTTTCATTTTATTAAAAGTAAGTATAACAATGAAAAATCACATAAGCGATTTCAACCATAGGTTTTATATTGCTCAGCTGCGTGTCGAGGGATGAATGCACGAGGGGTCGATTTGGCATTCGGTTTTCAGTTCTGAAGGACTGATTTAGGCGTCAGGCGTTTTCAATAGGAAACGATTTGGTATGAGGGATGAGAGCACGAGGGGTCGATTTGGCATTCGGTTTTCAGTTCTGAAAGATTGATTTAGGCGTTAGGGGATTTCGATAGGAAACGATTTGGTATGAGGGATGAGAGCATGAGGGGTCGTCTTGGCATTCGTTTGTTGAAGGATTGATTTAGGCATTAGGCGATTTCAATAGGGAACGGTTTGGTATGAGGCATGAGAGGGTTGATGAAGGATGGATTATAGCCAATTTCAGCTAAAGGTTTCAATGACAGATCAATATAGGGTTCAGGGTGAATCGAGTGCGTTAATGTGACGCATCTGGAAGGTGAAGGGTGAAACAGAAAGCTAAAAACACAAAAAAAACAGGAGAACAGTCGGCCGAACCCCACGCCTACCAGTTAACGTCTAGACACCACAGCCACTCAACTGAGACGCCGTTTGTGTTCTAGGTCGTTAACGAAAACGTTAAAAACTAAAGATTGTGGCGGCACTATTCACGCATGTTATTGATTATCTTTTTAGCCCGGCTTGGGACAATTAGTATTAACGCATGTTCATCAATTGCGTTAGAGAGAAGGTGGATTAAAGAGCGCTTTAGCTGAAAACTATATATACACATTTTAGGATGTTGTATAAACAGAACACTTTATTTGGCTTTTTCCTATTAGTAGGATGCTATATGTAATATATTTATTTTTTCCATGCTTTAGAGAGAAGGTAGCTCAGGTGTATGTACTCTTATTGTTCATGTTTTGCAAAAAATTGAATATAAATGTTATTGAGTTTTGAACACGGTAATTATTCTGACCGACCCAAGCCCGACCAACTCAAACCTTATATGGGTCGGTTATCGGGTAACTTTTCACAGCCAAAACCCTGAACAATCCGAAACCAGAAAAAAAAACAGAACATTTTTTTGCTTTTTTTATAGATGTGTTTTGGTTTGGGGTCTTCTGAACATTTTAGTTTTCAGACTTTTGGATATTATCATATCACATTGTCGTGCTTGTATTTTGAAAAAAAAAATTAGTAGCAATATGAATTTTGATGATATTTTATAAAAAATAAACATTTTTTTTTCATTTTACATTTAAACACGAAAAGCAAACAACCCGACCCGAACTAACTCGAACCCAAACAACCAGAACTGAACCCTGAACCTGAATAAGCCGAACCCGACCAATCCGAACTTTATACGGGTCGGTTATCGGATCACTTTTTCTCAGCCAAAAACCCGAACAACCCGACCCCGCCATTGCGCAAGCTACTAATACGCACAAGATTATCTTTAGTAGGGTATGGTCTGAAGTTTTCATTTTGTGAATCACAATAAGTCTAAATCTTTTTTATAATGGATCTTTTTAAAGGGGTGTTTGTGCATATGTTTCATGTTGACGGATGTCACTGTTGTCCAAGTGAATCTCTTTTTTCTTTCGCTTTATTTATAAAGAATGGTCACTAAGCTTCTTTCACTTTAAATTCATTTGTTATGTTCTTAGATCTTTAATTTGTAGGATTATGACCTTTGAAATGCCAAATGTGTGTTTTTAATGCAGTTTTTATTCTTTAACCATATGGAGATCAAAAGCATTCAGTTACAAGGTTTTATAGATGTTCATTTGTTATTTAGTGGTTTAACTAAAAAAGTAGGTTTCATTGAAACAGATCTTCAACTCAAGCTCAAAAAGGAAGCATTGCAACTAGAGCGAAGTGTCAATTGGAATTCCACGGTAAGCCAAGTCAATCAAACATTTACACATGCACACAACACAAATACTCACAACAAACGTGCTTTCGCCTGCAGACTCAGATCCACCGTCGAAAAGGCCTGGCAATCGCAGCCTCACGAACTAAGACCCAGTTAACAGAAGTTGGTCCTTTTGTCCACCAATAACAAGATGATGCTGACTGCCTGCTAACTACACGCTGCATATACAAGCAGCGTAACACATCAGCCTTGTAAAACATGTAATTAATGATTGAATGTTAATTGCACCAATATGTATGCCTGAACATACATTTTTTTTTCATGGTTGCGTTTGTTAACAGCAGCATTTTCAGTTATCGACATACCAAATCTCGCTGTCGTAACCAAGTGAAAACATCACTGAATGTTGCGCAACGCGCGAACGCTCGAATACCCCTAGTTATATTAGTAAAGTAATGAAAATGGTAAATGCGTCATTTTATATAAGAAAAAACAAAGCCGCGACGTAACTTTGATGACATGTACGTTTGTATTTCGATTACTTGTATACTATTATTCACAATTCATTTTGAGTGAAATTATATTTGGAGGTGGATAATAATAAGTACGTCAGACGACAAGCTCAGAGTTTTATGAAACATCGTGTATTAAAAGTTATAAACCAAAAATAAAATATGTTTAAAAGCAATTTATTATATTAAAATTAAAAATTTCTTTGCAAAAATCCACCACCCAAATAAGATACTAATGTATTCTATAAAACATGTTAGTTGTATTTTTAAGGAGATTATGTTAACTTGTTAATAAAAGGAAATACACATGAGTAGAAGAAACGAAATAATTGTTTGATATAAGTTGGTCTAGCGGTTGATTACTTGGTTTCTCTGTTTGAGGTTCTAAATTCAACTTCCACTAGCATCACTTTGAAGGATATTGGTGGTTAAGGTCGCCAGTTCAAAACCTAGTCGAACCAGGCAGTGGGCCTTCGGGTATGTGTCCAATCTGACCGTTATGAAGGAGGAGATGCATTTGCGCGATTGAAGATATTCTAGGATGCTTATGCGGTGATTTAGTTCGCCGTTCAGAAAAATTGTTTGATTTGATTGTAAGAAAAAATGATAAAGGAGTTTAATAGGCCCCCCTTGTTCCCACACCCCCTATATCTTATTTTCACATCCCTAGTGTATACGGGCCCGTATACAAAATATACGGCCCGTATAGAATGTTTTTGAATAGGAAAATGCGCAGAGAATGTTTTTTTTGATTTTACTATATACGGCCCGTATATAGTTATATGAGCCGTATACAAGTGTATACGATTTGTAAAAACTATACGGCTCAATGGATTTATTTTGGGAGGTTTTTGATGTACCAAATGTATACGGGCCGTATAACTGTATACGGGCTGTATATATGGATGTTTTTCAAGTATCACGCTTTTTCCCGTAAAAACACCATCATTCTAGGGTTTCTAAACTCTTCATCACCTTTAACAACGTTGATCGGAACACGCCGCTTAAATTGGAGCACAAGTAGAGTAACGTTACCGATCAGTCCGTTAATCGAGTAACTAGCAGAAGAACCCGACACAAACAAGTTCTCCACAGTTTGTTATTCAGATCTCTTTTCGGCCATCTTTCCAAACTACAACACACGATAACTTTAAACTTTATAGTGTGTGATTTGACCAGGAAATGATTGGAGGTGATTGCTACTTTTAATAAGCTGTCATAGTTGTCAAATTCGATTTCAACAAATCTTTTCCTTTTCCTTCAATTTCTAGAACATTCTCTGTAACATGAAGACGTGTCGGATTCTTCTACTAGTGGTATTTTAATGAAGTATTGAAGATTGAATGTGCAAACCCAACCGTTTTTTACTACGGAAACGATGGATATGCGAAATACAAATCGCAATCTTTTGTGACTATGGGAAATACAAGTTTTCTTTTTGAGCTTGATGGATATCCGTTATCTCAGTTGAGGCGGGCATTGTTTAAATCTGAATATAACTAGATGTTACGTGTAACTTCATTAAACCAAGAACAAAGCCTATTTCGAAACACATGTGTTCGTATCAGCGTTGTTTATCACCTTGTGTGAGCATTGGAAACCCGACAAACAGTCTTGACAACTGTGACAGCTAATCTATCTGTGTGTGTCACATCCATCCTGTTATAGCAATCGATATGATTAATTTTACAGATTTTTTTCTAATTAGCGTTGTTAACTACCAAAAGAATGCATACACAAATAGTTATAGTGTACGAAGCAAAGAGACCGTTGTGTATCTGAATCAGGTTCTCAAACAAACACTACTAAAGATGAGTTGGTGATAAATACCGGAGCTGTTATCTCGGTTGTTCAGTACTTTCGTGATAATAAAACAAGCAGGCATTGATTTTGCCAAGATTGAAGGAAAGAATCTGGCCATAAGCGTTGTGGATTCTCAGCGTTATTCGAATGTAAGTGGATCGAGTGATACGCTTATCTATTCTGGTCAAGGTGGGCATGGTTTGTTCGGGAGTAAATCACCACCCAAAGATCAACAACTTGTAAGTGGGAATATGGCTATGAAGACGTGTCGGGTTCTGCTAGTTATTCGGAATGTTTCGAATCATCACAGAAGATGTGTCGGGTTCTGCTAGTTATTCGGAATGTTTCGAATCATAACAGAAGACGGATGCGGTTTGCATATTCAATCTTCATTGCTTCATTAAAATTACAACACACGATAAAATGCTTGGAAAATTGCATCAACTCTCCTATATCAACATACTCTTCTCTAGACGCTTAGTTGTTATGAATGACAACTTGAGGGGTCTAATTAACTTTCAGATTCAATTTATGGAAACAGATGATTTGTCAAAAAACCGGTTGATGAAACCGAAGCTGTTATTTCTGTTGTTCAGTACTTTCGAGATCTAAACCAATCGAAATCCACAAATTCCAACAAATTGCATCAGGAAGCTCAACTTGAACGGACGATATGTATCTTCTATCATGCGACGGACCCAATTCTTGCAAGTTAAATCCACAATCAACGTATACAGGTGCAAGAGAATGGCGAGTTATTTCAGTTATTTCTGTTGATCCACAAATTCCATTGTTTAAATCAGAATCAGGTTCTCAAGACAAGGATCGTTCTAATAGATTAAAGAGAATAAACCCTTTTTTTACCATTTTTTACCCATTGTATACGAGCCGTATAACAATATACGGCCCGTATACAATCATCGTATACATAGTATACGATCAGTAAAAAAAATTTCACATGTTGTATACGGCCGTATAATAGTATACGGCCGTATAATAGTATACGACCCGTATTTAAACGGTAAAAAATGAACCGGTAAATTTTTTTCACATGGTGTATACGGGCCGTATAATAGTATACGATAAGGCTGACATATCGGGTATACCCGTACACGATAAGACACGACACGATAAGACACAGATACACGAAATCCGATACACTAACACGACACGATAACTTATCGTGTCCTTTTTTTCAAACACGAACACGAAACGGCACGATATACACGAAAATTACCTGTTAATACCTGTTAACATGACTATTCGACTGTTATACACGAAAATTACCTGTTAATACCTGTTAACACGAACAAAAACACGAACACGACATGCTATTTGAGAGTTACAGGGAGAGTTTAAGGTTTTATTTTTTTTGAATTGAATGAGGAATGAAAATAGAAATGAATTAAGGAACCCGCACGCACATGGCTGATGAGTTTTATTTAATTTAATTTCTTATCGTGTACTAACGGGTATTAACAGGTAAACAGGTATTTAACCTGTTTATACACGAAAATTAACAGGTAATCTCGTGTCTACCTGTTTGGTACACGATACCTGTTAAGGCCATACACGATACCTGTTAACTTCGTGTAGGTTCGTGTCGTGTATTCGTGTATTCGTGTAAAATTGTCGGCCCTAGTATACGACCCGTATTCTCAGGGTAAAAAATGGTTTACTTTCTTTAATCTATTACAACGATCCAAAAAACGAAGAACAAAGTCAAATGCGATCAAACTTGGACATCAGACGTAAATCTTAATTCAGATCTCTATTCGGTTATCTTTCCAAACTACAACACACGATAAGTTTACACTTTATATAGTGTGTGATTTGACCGGTTGTATTCAGTAATTTCTGTTGATCCACAAATTCCAACAAATATTTCACTCCAGTAGTTGAAATTCATGTTGTTTAACTTCAAGAAATCAGATTAAATATAAAAGTGCCGAGAAAGAACTATAAGCAGAAACTCACCTGATAACAAATAATCAGTTCAAACTTTCAACAATCGACATTTGATAATGGCTGATGGTTCTTCGTTTAGGAAACCAAACGTAGACGGAGATGATAGGCCTGGTAACCGGAAGCGAAATCAATTGTATTTTTTTAGTTGCTTCTCTTGTTAAGTTTCTGAACCAACCGAAATCCACAAATTCCAACAGTTTCTTCGTAGATTCCGTCCGGTTTCCAAACTCTTTCACTCAAAGTTAATATTCACTGTGGTGGATGCAAGCATAAAGTTAGAAAAATACTCAAGAAGATTGAAGGGTACACAACTGAAGGTTCAGTGCACGAAAGTATCTTACGAACGATATGTATCAGGAAGCTCAACTTGAACGAACGATATGTATCAACAACTTGTGAGTGGGAATATGGCTATGAAGAATAGTATGGATAAACAATCACCGGTACGGGTTTTGGTGTTTTGGTAGGTTGAAAGAGGTGAATGGTCCTTGTTTTTCCATGTATGTGACAAAACAAAGATCGTTCTAATCATCATAGAAGACGTGTCGGATTCTTCTGCTAGTTATTCGGAATGCTTCGAATCATCACAGAAGACGTGTCGGGTTCTTCTGCTAGTAGTATGAGTCTGAGTCCATTGTGGTTCTTGAATGTTTCGAATCATCACAGAAGACGTGTCGGGTTCTCCTGCTAGTAGTATGAGTCTGCTAGTAGTTGAAGAAGTTTCTACCTTGTCACCTTACGGTTTTCCTACTAACATAAGTTACTATTAATGACCGATGATAACCAAATAATGACTAGTAATTCTAATCGTCAACTTATATACTTTTTTAAGAAGAGTTATGTTGTTTCAATAAAATGTTGTGATGATTCCATACCTATAAGAAAGGTATTTGGTCTATTTTACATATCAATTTGGGTACATGTTAAGAAAAGCATACCCTTTTTTAAGCGGATACTAGCTTTTGTTTTCTCTATGAATTATCTGATTAAAATATTTAAACATACCATCAAAATACTTTAATCTAAACATAATCTCTACACAATTCAAAGAATTGTCCAAACAATTTCCAAACTTATAAAGCGTACAAGTTATAAGAAAAGCATACCCTTTTTATGAAGGAAAAATTACAAGTTTTTTCTTTATCTTTATACCACTTTTTAGGCGGTATCCTTTTAAATAAATGTTGACAGGCGGAATCCTTTACTAGGTATTTTGTTGCAAGTTTAGTCCTTTACACCCAACCCAGTTAAAAAACCCTGTTAATTGTTGGGTGTAAAGGACTTAACTTACAGCAAAATACCTAGGTAAAGGACTAAACTTGCAACAAAATACCTAGTAAAGGACATCGCCTGTCAACAATTAACAGGGTTTTTTAACTGGGTTGGGTGTAAAGGACTAAACTTGCAACAAAATACCTAGTAAAGGACACCGCCTGTCAACATTCGTTAAAAAGGACACCGCCTGAAAAGTGATATAAAGATAAAGGACAAAACTTGTAATTTTTCCTTTTTTGAATGAATACTAACTTTTGTTTTCTCTATGGATTATCTGATTAAAATATTTAAACATACCATCAAAATACTTTAATCTAAAACATAATCTCTAAACAATTCAAAGAATTGTCCAAACAATTTCCAACTTATAAAGCGTACAAGTTATATTTATTACTATAAATGTAGGGTCCTAATAAATCCACATGGTATCATCTTATTTACATATGTTTTATACGGGCCGTATAAGGTTATACGGCCGTATAGAATAAAGTGAACCGACAAAGGCTGTGCCTGTGGTCGTATATATAGTATACGACTACTTTATACGGTCGTATATATCTATACGGCTCGTATACAATGAATTTCCTTTATTTTATTGTTTTATTACTATTTGACGCGACGTATTATTCCTCGATTCACGTGCGAGTAGACGTAAAATTCTCTGATTCGATGTTATATTCCTCGATTCTGGTGCGATTTATGTGATTAGACGTTAGATTCCTCGATATCCGTGCGAGTTATTTGATTCGACGTTAGATTCCTCGATTCGCGTGTTAATCATTTGAAACGATGTAATATTCCGTAAAATTCTCTATATAAACGACACTAATTTCATTCATTTTCATTCAACTTCTATTCGTTTCTTCTATTTTTCTATGTATTCAAATTATTTACGCTATAATGTCGGGTTGGGGTAACTTTTTTAATGTGTTTGATAACGAGGCGAATCAGGGGAGTTCTGATAACAATGAAGATAACAAAGCGGGCATGTTTGATCTGAATGCTCCGTTCGATCCCATTCTTGCGTCGGATGCAGGTCAGGATAGTTGGGGTTTGGATGCAATTCAGCCTAATTATGCTGGTTATTATCCATCGCAACACCCGGTTAATTTTGAAGCCCCTCCTGTTAGTTTTGGACCAGCGACTGATAGTTCTCAGTCTCCTCCCATAAGTGATGGACCGCCGGAGGGTCCAAATGCTGACCAGGAACGTAGTGAGTTTCAAAACAAGCAGGTATAACATTTAATTATACGTTTATTTGTTGTACGTTAACTATTTTAGTGTTTTTACGTTTGATGTTGTTTTTATTAAAACCTTAGATTAGGGTTGCTCAACGGGTCGTGTTCGCGGGTTGGTGGGTTCAACCCGACCTGAACCTGAAAATTTTACACAAACCCGAACTCGACCCGAACTCGAAAATCGTATCATACATAACAACCCAAACACGACCCAAACTTTCATGGGTTAATTTATGACGTAAAATATATTGTTAAAAAAACATAATATAGTATAAATGTGTAACGGGTCAAGCCGCCAACCCGACCATGTTGACCCGAACCCGACCCGTTAACCCAAACGGGTTCGCAGGTTCAACCTGAAACAGACCCGAACCCGTTTATACTAAAGCTAAACCGATTGGTTAATCATTAATTGACACATATAAGTGTTTTCGTTAGAAATTCGCTAGCATGGATGAATTGGTAGAGTGGTGTAGAGACGTTGGACGCGTAAATGGCTACGCCCTCGTCACCAAACGCACCATCTACGATAAACAGGGTAGCGGTCAGCCGTAGATAGGCATAACGATTACGATTGTATAATTCAATTTGAAAAAAAAAATTGAAACAGAAAATTGTAACTGATTATTCAAGTGTATACGGTCGTATAAATTGTATACGATCGTATAATGTTTGATTATTCAAACTGTATACAATCGTATACAATTTATACGACCGTATACACTTGAATAATCAAAGGTTTGTCGATCGTATATTTATATACGGTCGTATACCTGTTTGAATATTCAAAGGTTATACGAGCGTATATAATGTATACGGCCGTATACTTGTTGAATATTCAAACATTGTACGAGCGTATATGATATGTACAATACGTTCGTATACAAGAACAGTATTCGTATAATACGTTAACGATAATCGTATAGTGATTGCTAAGTTGTAATTGTTATTTGTTACAGACGATATGGCTGAGTCATCAGCAGCTGGTGCGGCCCGTAGAGGTCGAGGTCAGGGTCAGGGTCAGGGTCAGGGTCGGGGCCGTGGACGTGGACGCGGACGGGGACGTGGACGTGGACAGGAGGAGGAGGTTGTGCCCGATTTTACTGAGACGGGGCAGTTTGTTAGAGATATCCCCTGAGGTACGGTTGCCTATAGGGTTTTGGGCAAATTACGGGAGATGGTGCTGGATGTGCCTCGCACCATAGATTTTAAGTTTTTGACCGATATTGGAGCGATCGGTCGGGTCCGGGAGCTCATGCCAGCTAATTCCCCATGGGACCGCTTATTTGATGCCGCCGCAGAGCGGGCCCACAGGGAGATTACTTTAGAGTTTTTATCTACCTTTTCATTTACGGACACCCGGGGTGGGGGTTTTCAGCATTTTTTGACGGCAGAGGCCGTAGCTTTTTCTATTTGCGGCAAGAGTCAGAGGATGACACTTCCTCAGTTCGCTGTTGCCTTGGGTCTGTACTCACAGGAGGACTCAAGGTCCCGCGCATTTTTTGATGCGCCAGTCAGCACGCACACTGACGTGTTGTGGCCGTATTGGCGCACTATTGGGTTCGGGGAGTTCGCGAAACTGAAGAAGCGATCCCCGAAGGCACGGGCGACTGATCTTTACGACCCGTTACACCGATACCTACATCGGTGTATCGCCGCGACGATCGCCGGTCGTCATGATAGCAGGGAATGGGTCACCCAAAATGACCTATTCTTCTTACACGACTTACTTAGCAGCGGGAGGGCCAACTTGGCGTACAAGTTGGCCGCATATCTCGCCGACTACGCTTTTAAGCGACCCTCTTCCCACATCAGCTGTGGGGCCTTCGTCACCCGTCTGGCGAAGGGTTTCTTTCGCCTCCTGTCCCCGCAGGTGGCAAGTGATATGACCCTGACACGCCAGCTTGACAGGGTTGGGAGGGACACAACCCTATCGATGAGTTTGGCTCGCGAGCTCGAGGGAGGGCAGCTGGTTTGGGCTTATGGTGTGGGTGAGGGACCCCGTGGAGAGGGTGGTGATGAGGAGGGAGACGATGGAGAGGGAGGCGAGGGGGAGGGAGATGGAGGCGACGGAGAGGGGGTCGGTCATGCTGGCGATCGATCACAGGTAGCTGCTTTTTTGTATTATTATTATTATTTTTTTTTGTTATTTTACGTTTGAAATTTTGTAAAAGTTTATCTTTTTTTGGTTTTAGATGTAAAACATTATAAATATTAATCTTATGTGATGTTAACTTGTTTATTTAATAATTGTTGTCGTAGTTTATCATAATCATATCACATATTTATCGTTTTACATACTGGAAACTTACTAAACATTATAAATACGTTTAACTATAAACTCGACTCGTAACATAATCCGATATATACAATACTATTTTAAAATTTACAAAACTTATTAAACGGTTTCCCGATTGCAACAAAAAATTAACTATTCTATACATATTTATCGTTTTACAAAGTGGAAACCTATGAAACATAATAAATACGTTTAACTACAAACTCGTAACATAATGCGATATATAGAACACTATTTTAAAATTTTTAAAATTTTCAAAATTTATTAAACGGTTTCCCGATTGCAACAAAAAATTAACTTTTCTATACATATTTATCGTTTTACAAAGAGGAAACTTATTAAACATAATAAATACATTTAACTACAAACTCCTAACATAATCCGATATATACAACAAACGGTTTCGCGATTTCAACAAAAAATTAACCTTTCTTGCTATACGGGTCGTATAACATTATACGGCCCGTATACAGATTTCAAAACTAAAACCCTTGTCCAACCTTCGAAACAATATGCAAGTATGTATACGACCCGTATATAATATACGGCCCGTATACATATAAAAACAAAAAAACATTCCACTCATTAAATTCTGTGCATAAACATTCTATACGGCCCGTATAATTATATACGGCCCGTATACAATTTGAGATGTGAAAATAAGATTATAGGGGTGTGGAAATATAACAACCCTAAATGTATTACAACCGGTTTCCTTTCTTTACATCAATATTCTCGTAATTTTCTATTTAAACTTCTTTTTCCATTAAAGGCCCCCCCGTTAAAGCCATTTATTACTTTTGAGACTCCGATTGAAGGGCCTCATGGATCCTTCTTGTATGTACCGTTGAAAGTGACACAAATACTTTGTGGTAGTGCTTTGCCATTAAATATTGACCTTAAATTAAAGTTATTCATTGACCTTATGTTAAAGTTTATTGAAAAATAAAGTATTAGGGGTTTTCATGATAAATATATTTTTTATTGATGATAATATCATCATCATGATAGAATGAATATTCACTACAACATTTTTCATATATTTTTATTTATGGTGCAAAATGCTCTTGACTCGTATGTATCTCCTATTTCAATCCCAGTGAACAGCGGTGAAGCCACATATACTTGTGGGGGTCGGGCATTAAGGAAAAATCTCGATTACCCTTCTTGAAAGTTCGGTTAAACTTTCTGATCGTCTCCTAGAAAATAAAACCTCGATACGCCACTGCCAGTGAATCCTGTTTAATGGTTCACTTACCAATTGACCCGGAAGTAAGTGGCTCACATATAGCGAATTGAACCGATGGTATATGCGATTTCACGCGATTATAAAAACATTACTTGTAAGTGATTTGATAAAGACATTAGGTAATTTAAACCCTATTTGCTAGACTTACCAAGAGATAAAATCCTTGATGCTTTTTTTTAAATCCGTTTGTTTTCATTAATAGTCATTACTCATTTGTATACTTCATTTTCATTAGACCAATTAGTACTTTAATATCTATTGGTATTTGAATAGGATCAAATATCTAAAAGTCATTTAAAGGACCATCATTGTTTTTTTTAAGTCATATAATTATAAGATTATATCTTTTAGGTGATTGGACTCGATACACTGAACATAATTTCCCATACTCTTGTGACTTTTATTCCCTATTAATAATGGGGTGATGATCCATTGAGAAAAGACAAAGTCTTTAAACAAATGGTTTAAGAGAGGGAGGTCTTGAATTCAAGTGCCGAGGGATTAAAAAAATAGCTGTTAGAAAAAAATGTTCTCAAAGTTTACCAAGTTTAACGTAGACGTTATTCTTACAAACACCAATAAAAACACAAGTGTGTGTATATATATATTAATATGAATTTGAATAATCATCACAATAAAATACTAAAATAACTAATTACACGATTTTCAATTTTAACTCGGTATTTTTTTAGTTTCATTTTGCATTCGGGATGATTTGATTAAATAATGAATAGGTAAAGGCGGACCTAGATTGAATGGGTCGGGTTCGCAGGAACCAACTGGTTATTTACTAGAGGCTATATAATCGTTTTTTGAGTGATCTCGTAAGATTTATTAAAGCGAACAAGTACCGACGCTGGTGTAGTTGTAAATCTCTTTAACTTTGAATAAATTTCACGAGTTCAATGCTGAGCATTCCTAGCTTTTAGATTCTTTTTTCCTTTTTTAAAACCATTGCAAAGTATATTATGTCATAGTTTCACAGAAAACGCAGACAACTTGTTAATCTTGTGCCCCTATGCAAAAATAACCTGGTCTGAGATCATGAGGTGGGTCAGCCTAGCTCCAAGTGGGCGCATAGAGGTGTGGATTCACTATTAAAGAGCATCAATGAGGGGTTCACAGAGAAGGGAAACGAAAGGTAGTGAGAACAATCATGTATGCTACGTTGTGGTGCATTTGGTTTATTGTTTAATAGTCCATAATGTTTTGTTTACTTACTTGATCGAGCAAATACCCTATCTATGACCTGAAAATTCTAACGTTTGGTTGTGAGAAATCTGACAATCGGTAAAAATGAACTCGTAGGAAAAAAAAATGTATCCGCCACTATGAATAGGTGAGGATGAACATGAACAAAGATTAAAATTGATGATGCACTAATTTTTTCTTACAATCTATAAGAAAAAAAAATATATGTTTGTTATTGTACTAAGAACGAGTCGACATCACCCGCACGTTGCGGCAGGATGTTGATTATGAAAAATCTTTAATATCAATGTATGAGATGCAAAAACTCTCTAGTTTACGTAAAACATTTTTTTCATTTTGCTTTATTCTTGACCTACACTACAACACTTAGTCATTTTATCAAAAAATTGATCAATTAAAGTAGTTAAAATTAATAGTGAAACATACATATCCATCCAACAATTAAACACAAAAAAGACTTCATCTGTTTATATTACGGAAACCAAAACATGAGAACAAAAGCATCTACAATATAACATCCTTAATCACCATATGATCATATGTATTATATATATATATTTTTTACTTAAACAGCATACCAAAAACTTGTTGAAATAGTATACTTCCATTCACTGGATATTATAAAACTACTTCCATTCATCAAATATTATAAAACTGTACTTAATTAAATAACTGTATCTAACCCTAATTAAAATACCACAAAGATCTATAATATTGTTATTTAAATCTCATCTGAATTCAATGAGGAAGCGGTGTGTATTTCACCAATTCACAATGAAAATTGCCATTTCAAAGTACTAAACAAAATTAAGTTATACATCCATGATGAAAACAATTTTAAGGTTCTTGTGGGTTTTTTTTGGAACTTCTAGATCCGCTACTGATATATGCACGTGTCTTGCTTATAATGTGTGGTTCAAATTGAAGTTGACAATTCAATTTATAGAAATGCATGTGGTTGCGTAATTAATTAGTTTATGATGCAAACACGTATGTGTATCATACATCCATCAGTGAATTAAACGAAACGGTTATACATCCATGATGCAAATAAATTTAAGGTTATTATCACGCAATTCATCGAAATATTACACATACACACAATTTATGCAAACCGTTATATATCCATTATCAAAATACTTCACATACATGCAAACGCATCAACACAATTAATTGACATCTTACACAAATAAAATGATAAGCATAATTCATTTATCGCAAAAACAGTGATTGGATACGCATAATGGTATTGATAAACAATTTAAGCGAGTGAGTTGAATTGTTACCCTAATTGCCATTCAAGAAAGAAAGAAAATGAACATTTAAAACGCATATGATTAAAACCGGTTTAACAGAGTCATAGAGTTACCTTTGATGTCAACATGAATGATGATTTGGTTATGGTGTGTGAAGGGATTTTGAAGGAGGATTTGGAATAGAAATTGAAGGAGCACGAACGCGTGACAGAGATGTTGTATGATTTGGGTTGAATCGGTGGAAGCAAATGCAGTAGGATTTGGGTTGAATGGGTGGAAGTTACTTTGAATTCCGATCGGCAAGTTGTAGAATATGTAATATTTAGAAGGTTATACATATAAACACTTAACGTAGCAACTTATTACAATATCCAAAATAGAACCGTTGCCATCGTTTTGCATAAGACATGTTGGTTGAGTTTTATCCAAAGTAAAACACAACACGCGTGTATTATTTTGCATCACCCAACGCTAAAATATATATGTGAAAGTTGGTGTCGTTCCAAGTTTTGATTATTTATCCATTACACATGTAAATTATATATGTATATGGGAATGGGATATCACATGGGCCATCTAAATTTGAATCATCATGAGAAAGTTGTAGAATATGGTAATTAAAGGTTTTGATTAATTTCAATTGAAACGAAAAGGTGGAAAAGTTTATTTAAATATTCTAGACTAAGAATAATAAGAAGAAGAATACTTAATACTACGATGGGGATAATTTTCAAAACACATTTGTCAGTTACAATTTACTTTCATTAGTGCAAAAGGTTGTAAACGGTGTGGTTTTGAAACGGGCCTTTTGTTATAAATATTTTTTAATGTAATAGGTGGTAAATGGCAACTATCTAAAGCTTTGGTTATGCGGCATTCTATTTATATATACTTTCTAACTAACGCGACTTTTAAATGAAATTATATAAGTATAAAAATAGTTTGAATGGTCATGACTTTTTATATATGTATGAAGGGTTGAAGGGTTGTGACTTTTTGTAAGGGCGTGAAACATATAAAAGTAGTTTAAAGTGTTGTGACTTTTTAAAGGGGTGCGATATATTTAAAAGTTGTGATTTTTTTTTTTTTGTAAATGGTGTGATATATTTAAAAGTAATTTGAAGGGTTGTGACTTTTTGAAGGGATGTGAACTAAAGTGTGTGACTTTTAAACAAATGATTTAAAAGTAATTTGAAGAGTTGTCATTTTTTGAAGGGATGTGAACCAAAGGGTGTGACTTTTAAACAAATAAGACATAACCCAAGTTGCTAATTGTATAAGGGTATAATTTCATATTTGATTGCTAGAAATTAACTTTCAATGTTTATTTATTATATTAATCAACACTTGGATCTTCATCTTGGCATGGCAATCTGAGATAACAATGACTTTATTTTAGCTTTTGGACTATACTTTGTGAAACGTACAACATTCAATACATGATGTACTACTATTCCCATACATTTGTTAACTTACTTTTTGTCACATACCCATAAACCCAATAATAACATACATACATACAACATTACAACACCTTCCAAATGGAACTATGATCATATATTCATGTTGTAACAACTTGTACTTTCAAATAATCAACAGGCCGGTTAAACTTGCATTTTGTCATATTCAAGTTTCTATTCTTTTTGTATATTCATGTATTATTATTATTAATACTATCGCGTTAAGATGGTAGCGATCACCAACTCTCTGTGTTCGAAAACAAATATGAGCTTCTCATCACCTTTTCCTCCCAACTTGTTACCCGATGAAGGGAGCCCCGAATGGATGAACAAAGCCGACAACGCGTGGCAGCTCGTTGCGGCAACGCTGGTCGGCTTGCAGAGTGTCCCGGGGCTAATGATCTTGTATGGTGGCGCTGTCAAGAAGAAATGGGCGGTGAATTCGGCTTTCATGGTGTTATATGCTTTTGCAATGGTTCTTGTTTGTTGGGTGTGTTGGGGATACCGGATGTCTTTCGGGGATGAACTTGTTCCTGTGTGGGGAAAGGGCAATATCGCCCTCACGCATAAGTACCTTTTCGAACAAGCGTTTCTTGGGATGTTCCCGAATGCCACTATCGTGTTTTTTCAGTTTGTTTTTGCGGCGATCACTTTGATTTTAATCGCGGGTGCTGTTTTGGGTCGGATGAGTTTTTATGCATGGATGTTGTTTGTACCACTTTGGCTAACCTTTTCTTATACGTTTAGCGCGTTCACGATTTGGTCTACGAAAGGCTGGCTAAGCAAAATGGGCATTATCGACTTCGCTGGTGGTTACGTTATACATTTATCTTCAGGAGTCGCCGGTTACACCACTGCTTATTGGGTATTTCCCAGATTTTTCAAACTTACAGTATTATACTTCCGACACAAAAATAACACGAAATTCATAGGCTTGGGTTTAGTCTAAATGGGTTTGAGTTAGTTTCAGATCGAACCCCACTAACATGTTTGGTCAAATGGACTGTGTACGTGTCAGCCCGACAAGTTCGTTGGTTGACCAGTTCAACGCATTTATTGATTTTTTTAAGTGTTTTATGTACTAGCTTAAACTTTAAAAGTTCGTTGGGCACTTTTTTTTCGAAAGAGTTAATTACTGTTTTCGTCCCTGTGGTTTGTCAAAAATCACTATTTCAGTCTATTAGTTTAAAAATTGCAATTTCAGTCCCTGTGGTTTCACTTTCGTAACCATTTCAGTCCATGTGGTTTCACTTTCGTAACTATTTCAATCCATTAATTATGTTGGTACAGGGACTGAAATTGTTACGAAAGTGAAACCACAGGGACTGAAATCGCAATTTTTAAACTAATGGACTGAAATAGTGATTTTTGACAAACCACAGGGACGAAAACAATAATTAACTCTTTTCAAAACTTTAAAAGTTTAGAACTGAATTTACATAGTTTAACATAATTGCTTTAAAATAATAAATATAACATGTAAATTTAGAATTTTAAAATACTATTATGAAAAAAAAATCGGGTTAAACGGGTAGTGTTTGTGTCAACCAGCATATATGTGTGTCAGTGGTTTTAAACAATCAGCGTAGCGTTTTATGAGACTTGACCCGGTCTACCTATTTGACCCGGTTTACATTCTATGCAAACTTGCTAACAGAATATCATACAGGTTGGTCCTAGATTGACCAAGGACAGGGAAAACTTTCCTCCCAACAATATCATAATGATGTTAGCGGGTGCGGGTTTGTTATGGATGGGCTGGACCGGGTTCAACGGCGGATCCCCATACGTGGCTAGCACAGACGCTTCCTTAGCCGTGTTAAACACGCACGTCTGCGCGGCTACAAGCCTCCTCATATGGCTCATACTCGACATAATTTTCTTCAAAAAGCCATCGGCTGTTGGCGCGGTTCAAGGCATGATCACGGGCCTAGTTTGCATCACCCCTGGAGCCGGGGTGGTGCAAGGATACTCCGCGATCATAATGGGCGTTTGCGCGGGCTCAATCCCATGGTTCACAATGATGGTGGTGAACAAGAGAGTTAAACTACTACAAAAGGTTGATGACACGATGGCGATGTTGCACACACACGCTGTTGCGGGGATTCTAGGCGGGATCCTAACGGGCTTGTTTGCCGAGCCTCATTTGTGCAAACTATTTTACGGAAGTTTGAATAAATACATGGGTTTGTTCCACGGGTTACGTGTCGGAACATCGGACAGTATTCGTTGGGGAGTCAGGCAAATGGGAATTCAAGCGATCGGGATTTTGTTTGTTTTGGTGGTGAATGTTGTTATGACGAGTTTAGTGTGTTTGTTTGTGAGATTACTTGTGCCTTTGAGGATGACCGATGATGAGTTGGAAGTAGGTGACGAAGCGGTTCATGGTGAAGTAGCTTATGCTATTTCGGGACAAGGAGAAAAGGTCGAGATACCAATGTACTCGAGTTATTATAACGATATTGAAACCCCGAGCAAATATGGTGTAAATTCTGTTGAATAGCAATGAATTATACGCGATAACAATTTTTTACATAAAAAATCAATATCAATATGCATATTGTAAAACATATTAAACATTGTACAAAGAAAAGAGAATTATACCGACATTCATCATTTTCTATAGACTTGAGAGTTCAAAAAAAAGAAGAGAATACCTTGTAAATGGTGCTCATGGTCAATCGAAAGAAGTTAGTTGCGGATTAATGAGCCGTACCAAAC
Organism: Helianthus annuus; assembly: GCF_002127325.2. Classification (NCBI taxonomy): domain Eukaryota; kingdom Viridiplantae; phylum Streptophyta; class Magnoliopsida; order Asterales; family Asteraceae; genus Helianthus; species Helianthus annuus. The sequence goes on from NC_035434.2 coordinate 147,603,503, forward strand.
ATAACGGGTAGCAAAAGCTGTTCTTGGTCCATCAAAAATCCTACACTCCTGGAAAAGTGGAAAACAACATTGAGCTTCGTTATTAAACGTAGAATTAACCATGAGGTACAAATTAGTCTTCGGTCAAGTAGTATTAGTGAATCCCACCACGCCAAAGACTAAATTAGGGATTCAAACGGGTCACGAATAGTCTTTGGCCCAGTGAAGTAGGGATTCAAACGTGCCCAAGACTAATGGGTCAAACTGGTGAATTCAAAATAATTAGCTAGAAAGGAAAAAGGGTAAACGAGACTAACGGGTCAAACTCGTAAATTCAAAATAATGTTATTTATGTAATCATATTCGACATGTAATAGTAATACGTTTTTTGGACAGATAGCGTTCAGGCCAACCCAACCCACCATGTTTCAGCCCGTAAAAAACTGCAAGTTCTGATCCAAACCCATTTTGACCCGTTACCCGACCTGCCAAAACTACCATTTTCCCACCTCTACAAGTATATGATTGTTGGTACAAATAAGATTAATAAACTACGTGACAAAATAACGCTTGAATTAGTGATATATTCACGCGATTTTAGAATTAAAATAAAATCAATCAAAAATGCTTAGAGCAAAAATAAGCAGTCATAATTTTGAAAATGCTAACAAGTATTAAGTGAATAAAAAAATATATTTCAATTGCATGACATAAAGTAGCATGTACATCATAATATACCTCCAATACTGCACAAGAAACAAGTACTTGTCTATCAACGAAACGGTGAACGATCCAATCAATCGACCTCACTAAGTGCCGTCTTAAGTCAAAGTGGTCAAACCATCGTACTAACCACCTCATATCTAAACCGAACCTTCCCTCATCGAGTCAACCCCTTTGATTTTACCCGTAACAAGAATATCATACGTTCTATCATCTGGTACAAGACCTCTATCCAGCATCTCATCGTGCAGTTTAAACGCCTCTTGCAACTTCCCCTCCCGAAAATACCCTCCGATTAGTGAATTATATATAACTACATTGGGAACCATACTCTTTTTATCCATCTCTTCCAAGATTTTACGCGCGTTCTCAAGTTGACCTTTATTACAAAGACCGTTGACCAAAACTGTATACATAATGTCATCCGGCACAATGTTCTTTGCGAGCATCTCTGTATACAAGTCCGAAGCGGAAACTATTTTTCCCGCTTTAAGCAACCCGTCGATCAAAGTAGTGTACGTCGGTAAATCGCATAAAATCCCCTCGTTGACCATCTTCTTGTGAAAGTCAACCGCTTCTTCTATGTTGTCAAGATCACGAAATCCGCTAATCATGCTATTATATATAGCCGTATTTGGATATAACCCAACTTCGTAAAGCTCGTTAAAGATTTCACGCGCCCGTCTTATGTCCCTAACTTTGCAAAATCCGTTGATTAACGCACCATACGATACAACGTCCAATTCAAGACCTTTGGTTCTCATCTCGTTTCTCATTTTCAAAGCGAGATCCATGTTTTTGCATTTGCAAAATCCGTGAATCAAAGAAGTGTACGTTACAACGTTAGGGGTAACCCCGGCTTCATGCATGTCAGTATAAACGGCTAACGCGGAGTTAATATCGCCCTCTTTGACAAAACCGTCGATAATACTATTATACGTCATACACGTTGGATTAAACCCCCTTTCCACCACTTTCTTCAACATTAAACTCGCCTCGGATGTTTGACCAACTTTGCACAAACCGTTGATGACTATATTGAACGTGTAGTCAGACGGAAGAAAGCCCAAGTCAACCATTCGATCAAACATGGCTAACGCTTCGTTGCTTTTACCTTTCCTAAAATACCCATCAATTAAAATACTATACGTTATGACGTTAGCTTTGAAACCCCTTTCTTGCAATGTGTTAAACAAATCTAACGCCCCATCCATATTTCCGCTTCTACAATGACCGAGTATCATATTGTTATACGAAACAATCGTTGGAGAAATTCCATCTTTCGACATCTTATCAAGCACACCACACGCTTCATCCACTTTATCCTCTTTACAAAGCCACGAGATAAGATTATTATACGTAAACACATTGGCAACACCGGTTTCAACTGCTTCGTCAAAGAGCTTCTTTGCTTCATCTATCAAACCACCTTCAAAAAACGCAATTATTAACGAATTGACATTGTAAACATTGGGCTTGATACCTTCGTTTTTCATTCGCATATACAATTCAAACCCCTTTTTGACATCGCCGTTGTTGCAACACCCTTCGATCAAAACAGAGTAAGTAATCTTATTTGGACAAAGACCATCGTCAACGATCTTTTCGAACAAATTTAACGCGCTATCAAGATCCCCCTTAACACAATACCCCTTCATCAAACTTGTGGCAACCACTAGATTCATTCGAACCCCGTTACTAACCATTTCATCTTTTAATCGTAATGCATCTACCATACATCTCTGCTTCACACAAGCACCAATCACATTAGTATAAGTCCCCTCTGACGGAACCCATCCTTTCTCTTTCATCTCATTCAATAACGCACAAGCCAAAATAGCATCGGGTTTCTTGCAAACCGCATAAATAGCGGTACTATACGTTATCGCATCAAGTTCGACCCCATTTTTCTTCGCATCCCAAAAATATTGGATGGCATCTTCAACATTACCTTCTTTTAAACACCCACGAATCATGACTCGAACCGTCGCACAATCATACGAAATTTGCAATCTTACTATCTCGCTAAACAACACTCGGGCTTCGGTAATCATATTATTCCTAACCAATGCATTCAAAAGAACATGAACATAAGAAACACATGGAACAATGTTGTGTTCAACCATTTTCCTAAAACAAACAACGGCATCTTCGAACCGACACGATCGAACAAAACTACACAACAAGTAATTAACAACCCTAGAATTTGAAATCTGATCAAACTGAAACCTTTCTGCAACATCAACAACCTGGGAAACAAACTCACTTGGGCCAGGATCCAAACCCTCTAAAACACATTTACTAATCAACTTCTTAGCAGCTCCATAATGTTTATCTGAACACATCAAAACATGAACAAGAACAAGAAAAGACTCACCAATGGTGTTTTCTGGCACAACCCCTTTTCTTGTTGCCCATTTGAAGTGCTGCAGAGCTGAATTAGGATCATTTTTGTGAGAAAGAATGAGTTTTGTGAGATGGGTCTGGGTCAAAATCGGATCTTGTGAAATGGGTTTTTCTGTTTTGAGATTTAGGGGTTTTGGGTGTTCGAAAGATTGGGTTTTTGAGGTGGGTTTGATGGGATTGTTGTTGGGGGTTGAGCAAAATGGTGAAATGGGTTCTTTGATTGATCTTGATCGTGTAAGAAATGGGGAAATCAAGCGGGTTTTCATGTTTGATGATTCTGTTTTGAATGTTTCTGCATACGAAAGTGTATTTGAACAATAACGAAAACCCTAATTTTTGTTTAATCATAGTCTGTTTTTTCGTCCCTGTATTTCGAAAATATTCCAGTTAATACCCTTTCTGTATTTTACATTTTTACTTGAACTAGAATTAAGCACCCCCGCGTTGCGGCGGGGGCGTAAAAGCATGTCAATTAGCACCAATGCTATAGAACCATCAGCGGTCACCAACGCTTAAGTTGTAGCGTGTTAAAACGAAGAAAGAGATCAAAATGTAGAACACTTAAAAAAATTACCAATTCGATCTAGGATTCATGTGTTGCGACGAACCTGTCAATTGAGAAAAAATAGACGTAAAAACATTGAACAACACATAGATGTTGTGCCATGTTAACTCGCAAAATTATGAACAACACGTAAAAACGTTGAATCACACATGCACGTTGCTCCGTGTTAACTCGCAAAATTTAGTACGAAACGTAAAACGAAAATTTGCGAAAGACGAAAAGTATAGGGAACCAAAGTTGAATATAAAAAAGTTGTGAGGTTAAATTGTAAAAAAAGAAAAGTTTTGACTTTAAAGTACAAAAATCAATTTTGTAAAGTTAAAATTGCAAGAAATTCAAACATTTGGGTTAAATGTAAAATTTCAACTTTTTTTTTTAAAACTACCCAAAACATATGGTATAACCTTCAATGCATACAAAAGTTACTGGGTGCACGGGGCGTTCATCGGGGAGGGCTTCGGTGAGCCTAGTCACCGATTGGGAACATCGCCGCCATCCAAGCGGGGACCCGAATCGGTGAGTGGTTTCGGTGTGGAGTCACCGCGTGAGTTTGGCACGATTGTCGAAAAAGGACCGTTGTCAAACGGTCAAAATTAAAAAAAAAATCAATTTTCTTTAACAATATAAATATAAACAAACCTAAATCAAATTTTTTATCACACCCACCACTCTCAAACTCACAAATCTTTCAAATACAACACGATCTCGTTGACGAAGACACGCATTGTAGACTAAAACACGATCTCGTTGAGCATCTCGGAAGTTTAGATCTGCCTCACCTTGAAGTGAGTTCGGACGACGAGTAGTTTGTTTTTATATTTTTCTAGTTTGAATGTAATTTTTATTTTTCTAGTTTGAATGTATTTTTTATTTTTCTAGGTTGTTTTTTTTAATTTAATGAAATGTCTTTTATTTAATTTTTATTTTTATTAATATTTTTTTAATTTATAAACATGCATAATTTTACAAAAAAAAAAAAAAAAAAAAAAAAAAAAAAAAAAAAAACCAACTCCCCTAAGAGGGGAGTGCCGCCATCAAAATGGGGTGTTAGGAGAGTTTAAGAGGGGAGTTGACGTGGCACTAGTTGATTGGTTGGGCGTAAGAGAGGGGACTCACCTCTTAGGTGAGTGCCCCTTACACCCTTATTTATAATATGTAAATATGGGCTGAAGTTACTATATAGGAAGATTAACTCATGTGTTTATTTACTTATCTTACACAAAACAAATTATTTTCTCATCTTACACAAAACATTTTCTAAAATATTTGGCTGCAATCTTAAACAAATTAGATTTCCTATATTCCTAGGCGGAGATGTCACGTTAATGTCACCATCACACGTCATTATTTCTTTCTTAAAATTTGTCATCGTAACACGCGTGACACCGACTTTACGTTATTTATATACCGTTTACACCGCAATGTGTGAGACATAACACTCTTCCCTATCTGTGTCTAATCATGTTGATATCACCAACGTAACATATAACGATATCATAAACGTGTCGCATCACGCACGCATGTCAAAAATCTAGTTTTTATAATTATATATGACACAATTGCATAGTTTGAAGGTTTGTTCGGTATAGCTTTGACTCTTTGAGATTCAAGTTCAATTTGATGTTTTGAATCCTCAAACTAAAATTTAGTTTATCTTTTTCATCCAATGAAGTTGCCCCAGTGGTAACGGAGGTAGGAAGGTTTACTACCTAGTAGGTTCCTGCCTTGTAGTATTCAGTTTCGAATCTCTCTTCAACCGAGCTTTGGCCATGTATAGCCCTGGCCGAGATGCTGTTAAAAAAAAGTTTATCTTTTTCATGGAGAAAGTTTGACTTTCAAACCCACTTCAATTATCTCTTTACTCATGGTTCATTTCTCTAAGAATCACAATGATAATTTCTGATTAAAATGCTTGTTTTTTTTTTTTTTGGCATAATTAACTAATCTGCATACCGATTAATATAGCCACTTAATTCACTAACCATACTCTAATCAACATTACTTTACTATTGGAATTTGTTTTTGGGGCCGTATGAATAGAGTGAAGTCGAAGAGAAGGGCGATTCTTGATGGTCTTATGCCTTCATATGCTCATCTGTAAGCTGCAACTTCTTCTCGATTCGTCAAGAACCACTATCCCACCCGCATGAATGCAAAAAATGCTCAAAAGCTAGCTTTAAATCCAGAATCTACGGCTTAATCTTCATTCTAAACAGCGTATCGTCTGAACCTTTGTGTTTTCTAACCGTGTGGACCAACTGATCCTTTGACTTTTCTGGTCAACGTTTCTATTCGACGGCAAAATCTCAACACCCCCCCCCCCCCATCCAGAACAAGCGTTTTAGCACATTTCAATGTAATGTTTTCCATACTCATTAGTCATTACCAACGGGTTGACTTGCAGAAGACTTTTAGCAAGGTCAACAGCGATCAACCCGCACTGTAGTAACTAAACAATCATATCTAATTTATTAAGCAGTAAGATCTGTTATATTAGCTAAGATACCAATTCGTACAAACTAAACCCGTTAATGATAGAGAAAGGTACCATTTCATAATAAAACAAGACAAAATGAAACAAGACAAAATGAAACAAAAATCTTAGTATTAGCGGTATCCAACATACACAAGATTTTAGAATTAAAACAAAATCAATCAGCATTACTAAGTTGGAGGAAAATCTGATAAATCAAAAGAGGCGGAGATGAAGGAATTTGGGTCTGAAAGTTGGGCGAACCACAAGTGGCGTTTGTCACAAAGACATTTCCGTCCATATTTTATGGCCGCATGACTCTAAACAGACAACCGAGAAAGTATTGGCGATAAGCGCTAATCAGGGCAAAAATGCATCAAAATAGCAAGGGTACATGGTATCATTCTTACATAAGATTACGGTTCCAACAAACAAGATCGATAACAAACAGGCCTCAAAAAACAAAACAAACTGGATATTAACAATTAGCATATCCATAAATCAGTGTCCAATCGACAATAACTCAATACCCAACTCCAGATCTCCATCTTATTTGTGAATTCCATTATTTCTCGGATTGAGGCTGCCTAATGTACTTTGTAACCACATAGCAATCTGGTGGAGTAATGCGCACATAATAATTCTTAATCGTTTCCGTGATTTCAAACCCAAATTTCTTGTAAAAGTTTATGGCGTCTTCATTGTTTGTCTGCACATGCAAGTAGATCTCACCGATATTCTCCTTGCTGCTTAGATCAATAACATGATTTAACAGCTTTGTACCTGCCACAATATTAGGAAACTACGTCTTTAGAGTCATGAAAATGTGTGTTGATAATGCAAATTCGGTTCTCAATACCATTTGACTTTTTAGGGTCAGAGATTTAGGATACTTACCGATACCTAGGCCACGATAAGGTGCTAAAACACCTAATGTCATTATGTATACGCGAATAGCCCCGTCTTCCTTCTTCTCAAGTCGGCATGCAATTGAGCCAACACAGATGTCACTGTAATATGCTGAAAAAGTAGACAATATATAAAAAATAGCAACTTTAGAAAATGCTTAAGCATCATGAAATTTAGAACTTGTAGAATCTTGAAATATAGAAATGGATGTTTGCAATGAAAACATAATCTTGAGATGTATAAATGGTGACTTAGTAGTGTGTGTTTAGGTGTTTCAGAAATGATATATTTCTTTTATTAAACTATGATAAAACGATTTACAGGTAACATTATTCCAATCAAACAACATCTACATACACTGACATTGTCTTTCTTAAATTGCGAAAAACATTATCTCTTCAATACTCACTCCGGCATTTCATCAAAAACACCTGGTAGGCATTCATTCAATACACTACATAAACAACATAACATCTTATCATTCAACACCCATTTACAAACGTTCCATTCAAAACGCCATCATACCGTCCAAAACATATCTAAAACTGCAAAACTATTTAAAGATTATAACAACCAATACATCACCATAACCTATAAAAACACACAGAACCCAACAATATTTACAAACAATAACATAAAAGAACTCAAATAAAGACCCATAAAGATGACGAATTTGTTGAACAATAATAATATTAATATTAATACCTAGCTTAGTGAAGTGGTGCGATGCAAGAGCATCAGCGTAATACTTATCGTTGTATCGAACAGGAAACAGAACGGAGTTGAGTTTTTTCAACTGCATTAGGTTCTTGTCTCGAACACTGTCTAGTGAGACTGAAACTGCACGATTTGTAACCATATTTGTTGCTGATTGATTGTATGGAGATGAAGACGACTAAAGTGGGATTTGGGTGACACGCACGCAGCCTTCATCTGAATATTATAGAGTTCCACAAAGGGGTCTTCAATTTTCTTGTCAGGGGCGTAAACTTGTGATGGGTAGGTGTTGAACTAGCAAAGATCTGATTAAGTGCTAATTTGTAACAGGTAGTAAGAGGTCTGAATCATTGAGAGTCAGTACAAATTTTAACCGTGTGACAAATGTCTGACCAATTCAGATTAGATTTAGAGGTCTTAATCATTCAGACTCAGTATACTGTTTAACTAGGGCTGTAAACGAACCGAACGTTCAGCGAACAGTTCGTGAACTGTTCGGCGGGAAGTTCGTTTATATCCGTTCGTTTAATAAACTAACGAACATGAACAAGAAATTTCGTTCGATTAGTTAAATGAACAAACATGAATAGAGGTCTCGTTCGTTCGATTGTGTTCGTGAACGTTCGGTAAGGTGTTCGTGAACATTCGTTCATTTGCGTTTGTTTATGTTCATATGTTTGTGTTTTAATTGAATATTTTTGTACTTTCTTATATTTTATCTATAATTTTTATATTATTAAACTTTTATTTTTTTTATTACCCTAACAATTAAACTAGAAAACCCTTTTTCACATTGTTTATGCACCATTTCCCTTTCATTTCTTATTATTTATATCGACGAATACGGTTGACCTCCGTTCCACAATAAGGGATTCAAGTTCCAGTGCTACTCTCTGAGCCATCTACCTTTATCTTTCGTCGCGTTCGCCAAATTTATTTTTGTTCGTTTGTGTTCGTGAACCGTTCGCGAACACGCTCATTTGCTTAATGAACGAACACGAACATAAAATCTCGTTCGGTAAGTGTTCATGAACCATTCGTGAACATATTTATTTCCTTAACGAACGAACACGAACAAGGCCTTGTTCATGTTCGTTCGGTTCGTTTACAGCCCTATGTTTAACCACTCAGAGGCAAATATCTTAGTCATTCAGACATCTACTTGCGAAACAAACCGTCTGAACTACTAAGTGCACAAACAGCCTCTTACTCTTCCACTTCTTATTTTGTCATTTGAGTCCTTGTATTTTGTAATGCTAAACAACAAGCACTCTCTTTTCTTTGTCAAATTTTGTCTTTCTTGTGCTAAACGTACCTTATTTATTTTTTTTTACTGGTTTCACGACATTCGACTTCTCACATTAGTCATATAATAAGATTTTCATATTAAAAGACAAAAAAAACATTGGTTTTCAAATGAGTGGTGAAAATTTAGGATAGTGGGTACATTTAGCCAATCTTTTTATCCTTAAGAGAAACAAGTAACATCCTTATTAGTTGTACTGAAACCAAATATATTAATATGTTTTTTTTGACGACTAGCTCAGCTGGGAACTACCTAGCATATTGCACTTACACAGCCCTGGTTCGAGTCGGCGCCAAGACACCAGAAGGCTAAAAACCACCACAAGCCACTTGCCAGGAGCAGGGGGCAGGCGGGCCTCGAACTCGCAGCAACCCGAGCAGGAACCCCGAAGAGAAAACCCTCCCACCTCCGTCTTAGTCTTGACCACTGGACCAAGACATCATTGGCAAATATATTAATATGTTATCTTACAAAACATAAGAAATAATATTTTAAATATATAATTTTTTAATCTTTTTTGTCTACGTTGTTTGCTAAGCAGCTGTGACAATTTTTTATTAAGAACCTATTTGCTAAGCAATTGTGACAATTTTTTTTGTTAAAAAATTGAAACCGTATAAATTCTTTTAAATAACTAAGGGAAACAAAAAATTGGAAAATATTGTTATCAAGTAAATACGACTTAATTTACATGAGTGATAGAGCAAATGAAAAATCTTGCTATGAATATTCTATCATGATTAACCAGCTGGGGTAGCCCAGTTGGTCACCGACACCCACCTCTTACCAAGAGGTACCGGGTTCGAACCTTGGGGCGAACAAAGTACCCTCAAAGGGTCGGCTCGGCAAAGGTATTTACTGTCAGGCTTAGGCTTGTCGGGTGGCGGCCTGGGAGGGGTTATCCCCTCCGCGGTCAGGGTACCGTGCATTACCCTTTTTTTAATATTCTATCATGATTATCATTAAATAGTGGCTAAATTGCACTTTTCGTCCTTTATGTTTCATAGTTTCTGCAGGCGCTGTCCTTTAAGTTTAAAAATTACACTCTATGTCCTTTATGTTTGCAACCTATAACGGGCGGTGTCCTTTAGTCCTAACGCGGTTAAATTTTAATGTTAATTTTGACATGTGCCTCTACATGAGGGCATTTTGGTCTTTTTACCCTTTTTTTCTTTAAAATAGAAAATAAATAAACAAACCTCACCTTTTTTTTGGAAATCTAACCTTTCTCTCTCTCATGTTCGTCTCTCTTCTCTCTGTAAATACAATACAAATCCCCAATTCAATAAATACAAAAAACCCTAAATTCAAATCCCCAATTCAATCAATCCTGCTAAAATCCCCAAAAATATCTCCCATTAATCATCAAATTCTTACCTTTCCTCACAATCGTCGTCCTATATGTATATCTGTCTCTCTCACTCTCTAACACTAAACCACCGCCGCCTCCCTCCATCTTCAACCGACCACCACACCTTCCACTGCCAACCCCACTGCTGAACACCATCCATATACCACCTTCGTACTCAAGATAGCTCAAAGAAGAAAGCTCAACACGCTCTTATCAGATCTGCACATTTGAAACAGATCAGATCTGCAAATTCCATATTTGCAGCAACAACACCATCATCATCATCTCAACTTTCACAAAGGAAAGTTATTTAATTAAACATATCATGTGAGGAAAATCATCAGCACATACTCCATATAACCTACAGTATATCTCCTCCATATAACCTATATCTCCCTCGCCGGAGCTTCACTCGCCTAAGCATAAACACAAGAAATCCGGTGACAGTGCCCTTTTTTTGGCCAATCTTACAGGTCGGTGGGTTTGGTAAAAGAATTATGGGTTTTGAATGGGGTGGCGGGTTCAGGCTAGCGGTAACGGTTGGGTGATTGTGGTGGTCTTGTGTGGTCCAGTGGTGGTTCTGGGTGGTGGCAGGTGGAGGTTCTCTGATGTGGTGGTGGCGACGGTTGTGTTGTGTGGTTCAAAAAAACAAAGATAAATTAATGTTTGATTGTCGTTCAAAAAAAAAGATTAATGTTTGATTATAGAGAGAGTCAGTGGAGAGATGAGAGAGAGAGAAGGCTAGGTTAGGTTTGTTTATTTATTTTCGATTTTAAAAGAAAAAAAAGGGTAAAAAGACCAAAATGCCCTCGTGTGAGAGGCACATGTCAAACTTAACATTAAAATTTAACTGCGTTAAGGCTAAAGGACACCGCCCGTTATAAGTTGCAAACATAAAGGATATAGAGTGTAATTTTTAAACTTAAAGGACAGCGCCTGCAGAAATACTGAAACATAAAGGACGAAAAGTGCAATTTAGCCTTAAATAGTGATATTATTTTACAAACCATTTGAAAGATTTGAATTGATGCTTTAGCCACCCACCATGATATTGTGAACACATTCATTCACACAACTTTTGTCATGACCTGATTATTTATAACAGGTTAAATTACCTTTTTCATCCTTTATGTTTGTATCAGATTGCAATAGATGACCTTTAACTTTAATAATTACAGTGACAGCCCTTTTTTATTTAAAGCATTACATGTTAGGTCTTTTACCACTAACACAATTAAAATTTACAGTTAAGTTTAATTAGATAAGAATAGTTTAGTCTTTTTACCAATCTAATTTAAAAACTTATTATATATAATCTCTTTTTCCCTCTCTCTCATCCACCACCACCACCAACACCCAATATCTATTCCATTATTTTGTTACCTCACATATTTTGGCAATAACACTCATCGATTCCATTATTTTGGCAACAAAATTTTCATTTTTAATGGATTTGAGACAAATGAACAACGATTGTGATATAACTAGGTTTTTTCTCCCCGTGCTACGCGGCGGGAATTTGATCGTTTTCCTCGTATTACGCAGTGTGACTTTGTTCGTTATTGCTCAACTCATCGAAAACCAAAAAAGCGAATATCGACAGTGGTTCCGATAATACCAATTAAAAAAAATAGGTTTTTCCTCCCGTGAGACACGCTGGGAGTTTAAACATTTTGTTCCCGCTAAACCATAAAAGTGAATATTGATACCGATTTCGATAATACCAATTAAAAAAAAGGTTTTTCCCCCGCACTATGCGGCTGGAGTTTAATCGTTTTCCCCGTACTATACTCCGTCTCATGAACGCAACACAACCACCTATCCTATTAAAAAAACAATGCATACCTTCACTATGAAAGTCGTTTAAACTTTTAGTGAATCCTCTTTCATTACATTTTGTGCAAAATCACACAATCTACTCAAACTGTATCACATCTGACCATAAATTTCACAAAACCTAAAATAACGATCACATACTATGCAAATAAGAACGAACTCAAGATTATACCTTTATACAGTTTCCTCCTGTATAATCAAAAAATGCCATTAGAAATGTCATTTGCCTTGCCAATTTCCCATGTCCACTCTACAACATAAAACCATCAACCAATTAATCAAACTCATCTCGGTGCGATTATATAATTAGAGGGGTAGGGAACAGGATACCTTTATTTCATAAGATGAGATGAATCAATTGCAGCCTGGTTAGAACATAGTTAACAACAACATCAGAACTCCATTAATACAAATACCATTACCTTAAACCTTCTAGAAGCAAACTTGAATGTAGAAGCAAAACTTGAAAAACCAATGAATGACCTTTTAAAATAGGCTCTTTTTCAACAATCAGAAAAGGGAGGATATATTTTTTTTTTTTGAAAGGTTTAGATCAGCTGGTCAGCCCCGCGTCCCATAAATCGCAGCGACTCACCCACCCGCATTCGAACCGGCCCGCCCGCAAGCGCCTTCCGATCGAACCGGGACCCCATGCGGGAAACCACCACTGGCCAGGATCGAACCCGTGACCTGTGGGTAAAACCCTCACACCTCCGACCAGCTGGGCTGGCCATCATCGGCAGAAAAGGGAGGATATATAGTTGGAAAATCATCATTGTTTACCCATACTTTAATTCTTAGTGGTAGGGTTTCATCGAGATACTTCAACTCTCGCACAAGCTGCTTTATTACATCATCACGGAAACTGAAAAGGCGTAACAGTAATTCTAATTTGATTATTATCGTTAGACAAAATATTAATTATTTGATAGCATTCTAATCATTTAAACTCACCAATGTACCATAACTGACATTCTAATTGTAGACAAACACCATGTCATGAACCATTCATAACCTAATAATTTCCCAAATAAAGACCATTAAATTTAACAGTGACAATTTACATATCACAGAAACACAAACACAATCAATCGAATAGATACCACCGTATCACAATCCAACTAACCTTAATTTACCATAGATAGAAGTAGGCCAAAACCCCATTGTTCTGCAGTGAACTCTATAGAAGTCATTCGATAAATATGATGAAACCAATGGTTAGTGGAACAAATCTAACCCCAATCCAACAGATCTTCACCACTAACCCTAATTACCTCGTAGGAGATAATGAACTGACAACCTGAGGAGACGAACCGGGTATGGCCGCCGGAGAAGTCGAACCGAGTACGACCACCGTTCCCATCTTCGTTCACTGACCAAGTGACACCATCACTGTCGTCGTTGTTGTCGGTTTAAGGTGGCCTGCCGGAGGCCGTGCCTGGTTTCCCCTACTCCATTGTCTCTCTCTCTCTCTCTCTCTCATGTTCAAAACAAACCTGTTCAGGAGACATTTAATCCGTTTGTTGTTGATATACACTCTCATGCTTTTCAACCACCTTATCAAAAAACGGGAACAAAATGTCTTCATCATCATCAGACACATGCGGTTTAAACATAATCGAAACACAAAATAATGTTCCACCAACACCAGTTACATCACTTACCTTCAAATCATCAGCATTACTAAAATTTTTCCCAAATTTCTTATCATAAACACTCAAAAACTCCTTCTAACCTCCATTACTACCTTCCATCCCTCTTTTTGTACCAATTTCACAATGTCAACCAAAACCTAACATTTTAAAGACAAAGTCAACAAACCATTAATATCAAAATTAGTGGACTAATGATATAGAATTAAGAGTGCACACAACAATTTACAACTGTATCAGTAATTATACAATAAATACAGAAAATCTTACTGCTTGTGAACAAACAAATTAATATGAACTACAAGAAATTCTACAATAGAAAATCGCTTCTATATAAAATCAAAAGGGTTACCTGATTATTTAAAATGAACTTGAAAGGTCGCTCAGAATACTTTGTCGTCAGTCCGTCACGACAGGAGCAAGGCAAGCATGAACAGCTAAAATAGGGCAAAATCCTAGCCGCCGCTCGCTGCAGTCGTCTGAACCATATGACCTAATCGTATGAAGAATAGACCTGCGATCTCATCACCAGAACCCCCTCGTTGCCTAGGGTTTTAAACTACCGTTCCCATCTTCGTTCTCCGACCAAGCGACACAATCACTGTCATCGTTATCGCCGGTTTAAGGTGGCCGGCCGGAGGCCGTGCCTGGTCTCACCTTCTCCATTGCCTCTCTCTCTCTCTCCCTCTTTCCCGTTCTCTCTCTCTCCCTCTTTCCCTGTGGCTCTCTCCCTTCTCTAAAAATATGCCAAAGTGACGATTCAAATCATGACATAAACTTTCAGTTGAACTTCTTTTATAGAAATGAACGATTGTGTTGCCGACGCGGAGCCGCCTCAGATACACCGGCACCGGCCCTCCCTTATTTACTCTCTCTCATCTGTAAAACTCTAAAAAGTGGCAATGCTGTAAATAGTATCCCAATTATGTCCAATTGATATACTGTTCATAAGCTCATTCATCAATTGTTATTATACTAGTGTTTAACCCCCGCGTTGCGGGGCGTGAGTCGTAAAACTGTGCACAATATTATGCAAATTAACGACACTAAAACAAAAAAAAAATCTAATAAATCGTGAGTTTGTAAACGTAACGTAAAACGTAAGCAAAGACAAACACGAACATATACCGCGTGGAAAGAATATTTTTCCCAAGATGTCTTTTGGCGCGAAATGTATTAGTATTTGCAAAGCGGCTACAATAAAATATATACATAAAACTTAACTCTGATACATAGTTTCAAGTCTTTTAACATAACTGTAAGCAAAGCTTAGTAATTACTTCATGGTGTACTGATTAATGACTGAAGCAATCTTCTGATCCTGAGCTGAATATAAGCAAAACAAAAGACAACTGATGATATAGAACCATAACCCTAAATAGAAAAAAATGTCACATTTTAAAACAATTTTGCGTACCTTTTGTTTCACATAGAGCAAGGTTGTCACCTTAGGTCTACCTAAGGCGCCATCGCCTCGCTTGCGCACCAAATGTGCGCCTTATGGCTTTGACTATAGAACCTATATATGGTCTACACCTTACTTTGTTGTGTCATGGTGAAGTTTGTGCAAGACCTTCGCAAATTGTCTACACCTTTCAGATTAAGTCACTTTTTAAATCATATTACTTAAATATATTTTCTTACTTGTCACATTATTGTAATGAACAATGAGTGTTCACCAGTTCTAACCAACAAATATCTGGAAGTATTATAGCAGAAAGAGGCTGCGCTTTTTTTGTATATGGTGTGCACTTTTTGCGCCTTAAGAGCGCCCTCCGACTTTAACAGCTATGAATGAAGGTACATACTCAGCAAATGTTGCAATGAATAAACTGCATAAACACAAGAGGGCAAAAAATTATCCGAATAGGCATAAAATTAATTAAATATTTGAAATATACAATCTCTTAGATATTAGAATATATTCACTAAAGGGGGCATAGCCAATGGTCGTCACAGTTCAATGAGAAGAAAAGTGAATTAAAACAAATAGACAGGAAGATATGGATCCATAATAGCGGAGAAGTAGCAAATACTAATAAGAAAAAAGTCATATTATGTAATCCGCAAAATCAATATAATTCAAACAATATCCCCCTCTAATATATGTAATGTAACTGCTGCAGTAGTAAAAAAAGAACCGCTGCATCTTTCCGGCTGACTAAGGTCCAACATCATTCTATTCTCCTCATTCAATCTAAATATCACCCCTTGCTAAACTAACTTCTTAGCCCCTAACCATCTTTATATGACATAAATCAAACCTAAAATCACCATAAACACAAATATAACACAGTAAAAGAACGGTGCAGCAAAGAATACTCACATCTACTAATATCTAACCGTCGAAACTTTAAAACCAAAGAATCGTATAAAAGCATTCCGTCGAACACCAGTGGGTCAAAACCTATAATAAAAGGTATCATCTACCAGCAGGTCAAGATCTAAGCATCAGTTGTCGGAAAAACGAAGCAATAGAGTCGGAAGTTACCGTAGCGGTACCTCGGTGTTTGTCGATGTACACAAAAACGGGACACGCACGACAGATCTTATTCACCGGAATTCTGTTGGAACACCTTAGTTGCTGACGTCTATAACCTCAGTGTCTCCTTCGGTTAAACCTAAAAAAAATCAAAAAAACACACAAGAGAATCGGCCAAAGGGAGAAGAGGAAAGAAAGAGAATCTAAGCGATAGAGAGAGAAAGCGTGAACGGAAGGGGATCCGGCCAAAGCCTACAGCCGGTCACCCTGTTTCGGTGACCGTCTATGGCTTATGCCCCTGTTCCAGCGGGTTCTTCCTGCAAATGGTAACAAAGCACAGGGATTAAACGAAGCTCTGACATCATCATCTCCATCCGTTCAGGAAGACTAACATGGAGCGATAGAAGGAAAAGTACCTGGCGTTATTCTATTTGATTGGATCTTCTATTGAGGACGATTCCGTCGCCGTAGAGTTTGATAAGGGCTATAGATGGTGTCGACCAAGGCTAGGGTTTTGCAGGTAACCGATGTGAGGGACGTGGCGTAAACCGGCAGATGCATGTTAGATATACCGAGAAACCGGAACTGTAGTTAAGGCCGACGCAAATTGTATATATATAATAATAAATGGGTATTTACCCAATCAAATTGTGATATAATGAATCTGAGATAAATAATGGCCCAATGTTTGGATCTTCTTTATAAAACTAAAAAAGCAACCATCATAATTTCCAACAAACCCTTGCCGCCTGAAACGCAACCCTAATACCGCATCAAGGAAGGTCAAAGGGTTAAGGGGAAACCACCGGCGCCTCTGCAACGACCACCACCTGCCAGAAGATTGGAACACAAACAACGATTTGGGCCCATAACAGATCCGACGACCATGAAAAATATTGATTTGGCGTATCTGATTCGATCATACCCTAGTTCGACGGCTAGAAGGATGGCGGCGACACGGTATTTTAGCCTTATTCGACGACCAGAAGGATGGCGGCGACCCGGTATTTAGCGGCGATGGCTATAGCTCAGGCTGAAATCTGACAATGGCAAGGGTTCAGGCTAAATTATTTTGTGCTACAGGTGTGTTTTCAGATAGTGAGGTGGGTTTAGATAGGTTGCCGGTGGCTGGAAGTGGTGGCCGAAATGATGGTGGTGACCGGTTGTTATAGAGAGAAGAAAGAGAGAGATGGAGAAAAGATTGTTCTGTGTGTTCTGAGATCAAATGTAGTGGGGTGCTATGCCCCCATATAGCGTTGGAAAACGCCGGTAACACCGCCACAAGGGGCAGTATGGATGAGAAAAAGAGGGGGGGCGACCTCTATAACGGCAGTATGGGGGGAAGGTTTCAAACTTTGGACCAATCAAAAATTAGTTAGTGTTTTTATAATTAATTAATAAAAACGAAAATTAATAATTAGGTATTGATGGGTAGGGGCTTTATGACTACGGACTCTAGTGATATAACGCCCCATAAAGCCCCTGTGTGACGTGGCACGAGACGTGTCGCATAACGCCTTACAAGGGGCTTTATGAGTACGGATGGCCTGAGAGAGATGGAGAAATAGGAGGAAGTAAAATGGTGTGAAAAGACATAATTGTCCTCACATGAATTATTTGTGACATTACTTAACGTATAAACTTAACTAGGTTAGCGTTTAAGGACCTAGCGTGTAATGCTTTTAATAAAAAAAGGACTGCCACTATAATTATTGAAGTTAAAGGTCATCCATTGCAATTTGATACAAACATAAAGGACGAAAAATGTAATTTACCCTTTATAGTATTGGATATTTGAGTGGATGTTTCGACGCAACCCGATGTGTGGTTGAAAGATTACTATTTGGGAGTGAAAAAAAAACGTTGTATGGTGTGGTGATGTTCCTAATCACCAACATCATCCTTCACATGGGGGTCATGTCAGTTCACCGTTATCCACCATCCTCACCACGCTATCAGGGGCGTAACTTTGTGGGGGCCGCGGGGAGGGGGGCCCTCGCTTAGTAGTACCCGATATGTAGTTTTCCTATAAAAAGTTTTAGGTATATACGTTTTCAGCTCCCCTGTTTTATAATTTTTTAGTTATATACGTTTTGTAACTATCGGTTGGAAATCTCAAGCTTCACCAATGCACGCTATATGGTGTGGTCCATGACCTCCATCCTCCAGTACCAATTAAATTCCCCTAATTAATTCAAGGAGGCTCATGGTTGACATGCAAATATCCATGCTCATCATGAGGGTGGGGCACTACCATGCGAATCATGTCCCATGACCCAAACCATCGTCCCCACACCCCATAATATCATTAAAAATATTATATTATAGTATTTAATGACCGACTTTCCTAATATCATTGAAATTTCGTTGGACGTGTGGGGAAGGGGAAAATGAAAAGGCGGAAAAAGTCTTGCCAATGGCATTACCACGTACTTACCTCACATGCTAGCTTTTGTTTTATATTTATAAAAGTTAGAAGATGCTCCTGCCTAGCTTCTCAAGCCACTATCTTTATTCAATGGCTTCTACTTCATCCTCACCATCCATGGCTTCTTCTCGCCCGTGTCAAACCAGGTTTAATGTTTTTCTAAGCTTTAGAGGTGAAGACACTCGTCATTCCTTTACAGATCACCTCTACGCGGCACTAAATCGAGCAGCAATTTATGCGTTTAGAGATAACGATGAGATCAAAAGTGGTCAAGCTTTGGAGCCCGAAATTGTTAAAGCAATCGAAAATTCAAGGGCCTCTATTGTTGTATTGTCGCAAAACTACGCCAAATCCAGATGGTGCCTTGAAGAGCTTTCGTTGATCCTCGAACAAAAGAGGAAGCGTAATCATTTCGTGTTGCCAGTGTTTTATCACGTTGATCCCTCGGATGTCAGAAACCAACGACGAAGTTTTTTCATAGAAGCGAAGGAAGGAAATGAAGCAACAAAGTGGACAGAGGTTAACGTGACTAGGTGGAAGTCAGCTCTAACAGAGGTTGCTAATTTGGCTGGAATGGTTGTTTCAGGGTACGGCCAACAATTTAAGCTTTTTCATTTAACTATGATGATTGATATTGGTTAGGGGTGAGCATAAAATCGAGCAAAATCTAAAATTAAACTTGTTTAATAAACAAGTCTGTGCCCGAGTCCGGGATTCGTAGTTTGCGAATCTGGCCTATTATTTACATAAATTTTTAATTTGGATGTTAAATGTATTTTTATAATAATTATCATCATATAAAAATATGATAAAAATAATATATATATATATATATATATATATATATATAGTGGAGGATTCAAATGAGAAGAATTTTTTTCTTAGAAGAAAAAAGAAAAAGTTTCAACCAATAAGAATGCTTCATTTTACTTTATTTAATATTTGCATTTAATTTTAATATAAGGGTATATTGGTAAACTTACATAAATTATTAATCTGTATTCTTCCCCTTTAATAACTAACTAAATTAAATTTGTAACTCCTTTTCAAAAATATTTACTTTTTCCAAATTAAAAAATTAACTTAATTTAAAGTGTAGAATAAATTACTAGTTGTGTAGGATAAATTATGAGTTGTGTAGAACATATTTCGAGGTGTGTAGGATAAATTCTATAATGTGTAGGGTATTTGTAGGAAAATTTTGATATGTGTAGGTTTTGTAGATTATATGTAGGATAATTAATGATTAGTTGACTAATTAATTAAAGAGACAAAAATTAATGATATGAGTTATAAATGAAATATTATTTTACTAATATGCCTTTTTTTCTTTTTCTTCTCACATTAAATTTCTTCTCAAATGAACCTTCCCCTATATATATATATATATATATATATATATATATATATATATATATATATATATATATATATATATATATATATATATATATATATATATATATATATATGGGACCGCTAAAATGAAAACCACCTCCAGTTGTAAGAACCGCGGGAACCACTTTCTAGCCATTAGATCTTCAAAATAAATGGATGGGATTAAAAGTAGCTAAAAGTAATATTTAAGTTTTTTTGTCTTATTATTTCTTTAATATTTTAATCTAAAAGGGTATTTAAGTAATTTTGTTTTTTTTTTGTCTTATTAGTTTTATTGTTTTTAATTACATTTTTGTCCTGTTTCCATTAATTGTTTTTTTCTTTCTAAAATCAGATTTTCTTTATTAAAAAACATTTTGAAATCAGTTTTTTTGATAAAAAAATTTTATGCGCGTTTTTTTACGACCCGTTTTTACACGCGTTTTTTTACGACCCGTTTTACGCTCCGTTTTTCTATGTTCCGTTTTTACGACCCGTTTTACGCTCCGTTTTTTTAAGCTCCCGTTTTTTATATCCCGTTTTTACGCGCCGTTTATACGGCCCGTTTTACGCGCGGTTTATACGGCCCGTTTTACGCGCCGTTTTTTTACGCCCCGTTTTTTTCACGCCGTTTTTGCGACCGAGTTTTTACGTGCGGTTTTTTATTCCCGGTTTTACGCGTCGTTTTTACACTTTTTACGTTTTACTTTTTACGTTAAAACTTTTTACGTTTTACGTAAAACTTTTTACGATTTACGTTTTATGTTTACGTTTTACGTTTACGTTTTACTCTTCATGTTCTTACGTTTTACGTTTTACGTTAAAAAGTTTACGGTTTACATTAAAAAGTTTACGGTTTAATTTTTTTTTTTTACAAAAACTTTTTTACGCAAAAACGAACGTACCCAGAAATCGCAAACTCGGGAGGTGTCTCAGATATATTGTTATCATCATCGACTTGGGGGGGGGGGAACCAACAACATCAAAACAAAGTGTATCTCGAAAAAAAGGGTTTGGCTCAGATTATCCGATAATCAAAAAGGCTGCAAAAGTGGGGTTGCAGGTTCAAAAAACCTACCCTCCGCTATCCTTGCCGCGCTATCGTCATCTAAATTTACGTTTTTTTTTTCATCATCGCCGCCCAAAATCGACCATATCAAAACCCACATAATCAAAAGGTAACCATGCCTTGATTTCGATATCTGTTCAAACAAAACCCTTTTTGGGGGTAATGACCAAACTACCCCTTTTTCTGATTGGTTAAGAGTGGTTCTTACGGTTCTTACTACTGGGGTTGGTTTCTATTTTAACGGCTCTATATATATATATATAGGATTAGGTTCAAGAGTGAACACTAGTGTAGCTTGCGAACTGAGTGAACTAATCCTGGCCATACATATGTGCAGATCAATGGCCGGGATTTGATGTTGAAATACACTAGTGGCTTTTACGATTTGATGATGAGATCCTGGCCATACATGTGTGTAGATCAATGGTCAGGATTTGTTCACCCAGTTCGCAAATACACTAGTGTTTACTCTAGAACCCCACTCTATATATATATATATATATATATATATATATATATATATGGGGTCAGGATTTAAAGATAACGGTGAAAAGTGTGAGAACGATTTTGGTGGTGACATGTGGCATTGATGCTAAATTACACTAAAGGGTAATATTGTAAAAAAAACCCACTTACATGAACTAGGTATTCAAATAAAACGCCATAAAAACACTCAATTCAGAAAAACGCCATGAAAATACCCAGTTAAAAACGCCATAAAACACCTAGTTCAGAAAAACGCCATGAAAAAACTCAGTTGAAAACGCCATAAAACACTCAGTTCAGAAAAATGCTATGAAAATACCTATTTAAAACGCCATAAAAATACCTAGTTCAGAAAAAACGCCATGAAAATACATAGTCTAAAACACAATAAAACACCCAGTTCAGAAAAACTCCATAAAACCCAGTTAATTTTTTTCCGAAAATATATCAATAATATACTCGTTGGAAAGATAAAAAACGCTGAGTTTTATAGTGTAATTTTTTTCGAAAATAAATCACGTATAAAAAAGTTATTGTCGTTTAATATGATGGAGGAAGATGGCATGTGATTAGCATGTGCACCTTTGTTTGGATTTTTCCTATTTTACCCCTCCTGGTAGTTTCAAGGCCCCTATTATTTACAAAAATGTCACCGCATCAATCTTAGCCACAAACCACTTAGATCTTGTGGCTGAGAATCGTTATCACCGTTCTCACACTTTGAGGCGTTCTCTCCTGTTCCTATATAACTATTTTAAGTGAGAAAACAAAAAAAAAAACTAACTAAAAAAACCTAAAAACATACCAATTTTTTTATAATTTTTTATAAAGTTTCACTACTTTTTATGTATAAAAAAATTCAAAAAAAAATTGTACTGCACATGTGCAATAATATGGAAAAACCTAAACCATCTAAACCCCCCACCAAAAAAAAAAAACCCTACCCCTCCCCCTCAAAAAAAAAAAAAAAGCTAAAACTAAACCCTAAACATAAAACCAAAAAAACACCTAACCCCCCCCCCCTCCCCTCCCCCTACATGCAAAAACCTAATCCTAATCCTAAACCTTCAAAAAACTAACCCTAAAAGATAAACTAAACTCAAAAGCTAACTTTAAGCATATAGTGGAGGGTTCAAATGAGAAGAAATTCTTTGTAAGAAGAAAAAAGAAGAAATTTCAACCAATAGGAATGCTTCATTAGACTTCATTTAACATTTGTACTTAATTTAACTATAAGGGTATATTAGTAAACTTACATACATCATTAATTGGTAATTTTATCTTTAATAACTAACTATATTAAATTTGTAACTTATTTTTAAGATATATATTTTTCACAAAAAATAAAAATAAAAATTCATTTATAGTGTAGGATAAATACTAGGCGTGTAGGATAAATTACGAGTTGTGTAGGATAAATTTCAATATGTATAGAATAAATTTCGAAATGTGTAGGATAACTTTTGATGTGTGTAGGCAAAAATATTTAATGTGGAGGATTATAGTCTTAATGACTAATTAATTAGTCAAACACAATAATAAATGAGATGAGAAAAAAACTATTTAATGTTTTACAATTGTACCTTTTATTCTTTTTCTTCTCAAATGAACCTTCCCCTAAGCATATAATGCACATAAGTACACATATATTACATATAATGCACATATCCAGTACAAGTTTTTTAAAAATTTTTTTTATAAATAAAGTAGCGAAATTTTATAAACAAATTGTAAAAAAAATTGACATGTTTTTTAGGCTTTTTTAGTTTTCTCATTTATATGTAGTTTTTTCATGACCCTCTCCCTGTATATATGTATTGTAATATAGTATAGATATAAAAGTTGAAATTTGTGTGTGTATATATATAAAATTATAAACTAAAATAAATAAATAAATTACAAAACAGTAAACGAGCCATGCTTGAGCTCAACTAGGCTACTGTTGTTGAATTTTCATAAGGAATGAGAATTTGTGCCCGGTAGATAAGCATGTATATATAATTTGAAAATAGGTATAGATTTCGTGCTTGGCATGTATGCAAAGAATGGTACATGAATACATGTTGATCAAATGATAATTCCATAATCACATAAATTTATAAAGTAGTTGAAAGAAGATATTATGTTTGCAAAACCAGTTTTATTTTACGTAGTTGAGTTCTTTAGTGCTCTTCTTCTTTTGTTCCAGGTCTGAAACAGAGTTTATTGCAAATATTGTGGATAGAATTGACTCCGAACTAGATTTGAAACTTATTAGTACTCCAGCTCATCTAACTGGAATGGAGACTCGAGCTGAATATATCAATTCATGGTTGAAAGATGAGCACTCCAACACTAATGTTCTAGCGGTTTGTGGAATGGGAGGTAGTGGCAAGACGACGTTGGCTCAATATATTTACAACTCAAACAAGCACAACTTTGAAAGCGCTTGTTTTCTTGAAGACATTGGAAAGCACCCCAAAGAAACTTATGGTTTGCTTGGGCTACAAAAGCAACTTCTCACGGACATTTTAGGAGGCAATAATAAAATGATATCTTGTGTTGCTGAGGGAACGACTAAGATTAACAATGTGTTACAAATGAAAAAAGTTCTTATAGTTCTAGACGATATTGATGAACTCGATGAACTAGACGCATTACTTGGAACGAAGGCCACCCATACACAAAGCAAGATTATAGTAACAACTAGACGTCTGGATATACATTCATGGTTTGAGTCCATATCCTGGAGGTGTCATGTGCACGAACACAAATTGTTGAATGATCATGAATCATTAGAGGTATTAAGTTATCGTGCCTTTGGATCCAAACTTCCTTTGGAAGGTTTTGGCGACCTTGCAGTAGAGTTGGCACAACATTGTGGAGGAAATCCCCTAGCTCTTAAAGTTTTGGGTTCTTCTTTGTTTGTTAGTGTCGAAGACCCACGGGAAAGAAATTACATAGTAGAAATTTGGAAAAGTAGATTGAATTCAATGAGTTCATTGAAAGGAGACATTGATAGTAAAATCCAAGGTGTACTACAAAAGAGCTTTGATTCCTTGCCACATGCTAGGGAAAAAGAGTTATTTTTACATATCGTTGCTTTCTTTGTTGGCGAAGATGAGGATTATGTGGTTAAGATATTGGAGAACGACTGGCATGCAAAAGATGGGATCATGACCCTCATCAATAGATGCCTTCTAACTATTTCACTAAATAAGAAACTAGTGGTGCATCAGTTACTTCAAGATATGGCAAGAACTATAGATCGTGAGGAGTCTAGAGATCATGCAAAACGTAGCAGAGTGTGGTGCGATGAGGAATCTTATTGTGTGTTAACAAAAGGAAACGTAAGATGCTTCTTATATGTATTTTTTTTTAGATTATTTTTCATTTCACAACCGTCTATCTCAACTACCTTAGTTTCTTTTTATGTTTTTTCGTTGCAGGTTTCGGAAACAATTGAAGGTATAACCCTTGACACCCGGAAGCTAAACAAATGCACAAAGGTAAGATAGGGAAGTCCCTTTATGAGTTGACACTCGACTGAACTCTATTCAAATTTCAAAAATCAAATAACCACACTAAACTAGTACCTGGGACTCTACATATATAGACTTTCATAAGTAAAAGAAAACACCAAAATTGCCATTTTGTCTGGCAAGATAATATAACTTCAATGATTGATGCTTATTAATCGTGTTAGCAGTGTTTGTTTCGATATAAGTGTTTTGAATTGTCATATATCTCTGATGCATTTAAATTTAACTTTTAGTGCATTTGATATCCAATAGGAGGCATGCTAATTATGTTGCTTCTGTTGGAAATATTTAATCTTGACTTGGGTTATTAGTTAGTTTTATTAACTAGTATTTTAGTATTTGTTTTATTTAGTAGTCAAATAAATAGTTGAAACTAGAAGGTCATAGGTTGACTGAGTAATGTGGCTATGAACGTTGGAGTGGAGAACGTGTCTACTTTTTAGGATGAGTTTGTTTTGTTATTGTTGCTTTAGTTTAAGTCTGTAGGCTATATATATAGCCAAACCCTTTTTTGAAAATAGAAGCAGCTTTCATATTTCTTCTCAATACACATACATATTACACACATACACGTGAGAGTTTGTGTGTTGTGGGGCCTGAACCAACAACTTCATGCTAAATTTGCAGGCACCAACCATTAAAACATGTTCTCTTGCAAAGATGCACAAACTAAAGTTGCTCCAGCTGAAATATGTGAAACTTAGTGGGTCATACAAGAATTTTCCAAAATTAAGATGGTTGTCTTGGCATGGATGTTATTTGAGAACAATACCCTTAGACTTATTGATGAACGGCTTCTTGGTGGCTATTGATTTGACTGATGGAAACTTGGAAAAGTTTGAACCGCCCCAGGTAGAAATTTAGCTTTCTGTGTATCAACTCACCTTTTAGCTTCTCTAATATACAAAGACTTTAATTAAATGTAGTGTATTAAACAAAACTTGTTATTTATGGGTCAGGTTCTTAGTTCGTTGAAGATTCTGAATCTTACAGGTTGTAGGAGACTTGTTAGTATCCGCAAGCTCTGGCGACTCCCGAATGTGGAGACGTTGATCCTTTGGGACTGCAATAGTCTAACTCATGTTTGTGAAACTATTGGAAGCCTTCAGAGTCTTGCTCTACTGAATTTGGTAGGATGCACAAAATTGTGGAAGTCCTCATGGAATAAGAAACATGTATATCAATTAGAAAGGATAAAAGCTTTGTGTAATGGTGGAGGAACTCAAGAACAACCATTACTTTCCTTGCCACGGTCGTTGAGGTTTTTGTTTCTCGATTACTGCGACCTTGAGTGTCACAATGACCTTAGTGTTTTATTCAACGTCTCGTTATTTGGTATTAGCTTAAGAGGTAACCTCTTTGAGTTCATGCCCAATAACATTGATCTTAAAACGCTTCGAGTACTTAACTTGTCTTCTTGTATAAACCTCAAGTCTATCTTGTGTCTCCCAAGTACAATAGAGGAGTTGTATACATATAGGTGTAAATCACTCGAGAAAGTAACATTCCAATCAGCTCGTTTCAAACTACGGAAGTTTAAATATGAAGGTTGTCTCAAACTGTCTAAAGTTCAAGGCCTTTTTAAATTGGTGGCCATAAAAGAACTTGATGAAGTATATTTGGGAAAGATGAAATGGATCAAGGAATATCAAGATGATAAGGTGGACCTGGTTGGTGATGAGGTTACTAAGGGCAGAATTTGGCATATGCAGGTTTGTTAAATTTTCTACACTTTCGAATGCATGCAAAAGTACACAATAACATGTATCTATGCCCCCTCCCCAATCAAACAAATTGATATATGTCTAATCGGATATTTCTACGTTTTTTGTTTTATAGATATTGTACGAATATGGTATAAGGAGCACCTATATGCATGGCATAAAGGATCATAGCATGGTGGCAATTGAACATACATCAGCACACCCATTCTTATCCTTTCGTGTGTCTTTACATCCAAATAAACACAAGATCCAAGGATTAAATATAAGTTGCTTATACAGGTTATCAAGATCCAATCGCACAAACGTGGGTTGTTTGTTTGCCAAAATCAGGAACATAACCAAGGGTGTTACTTGGATATACATCCCTATGGTGTATTGCAAACCTCGAGTGAATGAAGATGCTATGTGGTTAAGTTATTGGCCAATTGGCAACACATTGGACATTGATGACAGAGTCATTGTGTCTTTCTTTGTGGGGAAAGGAATGAGAGTAAGCAAATGTGGTGCAAGCCTTGTGTATATGGATGATGGTGAAGTAGACCAAGAAGAAAAGTGGGCAAAAAAGGCGATGCAAAAGAAAGAAGTGATTGGAGGAGATCTGTCTGAATTTGAGGTGACCAAAGGAGTGTACTATCTTTGCCGCCATGATATCTTTAAGTCAGCAACCCCTTATGTGAAGAGATGGTTGGGTAGGGCCATTCCGCATACAGGTAAGTTCTCCTGTCAAGTAACTATTAGTCTCCAAATATTGATTGATAGTCATATTAATCACACGTGTCTAATATAGAATTACAAGGATGGAGAAAATCTCATCAGTTGCAGGAATATGATGCATCACATATGCATCTAATATATTTTAATGAGTTAGTGCATAGAGACACCCTTCACAAAGTATGTACATACTTCAACCTTTGGTTTTTTAATAAATGGTTTTTATTTCCAAATAGACCGAACAATACGCGAAAATGGAAGCAAGAACATGAACATTAAAATGCCTTTCTCATAACAATTTTTTTTTGTATATTTCAGCTAGTTAAGCTTGCATACTTTAATAGTGAAAGCAATATCCCCAAGATAAAGAAGGCGGTATATAGGCTCGTGGGAGTTGACTTTGTTTACTACAATGAAGAGCAAAAGACATTGTTCGTATATGGCTATGTTGATTCTATGGAAGTGGAAACGTGTGTGAGGGAATTTGAGAAGAATGCAAAGATTTTTTTTGTTGAATACAGAGTAATTTATCCGGAGTGGGAATTTTTAGTAACCAGGCTGGCCAAACATTTTTCCATAAATGTATATAGATTATTTAGATGATAAGAGTTATTGAGTTAACTAGGTTTAAAGAAGTTCGCCGCGTTGCGGCGAATTTCTTTTGTTATTTAGTCTGTGTTTACATGTATTTTGAAATCACTACGAGCGTGTTGTAAACGGAACTGCTGACAAGAATAAAAAGAAAATGTAAAAAAAAAAAAACACTAAAAGATAACGGATAGAAAATCAACCAAAAAAGTTGTATGGTAACGATGTTGTTCGTATGAAACCCGTGGTCAGAGATGAGCAAATTGTTCTGGGTACCGGTACCAAATTTGCCGAGCCGAAAGATTCTAAGTACCAATTCGGTACCGACTTTTGGCGTTCCTGGTACCGGTTCACTACCGTTTTTACCTTCATATACCGGTACCGTAACCGGTATTTTCGGTATCAGTACCGATTTTGTATCGTATGGCACCGAGCTCATCCCTACCTTGAAACTAAAAAAAGTAAAAATTAAAAGTTGAAGAAAATCAACAAAAAAATGTTGTACGATACCGTTGTTTGTACGGTAACCGTAATCAGGGATGAACAAATGGTACCGGGTAGCAGTACTGAATTTCCCGAACCAAAAGATTTCCAATATCAATTCTGCACCAACTTTTGGCGTTTTTTGTATTAGTGTCGGTTTTTACCTTCATGTACTGATACCGAACAGTACCGTACCGATATTTTCGATACCAGTACTGGTTCGATACCGGTTGACATCAAGTTTATCCTAACCCTTGATATTAAAAAAAAGATTAAAGTTAAAAAGTAAAGAAAATAACTATTATTATAATATTATAATATTAAAATAATAAAAGTATTAAAAAAACTATATATTAGTATAATATTAAAATCACTATTCATTTTAATTTAATTCGTTTAATAATATATACTATATAATATATAGTAATAATAATAATATATAGTAATTCAAAATATATATATATATATATATATATAGTAATAATAATAACATTGATGATCATTGTGGTTTTAGCAAAGTAATATGTTTGGATACCACATTAAAAAGTTGTATGTTTGAGATTTATGGTTTTATTTTTATTTTTGTAACAAACTAGTATTAAGCAATCTCCGTGTTACGGCGGGGGCAAGCAATAATGTCACACTACTGTCAGCGACCACCGACACTGAAGTTGCGGTGTTAAAGCGAAGAAATTAAACCGAAAGGTAAAACAAAGAATAAAATAACTAAGTTGATTTAGGACTCGCGCGTTACGATGAACACGCGTCTATTTTTTCCTGTTTGAAAGGTTCATTGTAATCTACATATAATATATATCATTACCACTATACAAACCATAATGCATACATTACAACAATCATTGCATCAATATGTTGCAAATTATATTTATATAAGATTTTGGCTAAATTAATTAGATTATTATAAATAATAGTAATTTACAAATAAAACAACACAACTTTGAATTGATCAAACCGATTGATATGGTAAGATAATGAAACCATTATTTGATTAGGGTACAACCACTTAAGCATAATTTACAACCATACATGCATACAAAACATATTGAATTTGGTAAGTAATGAAACCATTATTATTTGACTAAGGTACAACCACTTAAGCACAACTTACAACCTATATTTTACTAAGATACAATCACTTAAGCACATGTTACAACTAATGATGCATACAAATGTTTTAAAATAATAGTATATAAATTTGGGTGTAAACACTAACTTCATCTAACTTTTATGTAAGTCTAGATAAAATCATCAAAATTTCTATACATCTTAAAGTAGAATGACGGTGGATTTTTTCCACTATCATCCCTTAATTTTCGATGATTTTCATTATCACCCTTTGCCTTTGAAAATTTTCATTTTTAACATATATTTTATACTTTACGTTTTTGACATATAGAATTTTTCTTTTGACCTTTTACTTTTGTAACTTATATTTTTGGTCGATACTTTGGTAATTAATTTTTTGCCCATATGCTTTATACCGACCCTTCAACTTTTAAACTTTGAATTTTTATGTTTCGGCGTAAATTTGGTATACGCTTTCGTGCTTTATTTTGTATGTTTCCTACATACGAATCGGGTAGCATATAATACGCTTTGACTTTATAGTATAAATTCGGGTTAGTCAGGTTGCATATAATACATTATGATTGTACGGTATAAACTCGATTTAGTTTACGTTTTGATCCAATCGTAATCCAACTATAGGTTACATTGAGCTCAATCGGATACGTCAAAACGTGTGTTTTCATATGATTAACACTTCGTATAACGCTTGGACTAATCCGTTCGACGTTTGCGATGTACCCGCGTCCCTACTTTTTTAAGCTTTTACAAAAATGGACCCTTTTGTTTTCCCACTGATCATACAAATCCTTAACTTTTGAAAATGTAGTTTTAACCCCTACGCTATTACTCCATTTTACAACCCGCTAAACAATTATTTTTATATACGTTTCAATATAAATTCGAGTTGGTCTACGTTTCGACGTAAACATTTTAACAGGAATCAAGTCAGGTCAAATATAATACGTTTTCGTTAAATAAAACATTTTACGTGCAAATTATTATGTACGTGACAATATAAATTCGAGTTGGTCTACATTTCAACGTAAATATTTTTGTAAAACGAGTCAGGTCAAATATAATACGTTTTTATGCTTATTTTATGTACGTTTCGTAAATTTTGTTCTCAACCGAGTGAAGCTTGATTGTGATTTCTTTTTTTCCTTCATTTTTTTTAAAAAACTCTAATTAATCCATATTGATTACACGTGTTTGTTTTTCCTTTATACTCATGATGTTTTCTATGTATGTGTCGGGTCACATATAACACATTATAATAGTACGGCATAAATTCGGTTTACTTTACGTTTTAATCCAATCGCAATGCGCCTTTTCATGCGGCTAACACATCACATAACACTTGAACTAATTCATTCGATGTTTACGATGAACCCACGCCGCAACGCGCGTGGGCATTATTACTAGTACCCTTAAATATTAAAATAAAAGTTAAGAAATATAACTTGACAATGATATTTTTTAAATTATTATTACTATATATTAATAAAGAAATTGAAATAAATAGTGATTTTAATATCATAATAATATATAGTTTTTTAATGCTTTTATTATTTTAATATTATAATAATAGTTATTTTATTTACTTTTTAACTTTAATCCTTTTTTTAATATCAGGGGTTGGGATAAGCTTGGTGTCAACCGGTATCAAACCAGTACTGGTGTCGAAAATACTGGGACGGTTCTGTTCGGTATTAATACATCAAGGTAAAAACCGGCACTAATACAGAAAACGCCAAAAGTTGGTGCCGAATTGATATTGGAAATATTTTGGTTCGGGAAATTCAGTGCTGCTACCCGGTACCATTTGCTCATCCCTGATCACGGTTACCGTACGAACAACTGTATCATACAACTTTTTTTTGTTGATTTTCTTCAACTTTTAATTTTTTTTTTTAATTCCAGGGGTAGGGATGAGCTCGCTGCCAACCGATACAGAATCGGTACTGATACTGAAAATACCGGTTACGGTACCAGTATATGAAGGTAAAAAACGGTAGTGAACCGGTACCAGGAACGCCAAAAGTCGTTACCGAATTGGTACTTAAGATCTTTCGGTTCAGCAAATTTGGTACCGGTACCCAGAACAATTTACTCATCTCTGACCATGGGTTTCATACGAACAACATCGTTATCATACAACTTTTTTGGTTGATTTTCTTTCGGTTATCTTTTAGTGTTTTTTTCTACATTTTCTTTTTATTCTTGTCAGACGTTCCGTTCGCAAAACGCTCGTAGTGATTTCAAAACACATGTAAACACAGACTAAATAACAAAAGAAATTCGCCGCAACGCGGCGAACTTCTTTAAACCTAGTTAAATTAAATTAATAAATATACTTTTTTTTTGAACGGCCAATAAACTCAATCTCGAGCACTCTCGGGGCACCCACTAGACAAACGGAGTACTCCGAGAGTAACCCGAGTCCACCACCAATTCCGGGGAAAACCTGGTGACCCACCAGCCCGTAGGCACGACAGTGAAAATTACCGGTAAAACCCGTTTGGCTCAAGGTTCCAACCCAGGTTTCCCTGGGTCTCCAATCATTGCCCACCAGTGCCTCACTCTGCACCAAGTGAGAGTCGAACCTGCATCTCTCAAGAGAAATGCAAACCCTCCACCACTTGATCTAGAGATTTGGGAATTGAAAACGATATACTTCATAAATCTACAAATACTTCTTATAAATGAAATTTATATACTATTAATTTGAAAGATGTTTATGCATAGTGATTTGTACATGATGCTTAATGAGTGTTTTGTGCATAGTTGTGTTGTACATGATGCTTAGTGGTATTGTACCCCATGATTTTGGGTTTTTAAAAAAATAAATAAATAAAAAATTGATGTTTCACTTTAAACCCAAAACTCCTTGATTTTGTAGTTTTAACCCAAAAGTTTTTAGTTTTTCCAATTTAACCTCACAACCTTTTTACTTTCAACTTTGATCCCCTATGTTTTTCATATTTTGCAAAAAATTTTGTTTTACGTTTAAATATAAATTTTGCGACTTAACACGGCACAATATGTGTGTGTGGTTCAACGATTTTACGTTTTGCTATACGCTTCGTTCTAAATTTTGCGAGTTAACATGGAGCAATGTACGTGTGTGGTTCCGTGTGTTTATGTTGTCTATTTTTTTCCCGTTTAATAAGTTCTTCACAACGTGCGAGTCCTAAATCGAGTTAGTTATTATTTTCTATTTTTATATGTTGGTCTAATTTTTCCACGTTAAGACGCCGCAACTTCAATGTTGGTGGTCGTTGGCTATAGTGTGACATTGGTGCTATTTGTCACGGTTTTACACCCCCGCCACAACGCGGGGAGCTTAATACGATAGGTTATTTATATGGACACAAGTCATGTAACGTAGTAATTATGATACCGTTAATTGTATTGAGATTATTTGGTGAATTACTTATTTGTATAAGATAGTAATACAGACTTAATTGACAAAAACATCTTTAACACATTGTAAATGTGAATCTGATCAACAACATGTCAATTACGTTGGCCGCGGCGCAACGCGCGCGGGTCAACTTCTAGTTACATATGATTAAGGAAAATAAAATTACAATTGTAGTTCATAAATCTCCATAGTAGTAATTTGATCCTTAGCTAATGAGGTAGTGGTGGAGTGGTTGGGGAAGGACTTGGTGTTCCTTGTGACCCAGGTTCGACTCCCACTCTCCTCATTATTTTCTGTGGCATCCAGGTGAAGAGCGAATACGAGTGGCGCCAGTTCGTCTTGGATGGGAGGCGGTGTTTTACCGATTATTCTACTGTCTTGCCTTCGGGCAGGTGGAGGTCGGGTTTCTGCGCATCTAGGAGAGCTAAGAGGCTGGCGGCGGTCAAGTAGTCGACCTTGGCTACAACGCACGGTGTTACGGTGGTTGGTACATCGTTCCTTGCCGTTCAAAAAAAAAAGTAATTTGATCTTTAACAAATGAGGCTCCAGTTTTCAAAGGTACAACAATTTGAGTTATTGGGTTTTTACTTTTTACAGCATATGTTGACCCTGTTCTATAAATCATAGAATTACGTTATTCAAAAAAAAAAAAAAAAAAACAATTTGAGTTATTAGATAGACTTCACCAAAATTGTGTACATTAATGACTACAATCACAGCAAATGACATATAAGCAATATAACCTTAAGAGAACCTGAATATTCGAATAGATGTCGCGTACTCGCGTATTAGTGATTTTTCCAACTTCACAACCTAACCTTACAAATACATTCGAAGAACAAAAAACAATTTCAGAATTAAATCAAACTAACCAACACAAGATAATTAAAGGATCTAATTTGATATTTTATAGGATCTAAATTTAAACCCTAAGTTTCCACTTTATGACTTTTACAAATTATAAAAAGTTAACTTTATGCTACTAATAGTTACCTCACTTAAGTTAAGGATAAGTTAATGTTGGTTCAGTTCTGTTTGTGCATGAAGGAAAACAGTAAAACATACCTGTCACCGCAGACAGTGCAGAGGAGAATCCAGTGAGAGAAGACAACATGGAGTTCGACATCTTTGTCAAGGTGATCTGGTTCCTCCTTAGGGTGCTAACTGATGATGGGGACTTAGAAACCGAAAAGGGTATCGGTTAGGAGAGGAGGTTGTTCGTGATGATGTTATGGCTAATGGGGTGTGTGAATTGTGTAACTGAGTAACCCCTAAACCTCCACATAATTCTCCTTATATAAGCACCCAGGAGGAAACCTAGTTAGTTACTAAGGGTAATATGGTCCATCAACAATTACCAACTAATTATTTAATAGGTTATTATATATTTTGATCTCTATAATGTAAATGATTATGATGGCTACAGATTAAATATTAATACGTATTATATATAATCTTACATTCTCCCACTTAGCCGAGTAATCATTTACTATGAGTATTAGATAAGCCTGATCAGGAGTTAACACTCATTTTAGCCTTAAACAAGTACTATAGCAGAAAAATACAGCCGTTGAATCATTATGCAACTCAGGACCCCCATTAATCATACTATAGCCTTAATTTAAAACCTAATCGTCATGATCAAAATACGCGTAAGCCCTTTGTTTGATTTGTAACCTTTATTTGTCTATATGCCATTATACCGGTTGAACATATTCTAACAGACATACAAAATCAAACTTGAGGAAATTTCATTAATCATAAAACATAAGCTAGTACAATATGCTCAAATAAGGTCTTTACTAAATCCCATATTCCGAACATGTTCTTCATAAACCTTAGGAGGGAGACCTTTAGTTATCGGATCCGCAAGCATATCCTTAGTACTAATATACTCGATACAAATATTATTTTCCTCAACACGTTCACGTACAAATAGATATTTCGTATCGAGATATAAACCAGCTCCAGTCGAACTGTTACTGTTCGAGAAACTAACGGCAGCTGAATTATCACAGTAAAGCTTCAATGGTCTAGAAATGGAATTAACAATTTTGAGTCCAGTGACCAGATTTCTAAGCAACATTCCATGACAGGTTGCGTTATAAACAACAATGTACTCTGCCATCATTGTGGAAGTTGTGGTCAACTGTTGTTTATGACTCTTCCAAGAGATTGGGCCGCCTGCTAACATAAAGATATAGCTCGAAGTGGATTTCTTGTCATCTTTGCATTTGGCAAAGTCAGAATCAGAATAGCCCACCACTTCTAAATGATCACTTCTTCTATAAGTCATTTTGTAGTCTTTCGTCCCTTGCAGATATCGAAGTACCTTCTTAGCTGCCTTCCAGTGATCTAGGCCAGGATTAGTCTGATAACGGCCTAGCATTCTAGCAATATAAGCGATATCTGGACGAGTACAGACTTGAGCATACATCAAGCTCCCGACTACTGACGCGTAAGGTATCTGGCTCATTTGCTCCTTCTCAACCTCTGTTGTCGGACACTGAAATGAACCGAAAACATCTCCCTTAACTACTGGAGCGACGGAGGGTTTGCAATGTTGCATGTTGTAACGTGTAAGGACACGATCTATGTAAGCCTTCTGGGACAATCCTAAGATCCCCTTGTGTCTATCTCGGTGAATTTCGATGCCAATGACATAAGAAGCATCTCCGAGATCCTTCATGTCGAAGTTATGCGAGAGTAAACGCTTCGACTCATGCAACATGTCTAAACTATTACTTGCCAATAGAATATCATCTACGTAAAGGACAAGTATAGTAAAGTTACTCCCACTCATCTTGAGGTAGGTGCATTGATCCACTTGATTCTTCATAAAACCTTGCCTCTTCATGACTTCATCAAACTTGAGGTACCACTGACGTGATGCTTGTTTCAACCCGTAAATGGATTTCTTCAACTTACAGACTAGATGCTCCTGACCCTCAGGTTTAAAGCCTTCAGGTTGTTTCATGTAAACATCTTCGTCCAAATCTCCGTTAAGGAAAGCGGTTTTAACGTCCATCTGATGTAACTCCAAATCAAAATGAGCTACTAGGGCCATGACGATCCTTAATGAATCTTTACGAGAGACAGGTGAAAACGTCTCTTGATAATCAATTCCCTCTTTCTGAGTGTAGCCCTTTGCAACCAATCTCGCTTTGTAGCGTTCAACGTTCCCATTCGGATCCAGTTTTGTTTTGAACACCCATTTGCATCCTACGGGTTTGACTCCGTTGGGTAATTCTACCAAATCCCAAACGTCATTTTTCTTCATGGATTCAAGCTCATCAATCATTGCTTTATTCCATTCAGAAGACTGATCACTGCTAATGGCTTCATTGTAAGAGATAGGATCATTGAGCTTTCCGGGATCCATTTCAGTCAGGTAGGTAACATAATCATCCCAATTAGGAGGCCTTCTTTGCCTGGATGACCTCCTGAGTGGATTATCGGGTTCAGCGTTGTCTTGGTTTTGAGCGTTTGATGTGCCTTCGTCATGAGGTATAATGGGTTCTGATTGTGGAAGTGAATTTGGAGTTGGTGCAGTAGCTTCAGGTGTAATAATTGCATTGGGTACAAGAGGAGTAATCGGAGTAATGGTAAGCGACGAGTCTCTCCCCCCCGCGTCTTGTACTTCTTGCAATTCTTCGTAAGGGTTGGTACTGCTCCCACTGACCTTGAAATCCTCCAGGAACGCGGCACGCTTGGTTTCAACAATACGGGTGACATGGGAAGGACAATAGAAACGATAACCCTTAGAGTTCTCAGGATACCCGATAAAGAAACAGGTAACTGTTTTAGGGTCAAGTTTCCTTAGGAAAGGATTGTAAAGTTTTGCTTCAGCAATGCAGCCCCATACTTTCATATATTTAAGACTCGGTTTCCTTCCTGTCCAAAGTTCATAAGGAGTTTTAGGGACAGACTTAGAAGGAACTCTATTGAGTATATGAACAGCTGCTTTTAACGCTTCAGTCCAGAGGAATAATGGTAAATTAGTGTTGGCTAACATACTGCGTACCATGTTCATAAGGGTACGATTTCTTCTTTCAGCGACACCGTTCTGCTGAGGTGTACCAGGCATGGTGTATTGGTTGACAATCCCCTGGCCCTTACAAAACTCATAAAATGGACCAGGAGCTTGACCCACATCAGTATGTCTTCCATAATATTCACCGCCTCTATCTGATCTCACAACTTTAATCTGACGATCTAATTGCTTTTCAACTTCAGCCTTATAATCTTTAAAAGTTGTAAGAGATTCAGATTTCTCCTTTATAAGATACAAGTACATGTAACGAGAATAATCATCAATGAAAGTGATAAATGAAGTATGTCCTGTTATGCCAGCGATTTGGTAGGGACCACTAATGTCAGTGTGAATGAGTTCTAATAAATTAGAGCTCCTAGTGGCACCTTTCTTATTCGCTAATGTCATTTTACCTTTAAGACATTTGACACATGTTCCAAAATCAGAGAAATCGAGAGGAGGTAAGACTTCATCCTTTACGAGACGATTTAATCGTTCTTTTGAAATGTGGCTTAAACGCTGATGCCACAACATGGATGAAGTCTCTAAGTCTCGTTTCTCTTCCATCTTTGTGAGTGATTCATTAATGTTATATGACAACAAAGATTTGGAAAAGCCATCATCTAGTTCTAATCTATAGAGACCTCCATCCAGAACACCAGTACCATAAAGAACAGAATCATAATGGATAGAGAGTTTGCGATGACCATGGGAAACAATAAAACCATCCATGTCTAACTTTGGTCCTGATACAAGGTTCCGAGTTACCTCAGGAACATATAAGGTATCATAAAGTTTAATACATAAACCAGTTTTCATAACTAATTGTAATGTTCCAATGGCCTTCACTTCTAATTCTCGATCATCCCCAACCTGAAGCGTTCTTTGGTTTCTTTCCAGCTTCCGGATTGAAAGGAATCCCTGAGTAGAATTGGTAACATGAACCATAGAACCAGAATCAAACCACCAAGAATTAGCAGGAACACTTAAATTATAGGACTCAAGTATCATAAAATAATCGTTACCTTTCTTAGCCAGCCACTCCTTAAAGTCAGGGCATTCCTTCTGCATGTGTCCTGTCTTTTTACAGAACTTGCAGCGGATACTGCCTAAGGAGTTCTTAGAGCTGTAAGGTGCACTTGTATTAGAATTAGGATTAGGCCTTTGGACTTTTGAAGCATCCTTCCTCTGATAATTGTTCTTCCTTTTCTTAGAGTTGGAGGTAGTGAAGTTGGCAACATCAGTAGTGCGATCCATCCTCATGCGCTCTTCCTCCTGTACGCACATGGCGACCAGCTCACTCATCGTCCATTTTTCCTTCTGAGTGTTGTAGTTGATCTTAAATGCTTCAAAGGATGAAGGAAACGAAGTGATGATAAAATGAACAAGGAAACCATCACTGATTTCCATTTCCAGCCCTTTCAGCTTATTGGCCATGTCATTCATCATCATGATGTGTTCGCGAATGCCGCTCCTCCCATCATACTTAGTTGTCACCAGCTTGAGAATAAGAGTACTAGCGTGCGCCTTAGACGTCCCTTTGAACTGCGCCTCCACATGTTCCAAGTAGGTTTTAGCATCTTCAGAATCAGGAATAGCTCCCCTGATTGCATTGCTTATGGATTGCTTCATAAACAGGAGAGACATGCGGTTACACCTAGTCCACTTTTCATGAGTTAACTGCTCCGCAGCAGTACTTTGAGTGGTAAGGTCCGCTGGCTTTTTCTCTCTTAGAGCATAATCAAAATCAAGCAATCCGAGAGTAAGCATGAGAGCATCCTTCCAAGCAGCAAAGTTATCACCAGTCAAAGGTGGAATCCCGCAGTTGGGTGCTGATAGTGGAAATAAGATGAGCAAGTTATGATACTAAGGAAGAAATCCTAATGTGATCTATGGGCACGTTAAACTAAGGCAGGCACAAATAATGACCATTTTACATTATGAAGCTGTGATATTTTCTATTACTAACATCAAAATAATAGACTTAACTAAAAATTCTACTCAAACGAAGACAAAACAGCTTTGGCCAGAAGTGTAATCATTTAAGCATATGTGCAAAGTGGTTGTAACAAATCAGCTTTGGCCAGAAATTGAAACAATCACTTTAGTTATGCACTTGTTAAGTATGCCATCTATGAAAGAATTAAATCAGCTTTGGCCAGATATTAAAACATTCATGCTTATGATGCACACTTAACATAGCTTTCGTAATACTTGAATGATAAGTAGATGTATCAAGTCAGCTTTGGCCAGAAATGATATATCAAAAGCTCATTCAAGTTAAGTTATTCTGGTTTTGCAAAAACATTTATCTGATTCTGATTAATTAACTAAGTAAATTACAAAACCATTTATTTAATAGCAAACTACCCGTTAGCGCGGATCGAGTAATGACGTTATGGTCTCGAGTCGCAACCACGGTCTAAAAATTTTTCTTTAGTTCACATTTAAACAGCCTAAAATAATGAGGTTTCGAGTCGCAACCACGGTCTCGAGTAACGACGTTATGGTCTCGAGTCGCAACCACGGTCTCGAGTTATGACGTTATGGTCTCGAGTCGCAACCTTTGTCTCGAGTCATCACGTTACGGTCTCGAGTCGAGACCTTTGTCTCGAGTCATCACGTTATGGTCTCGAGTCGAGACCTTTTGCTCCCTTATGATTTCGAGTCGAGACCTTGTGGTCTCGAGTCGAGACCTTATGGTCTCAAGTCGAGACTGATGGTCTCTAGTCGCAATCTGATGATCTCGAAACTTCCTGTTACAGCTGTTTATTGTGATAACATAACTGAAAATTCGAAATCTAAGGGATTATGAGATATTATTTCCTGTTTTAAAATGATCTAATTTTATCAACATGTTTCGAAAATATGGTAACTGTTATCTAATAACAGTTTCGTATAAAATTAAAAGATAAATTTAGATCAAACATGGAAAAAACACCCATTAATCCTAAGTCATTCCAAAACATAATAGAATTTTCGAATTTTCTCATGAACATGATGAACCCTAATCATAAAAATACTTAAACATTCATCCGAAATCTGGAATTTATTTACACATTTAAACATGTTTCTTAAACTGATGATTTCGGAACACTTATAACGAATCAATATATGATCCGTGATTTGTTTAACAGATCCGAGATGAACGTCTCGGATGATAAAACTGAAAATCTTTTATTATGGTTTTTCAAATCCTGTTTTCCAGTTTTATTCCAGATTTATGGATACAAAACAGAACTGACTAATCAACATATGCTCTGATACCACATGTTGGTTCAGTTCTGTTTGTGCATGAAGGAAAACAGTAAAACATACCTGTCACCGCAGACAGTGCAGAGGAGAATCTAGTGAGAGAAGACGACATGGAGTTCGACATCTTTGTCAAGGTGATCTGGTTCCTCCTTAGGGTGCTAACTGATGATGGGGACTTAGAAACCGAAAAGGGTATCGGTTAGGAGAGGAGGTTGTTCGTGATGATGTTATGGCTAATGGGGTGTGTGAATTGTGTAACTGAGTAACCCCTAAACCTCCACATAATTCTCCTTATATAAGCACCCAGGAGGAAACCTAATTAGTTACTAAGGGTAATATGGTCCATCAACAATTACCAACTAATTATTTAATAGGTTATTATATAATTGATCTCTATAATGTAAATGATTATGATGGCTACAGATTAAACATTAATACGTAATATATTTAATCTTACAGTTAAAACTAAACTGCTAAAATGTTTAAAAAAACATAATATATTGTTCCTCAATGGATAACTTCTTGACACGAATAACGAAAAAGCATTCGTAGTTCTAGAAATTTAAGCTGGTGATGGTAATTTGGTTAAGCTATGTGACAACTCAACGAGGCAAGGATGAAAAAATTTAGAGGCTTGAACGTTGGGCAAACCATGGCGTTTGTCACAGACATTTCGGTCCATATTTTATGGTTGCGTGACTCTAAACAATTAACTGAGAAAGGATTGGCGATTAGAGCTGTTCATGAGCCGAGTCGAGCCGAGCCGAGCCGAGCTAGGGCAAGCACGGGCTCGGCTCGGCTCGGATTTGAAACCGAGCTAAAAATCTAAGCTCGCGCTCGGCTTAGTTTTAAACTGAGCTGGCTCAGCTCGGCTTGGTTTGACTCGATTTTAAAAATAAAAATTAATACATAACTTTCAAAATTCAGTATTCTAAAATATTATTTAATACTTCAAAAAAAACATATTCAAAATAAGTTCAACCTAATACATTACAATCCAGAATCAAGTTCAATAACGCAAAATACAATATGTGTTCATTATCACGGCAATCAACCTTTAAATATGTCATAGATATCAAACTAAAAGCCTAAATACGGGTAAATAATAATCATTTTTTTGTAATATATTATATGTATATAAAAATAAAATATATTATAAGTAAAATAATTCGAGCTAAGCCGAGCCGAGCTACCAAGCGAGCCAAACCGAGCCAATTTGGCTCGTCACGAGCCGAGCCGAGCCGAGCCGAGCTAGGCTCACTTTCTAACCGAGCTGAGCCGGCTCGACTCACTTTCAAACCGAGCCATATCAAGCGAGCTTTTTCCAAGCTAAATTCGAGCGAGCTTCGAGCGAACTCCGAGCCACGAGCTTTTTGGACAGCCCTTTCGGCGATAAGCGCTAATCAGGGCAAAAATGCATCAAAATAGAAAGGGTACATGGTATCGTTCTTACATAAGATTACAGTCCCAACAAACAAGATCAATAACAAACAGGCCTCTTGGGGAGAGGCCAGGGTTCAATTCCTGGCATGGGGTAAAATTTGGTGTAATTTAAGAATAGTGTTATGTAAACTTTGTCGTTAAAAAAAATAAAAAATAAAAAAAATAACAAACAGGCCTCAAAAAACAAAACAAACCGGATATAAACAATTAGCATATCCATAAATCAGTTTGACAATTAGCATCCATAAATCAGTGTCCAATTGAGAATAACTCAATACCCAACTCCAGATCTCCACCTTATTTTTGAATTCCATTATTTCTCGGATTGAGGCTGCCTAATGTACTTTGTAACCACATAGCAGTCTGGTGGAGTAATGCGTGCATAATAATTCTTGATCGTTTCCGTGATTTCAAACCCAAATTTCTTGTAAAAGTTTATGGCGTCTTCATTGTTTGTCTGCACATGCAAGTAGATCTCACCGATATTCTCCTTGCTGCTTAGATCAATAACATGATTTAACAGCTTTGTACCTGCCACAATATGGGAAACTATGTCTTTAGAGTCGTGAAAATGTGTGTTGATAATGCAAATCCGGTTCTCAATACCATTTGACTTTTTAGGGTCAGAGATTTAGGATACCTACCGATACCTAGGCCACGATAAGGTGCTAAAACACCTAATGTCATTATGTATACGCGAATAGCCCCGTCTTCCTTCTTCTCAAGGCGGCATGCAATTGAGCCAACACAGATGTCACTGTAATATGCTGAAAAAGTAGAAAATATATAAAAAAAGCAACTTTAGAAAATGCTTAAGCATCATGAAATTTAGAACTTGTAGAATCTTGAAGTATAGAAATGGATGTTTGCAATGAAAACATACTCTTGAGATGTATAAATGGTGACTTAGTAGTGTGTGTTTAGGTGTTTCAGAAACGATATATTTCTTTTATTAAACTATGATAAAACAATTTACAGGTAACATTATTCCAATCAACAACATCTACATACACTGACATTGTCTTTCTTAAATTGCGAAAAACATTATCTCTTCAATACTCACTCCGGCATTTCATCAAACACCTGGTAGGCATCCATTCAATACACTACATAAACATCTTATCATTCAACACCCATTTACAAAGTTCCATTCAAAACGCCATCATACCATCCAAAACATATCTAAAACTGCAAAACTATTTAAAGATCATAACAACCAATACATCATCATAACCTATAAAAACACACAGAACCCAACAATATATACAAACACTAACATAAAAGAACTCAAATAAAGACCCATAAAGATGACGAATTTGTTGAATAATAATAATATTAATACCTAGCTTAGTGAAGTGGTGGGATGCAAGAGCATCTGCGTAATACTTATCGTTGTATCGAACAGGAAACAGAACGGAGTTGAGTTTTTTCAACTGCATTAGGTTCTTGTCTCGAACACTGTCCAGTGAGACTGAAACTGCACCATTTGCGACCATGTTTGTTCCTGATTGATTGATTGTATGGAGAAGAAGACGAATAAGGTGGGATTTGCCACCAATTCCTGGGAAAACCCGCCCGCCCGAAGGCCCACTGCAGTATAAATTATAAATTGACAGGTTACGGGTTGGTGGGTTGAAATGTTCAACCCAAACCCGACCCATATTATTATTTGGATCAAAGATTTCAACCCTCACCCGACCCATATTAATTCGGGTCAACCCGACCCGTTTAACCCATATTTTTAAATGAGTGATATAAGTTGACGATTTATAAACAAGTTGTTCGGTTTTAAGCGAGTTATCGATAACATGTTTAATGATGAGTATGAGTGTGATAAATAAATAATATAATGTGTCAAAATTAACATTATTATAACTAACCATGTAAAATAGAAACCGAAAAAACAAAAACAAAAATATAAAAGATTTTTTATCTAAATAGTTAAACGGGTTAATGGGTCAACCCGTTTTTATACGGGTCAACCCGAACCCGACCCGATTTTTTAAATAGGTCGTGTTAGTCAATCCAAACCTGTTTTTCGTGTCGGGTTCGGGTCGGGTTAACGAGTCGTGTCAAGAATTGCCGCCCCTAGCTATAATCCTGGTCCACGAGATTGCGATTTGCCGGCATAGACTAGATGAATCTCTATATTTTTGTATTACATATTCAGTTGTATTTTTTCTTTTGTTATGTATGTACTATGTAGAGTTTTGGTTGTTATATATGTGTGATGCAGTGACGGATCTAGATTTTTTGGCCAGTTGGTGTAAAAAATGCTCATGTTATAGTGGGTTAGGACATGTCGGTTCATAACGGGTTGGGTAATGTTAACTTGTAGCAAAATTCGCGGATTATAACACGACTTTAAGTAATAATAATATAAATAACCAAACCACAATAATAAATTGTTAGGATCGGAGGCTGTCATGATTGTGCTTGTTTGTAAGAATTTGACAAATCAATGAATATAAAACAATGTAAAGTGCAGCGGAAATGGATACAAACTTTGTAAACACAATCAAAGAAAAGAAGAGTATGATAAACATTTGCTTTACTTTGAGTCGAATGATTACAATGAAAATCAAAGGATTAACAAGCATGCTTACATATCTAAACTCCCCCTCAGCCTGATACTTCAAGGTTGGTTGCACAAGATGAAAGGATTGGACTAAAGAAGAAGAATCCTCTCAGTCAATCAAATGTAACAGTACAGAGTACTGTTACATTTATAGACATTCCAAACCACTGAAGCATCTCAGCTGACGTCACCATGAAAGTGACATCTAACAACCTAACAAACTCTATCTACTGATCTATACAACTACTGCTTTGCTAACTACTGATATTGCATAAT
Organism: Helianthus annuus; assembly: GCF_002127325.2. Classification (NCBI taxonomy): domain Eukaryota; kingdom Viridiplantae; phylum Streptophyta; class Magnoliopsida; order Asterales; family Asteraceae; genus Helianthus; species Helianthus annuus. The sequence continues at coordinate 147,648,387 of NC_035434.2, forward strand.
ATTACATAAGATGAATAAAACTGCTTCTGCATCATTCCACTGCTGTGAACCCAGCAGTACATGTCATGATCAGCAGTGCTTGACTCAAGGCAGCAGATTGAACAGCAGGGCTTTTAGTCTTCATCAGTCCTTGAGTAGAGCAGCAGTTGTAGGTAAGCAGATGTTTATAGAGGCAGTACTTTGGAGCATATCAGATGTTTGAGCCACTTTCAAGGGGAAAGCAAAGTGTAAACTGCTGCTTATTGTGAGTCCACTGTTGTGATCCGGTTTTGGCTTTCATTATATGTTCCTCTGGTAGGGTTCAATCCCAACAATCTCCCCCTGGAACAGATAATGCCAAAACCCTTCATTATTCTGGACCTTTATTCCTCATCAGAAGTTCCTTAGCTTGTTCTTTAAATTCTTCTTCAAAATTCTTGGAACTTAGGTCATCTCCATCCCTACACAGTGTAAGTTCAAGGAGATCCTGCAAATCTTCAACACTAAGGCCTAGTGCTTCTTTCCTTGATATGTACTTTACTTCACCATTGGTTCTGACCAGAGTCAATACGTGGGTCTTTTGATCAGATATCCACTTTAGTATTTTTAAACCAAATGGGTTTCTTGGGAGAGATTTATTCTTAGATGAGTTTGGAGATGTTGGCCTTGTGAAAACTTGCAGACTTTCAGACATTCTTTTGAAGGCCATCTCAATGACTTTGTTGGCTGCAACTATGTCTTCTGCAGTCTTTTTTTCGATCAGCTCTTGCCTATCAAAGTCTGTCATGCCTGTCGAAGTGTTTGGTGATGCAGGCTTGGTTAATACCTTCTTAAAAAGGTTCTGAAGCTTTGTTGAGTTCTCTTCTTTTAGACCCATTTTCATGATGGCATCATTGAAGTACTCAGCTTCCTTTTCTTTGACCTCTTTTTCAGAAAGTTGTTTTCCTTCTTCTTGGTTTGTCACAAGAGTAGGATTATCTGCTAATTTGAACAGTGTTTTGAGGCTTTCAATCTGCTGTTCAAGCTTCATGATTTGTTCACATTTCTTTGAAGCGCCTGAAACAGTTATCTTCCTTTTCTTCAGCCTTTCATAGGCTTCATCAGTCTGCTGTTTTAACCATTTTGATATGGCTTCAGCAGTATCCATTTTTGCATCCACCAGCTCCTTTTTCTTCTTTTTGTACTCAGCAGTTAGGTCAGCAATGAGCTTATTGTATTTGCTCCAATTTGGAGCATTCTTTTTCTTTTTAGGATCATTCTTTATTTTTTCAATCCTTTCTGCCTCATGCTTTAAAGCAACTATTGGCCATTCTTCAAACTGGTTTGCTTCAGCAGGGTAGAATTTTTCTTTCATGATATAGGCTAGGTATTCTTTTCTTAATTTATTTCGTTGATCAGCCTTTTCTTTGTTCAGTTCTTTTGCAAACTCTTCCATCTGCTTCATTTTTTAGAGGAAGAACTCCAGTCTTTTAGCAATGCCTTCGTCACTTAAACCTTCACTTTCACTTTCAACTTTAGCTCTTATTTTAGCTCTTATTTTAGAAAATATATATATATAAAAAGCAACTTTAGAAAATGCTTAAGCATCATGAAATTTAGAACATGTAGAATCTTGAAATATAGAAATGGATGTTTGCAATGAAAACATAATCTTGAGATGTATAAATGGTGACTTAGTAGTGTGTGTTTAGGTGTTTCAGAAATGATATATTTCTTTTATTAGACTATGATAATATTAGTGTTTATAAACATAATTCCTATTATTATTTGTATTTAAACTTAGAATTTATTAGATATGTGTGTATATGAAACGATATATTCGAGCGGGTATGTCGGTTGGTTGAGGTCATTTCAAATAACGGTTATTCCCGCCAATCTCAACCACCTGTATAACCGTTTTATGATATGTATATATGTGGGTGACCGGCAATTCTTGCCGGGTACCAAGATAGTTTCTTTCTTAACCGAAATTGTCCATTATTCGAATATCTTTCACTTTGATCAATCAACCAAAATCACAAATGAATCCGATGTATGAAAACGCTTCCGCTGTGAAGTATTCCGGTGAACAAGAGATAAAACGACTTGACCGAGAGCACATAATTCATTTATAAGATGACGTTATGGTGTACCCCTAGTCAAGACATCCGCATGCAACTTCAGGACCAACAAATGGTCTGGACGACAAGACATAACATTTGAACCTACAAGTTGTCCGGTGACGATGTACCCCTAGTCCAGACACAAAATCCCGACCTACAAATGATCCGGAATGTATCACTTCTGGTCTATGTAACAGTCCGTTATAGTCGAAACTCCTATGTTTCCAATAATCCAATAGCCCTTAATGTCCAAAAATACAAAAAGTAATATTGTTCATTCACATGCGGTTTTAATTATAATGTGAGTCAAGTGCATACACTCCAAAAATACAAAAAGTACCAAATCTACTTCATGTTACCCAAATCTAATTTACAGGTTCCAATCAAACAACATCTACATACACTGACATTGTCTGTCTTAAATTGAGAAAAACATTATTTCTTCAATACTCACTCTGGCATTTCATCAAACACCTGGTAGGCATTCATTCAGTACACTACATAAACATCTTATCATTCAACACCCATTTACAAAAGTTCCATTCAAAACGCGATCATACCATCCAAAACATGTCTAAAACTGCAAAACTATTTAAAAATTATAACAACCAGTACATCATCATAACCTATAAAAACACACAGAACCCAACAATAACATAAAAGAACTCAAATAAAGACCCATAAAGATGACGAATTTGTTGAACAATAATAATATTAATATTAATACCTAGCTTAGTGAAGTCGTGGGATGCAAGAGCATCAGCGTAATACTTATCGTTGTATCGAACAGGAAACAGAACGAAGTTGGGTTTTTTTCAACTGCATTAGACTTTATGGTTCGGCTCATCCCACGGGGATGAGCCTCCACGTAGGCGCCACGTAGGCGGCTCATGGGGGATGAGCCTCCATGATATTTGAGGGGGATGGAGGATGGGGCCCCACCTCATTATTTTATAATTTCCTAAGTTTTAATTTAATAAGTTAATAAAAACTTTATAAAAATTAAAAAATACAACATAAAATAACATAAATAATTTCATTTCATAACATAAAAAAAATTACATTTCCTAAAAAGGAAATTGAGACATTTGTGAGAATGCGTTGGGGTTGCAATTGGAGTTGTTCAAACGAGTTGCGTTGCATGATTTGTTGTAGCGCTTGGTATTGTTGGAGTTGTTGAACTTGAGACATTTGTGAGAATGCGTTGGGTGTTTGTTGGTGTGACACTCTAGGTTTTCCCGAGCAACCTTCTTGTATTAGCCTTTGGTGTACTTATATTATTATATGAAAGTTCGTGAATTACCTTGACGAGTTATGTGATCCTTGTATTAAGTATGTGAATTATATATATATATGTATGTGTATAATAGTGAACCGAGACCACGAACCCGACTCGAGACCACTCTCGGTCTCGAGTAAACAGTAAACGGTTGGGCCGGTTGGGCCGCAACCTCCCCTAGCCCACTCGGAAACCCACTTAGGGTACACCACCTTGCATACATAAACCCGAAAACCCTCACACTCTCCTCTACGCTCTCTCTCTCACTTCATCCTCACTCCCTCTCTCTTTAAGAAACCTTAAACCCTAGCAATCAAGCTCACCTCCTCTCCCTCTCTCGGATTCAATCGGAAACAACAAGGAACTCGGTCAAGCTCATCACCATCACCCGGATACTTCATTTTCTCACCTTCCTCCTCGACTCGGTACCTCTTTATCAACCGGTTAGTGTTAATGTGTGTTAAGAGTTTTGGTGTGTTAATGAATAAGAAACATGTCTAGTCTAGAGGTCCTTTGTATGATTTTTGTTTGATTGGTGAGTTTGATATTGTGTGTGAACTATTATATGATGATGTTTGCTAAGATGTTCAAAAATGGCAAAAGAATGATAGTTTAAGAGTGTTTATGACCATCCGGATTATGTTCAATGTTATAAAACAAATGTTTCTTTTGTTTCTTGCAAGATGATCTTGATATCTAAGTGATTTTGTTCATAGAATGTATGGTTATGTAGGAGGAACATGTTTGTTAATAGAGAAACCCTATAGATGAACTAGATGAACATGTGATGAATATGTGTTGAATGTGTTTGAATGTGGTTACAAATATTTGAAAAACTTGTTGTTTGATCCATTTTGGTTAAGTGCTAGACAAGGGAACATGTTTGTGAAACCTTATTGGATAGTACTTAATGGCATGAAATCAGAATTCTGTTGCATAGTACAATTCGGGCAGATGCATCAGAATCAGCAGGTAAACGACTCGAGACCAACGGTTGCGACTCGAGACCATGGAGCTACAACTCGAGACCGCAACGGTTGCGACTCGAGACCTGGGCCAAGCAACTTCAAAACGGACTTCAGGGACTTGAGACCATCAAGGTCTCGACTCGAGACCACACCGTGACAACTCGAGACGGGACTCGAAACCTCTGGGGTTGCGAGTCATGCCTGCACCACTCGAGACCAACCATTACAAGACGAGACCTCCTGGTTGCGACTCGAGACCGCATGTTCTCGAGTCGAGACCACCTTGTCTCGACTGGGCTGCTCACTTTAGTTATTGGGCCGCAACGTGATTCGTTTGGGCTGCCTGTTTAACTGAACTATGTATTAGTTGTTACTGTTGACTGGTCCAATAGTAGAGCAGGCCCAATGACTCAACATGTAACTGTATGTATGCATGCTATGTGTTAGGCTATGTGTAAAATATACGTGACATTCTCTGTACCCAAACCTGACCTATACTGGTAACCATGTTAGGACGTGGTGACCAGCGTGTTTGACAAGTAACCTAATCTGCCGAGCAACCCAAGGTGAGTTCACACACTAAAAGCATGCGTCCCAAGGAGGGACACGGACAAACTGCCAACTTTGGGAAAAATACTTTTGAACTATTATTTCCGGGGGAAATCCGAATGGGTATTTACTATCTCCGGGGGAGATACGTTTGGATATTATTTATAAATCACAACTAGCCAAGCTAAACGAAACTCTATCACCTTAAGTCCCTGCTTACAGTACCGATTAATCGCCGGGGGCGAACGAGTTATTAGTTGATAGCGCTATTAGGTTTGACAACCTCACACCGTGACCGGGGGAGATCGGGCGTGAACTAGTAGACCTTGCATCTTGGTCAATGACGATAGACATTGACTCGGGGCACAACAACTTTCCGTCAACAGTTTCGGTATCTACAGTTTAGTGAGCTTACTGATGGGGTAGCTCCCCACAACGTGATTATAAATGCATCTAAACAACTTACGTTTTCGAAAACTAAAACTTGACACCTCGTGGACTCGCCAACATTATGTTGACACCCTACTGCATGCTTTGCAGGTACCCAGTGATTCAGGAGCTTGCAGCTTGCGGATGTGTAGTGGTCGTCTAACCCGTGTGTTGGGTTTTTAACAGACTTGAACTAAGAATCTTGTTTTAAACTATTTTGTCTATGCTTCCGCTACTTACTTAAACTTGAATACTTTTGAACTTTGGTTATGATATTTGCCAACCTTGTGGTTGGTGAGTATTACTTATGTTATTAATTAAATTGCTCAGTATAATTGGTGGCTGGATCCTGATCAGTCACGCCTCCAAGCGGTGGTGTTCCGCATGTGGATTTTGGGGGTGTGACAGTTGGAAACCCGAAAAAGGAAATTGCGGAGCCCCCCACGATTGATCCATACTCGGAGTGTAAGCGGGGGTCGAAAAAAAGTTAGGTTGGTTCGGGTTGTAATTATTCGGGTTGGGGTTGTTTGGGTTGGGGTTGTTTGGGTTGAAAGGATGCATGATTTAGAGAAAAAGGTATAAAAAATATGGAGTGTTTTTTATAAAAAAAAGGAAGAGAAGTGGAGAAGAATGGGAGTAGAATAGGATAGAATTGTATAAAAATGGATGAGATAGAGGGTATTTAAATTGAAAAATAATTTTTTTTAAAGAAAAGTGCCGTTGCAAACGGCTAGATTTTTGAAGTGGGGCCACGTCTCATTCGGCTCTGAGGAGCCGTTTGGGCCGAGCCGAACCTCAGGGGGGCGGTGTGGGGGACCGGCGCCGGTCCTAGCCGGGCCTAGCCGCCCCCCATACCCTTTAGTCTTAGGTTCTTGTCTCGAACATTGTCCAGTGAGACTGAAACTGCACCATTTGCGACCATGTTTGTTCCTGATTGATTGATTGATTGTATGGAGATGAAGACGACTAAGGTGGGATTTGGGTGACACGCACGCAGCTTTCATCGACCGTGGGCTATGGTGGGGCTTGGGTTGGGGCTTGGGTTGACACTTGGAATTGGAGACCCCCACCGCCTAGTGACGTGTACGTAGGGTATGGCGGGGCGTGGGTTGGGCTTGGGTTGGTTGGGTGCACCGCTTGGCAGATTATTAAAAAAAATATTACAAAAATTTTATAAAATTTACACAACATTTATAAAAAAAACCTAAAATTTCATTAAAATTTTAAAAATTACATAATCCTAAAAATTACATAATTCTAAAAATTACATAATTCCTAAAAATTACAAAATAAAAAACCTAGAGCGTTAGGTAAATTTCAAAAAGCGCGATCTTGTCGAATGCCTTTCGCTCCTTGCCTCGAAACTCTATGTTCGCCACCGCCACCCGGTCCTCGTGGCTTAACTCGCCGCTCGGAAGGGCTTCGTAGTAAGCCTTGAAACGATCGAGCTTGGGCCGTAGCTCGCGCCATTTATGTTGGCACGCGTTGAGGTTGTGGCGGTCGTGTCAAACGTTATGTTGGTAGGTTGCAAATGCTTCCGGCTAATATCGTGTTTGGCCGGGTTGCCGACCCTTCATAGCGTCAACGACGCTTGTGACGAGAGCCAGTTCTTCCTCGTGGGTCCAAGATGCCATCTTCTTCGGGTTGGGGTAGCAGGTTCGTGAGATTAAGTGGGTAGCCAGTGGGGTAGCGGTGGATAGTGACGGTTTGGGATGGGGTAGCCGGTGGGATTGGGGGTTACATTTATAGGGGATGTTGAGGTTGGGGTGACCGCTTGGCTTGGCTAAACGGTTTGAATTTAAAATTCAAACTTTCAAACACCCGCTATGACATGTGTTAGTGCACCTACGTCTGCTGACTACGTCTTCCATAAAGTCTTGAAGATTAAGGAGAACAAAGATGGCACGGAATCCTAGAATAGGAGTTTGTATATGGATCGCTCATATGTACACATCTAGGATCGCTTATGTGTCAAGTAGTTATATGGATCGCTTATATGATCATGTGTCTGGATCGCTTATAGGGAACTGATCAGGATCGCTTATATGGTAGACCATATAAGCGGCCCAGCTAGTCTATATATAGTAGGGGCGATCCAAGCACATAGTTAAAGGTGTATTCTTCCGGTGAGCCACGAAGTGCTGCCGAAGTGCTGTCAGAACGTGTAATTGTGTTTGATATCGATACAACAGCAAGATTAAAGTGAATACAACTTCAATTGCACCGAATTATTAGTTTCCGCCTCTTAATTCGGATACGAGCTTCTCTGAACGACTCGTGAGGTCAGAAATCGATCCTACAAGTGGTATCAGAGCTCAGGAGGAGGAGTTCTTGCCATTTTAGCTTTTATTCTTCTGATTTTCTACACTTTCTTCACTTTTTCAAAATTTTTCACGGTAAAACAAGCTCAAAATCACACAGTGCACTCGGAATCATGAATTAACAAATCCTTGAAGTTTTCAGATCTAAAATCGAAGTAGAAACCAAGATTTTAGGTGTTTTGTTCATTCAGGTTCGCTCAAAAGGTGATGTCAGCATCTGGATCGCTCCAAATTGTTTATCTGGACCGCTCCAAATATCAATTTTGACTTCTGGATCGCTCGAAATTTTGGTTATGGACCGCTCATCAGTACACTTTTGAACCGCTTTTAGTGACATAACTTGGACCGCTCATCCTTTAGTCCGCTCGTACGAACGAATTTTGGATCGCTCGAACAAACATCGTGCTTGGATCGCTCCAAAATCAAAAGGTTGAACCGCTCGAACGGACCTTGTCTGAACCGTTCGAACATATACTGTCTGGACCGCTCATTCAGATTGCTGTTGGACCGCTCGAACTAACCTTTGTAAATCGCTCAAACTAACCTTTGTGGACCGCTCATTCAGATAGTTGTTGTGAATTTGTGAACATTTGACTAATGGATACTGAATTTTATAATGCATTTGCTACCCCGGCCTCGATTACTCAAAGTGCTTTGATTGAAAATGAAACCGGAACGTCTCAGAAACCACCGAAACTCATGGATATTGATGATTACAATGTGTGGTCGGAACGATTCGGAAATTGGGTTGAAGCTTATCATCTGGATGCATGGGAACACACTGAGGAACCATATGATAAACCAGTTAAAAATGGTGTGCAACTAACACTTCGAGAGATGAGTACAGATGAGAAAAAGAAGTATCGAGATGAGAAATTGATGGTCAGTCTACTTCAACAAGCGATAAAAGAGGATATCTTGATTCTGCTTCAACATGACGGAACTGCATATTCGATTTGGACAGAATTGGAAGCAAAATTTACGGAAAGTGATGACATGTTAAAGAACAAAATGTCTCTCATGAAGAAGGAATTTGATTTGTTTCGGGGATTAAAAAATGAAACCACCAAACAAATTATTGATCGATACTGTAATTTGGTGAGAAATATGACAAAGTTGGGTGTTAAGAAAGATATTGATGAATTAATTGAAAAACTTGCAGATGCACTTCCATATGAAATCTGGGGAACATTTTTGATGATGCTGAAGTCCAACAAAGCAGAATACAAAAAGATGAAACTAGGAGACTTCATAAAGCATTTGGAAGCTCAAGAAATGGAGCAAAGAAAGATCGCTAGGATGAAGAACTACGATGGAGAGCAGGATATCAGTCTGTACTACAAGCATGGTGCTACTGATTCAACAAAGTTCTCTCCTAAGATCGAAACTGCTTATAGTGTTAAAGATTCTGCTAAGAAGACAGCATCACAAGGATCAAGCAGCAGCACAAGATTTTCATCTTTTGGTCCTAACATCTCTGTAACAAAGAATGGTAGAAAACTTCAGTGTAACATTGTATTAAGCCTTGAAAATGATCAAGACTACACTGAAGATATTGCTAAAAATCAAATGTCTTTGTTAGGGATGATTTTAGAATCTTATAGTTGTTTTGTTGCAGGAAAGATCGGAAATCCAATGCTCACGAAAGAGGATTACGATCAAATTGATGCTGGAGAAATGGAATTAATGGATATAAAATGGTGTATGGCGAGTGTGATGAGACGCGCTGAAAAGTTCAAACAAATTACTGGCCGTGATGATTTTCGTGATGCAAACGTTTCAACTTTAGGTTTTGATAAATCTAAAGTTACATGTTTTCGTTGCAGGGAGAGGGGGCATTTCAAGAGGGAATGCAAAAACCGTGAAGCTACCGGTGCCCAGAATCCTTTCGGAAACAATGATTATCACAAGAAGGCCATTTATCATCAAATCACTCAACCAGCACAGCAGCATCAGGCACAAACGGCTCATGGAAGAGATGTGGCTGATAAAAGAGCATGTGTTGTTAGTCAGGGAAAATATGATAATTTTACCTGGGAAAAGTATCTTCCAAAAGATAGCAAAGTGTGTCTAGCTGAACAAGATGATGAAAAAATGGCTGAAGGTTTTACCTGGGATGATTTTTGTCCAGATCAAAATCTTATGGCCAAAGAGATGTCTAAAAACACTTCTCATGCTTTCTTTGCCAATGCGTATGATTTGAAATGTGCAGAAAGATGCAGAAAAGTCATGGAAGCTGCTGAAGAGAGACGAAAAAAGATCATGGAGGAGGCTGAAGAGGAAGAGAGATTGAAGGAAGAAGCGAAAGCTGAAAAATTGAGAAGAGCTCAATTTTTAAATTCAAGCAGGACAGTGAAAGAAGTTCCTGAATTTGAGATAAAAGTGGATGTTGAACCGGTCATGGTCCAAGAAAAGTGCATGAACTGTGATTCGCTGATTAAGCAGAACAATGAGTTGCTGCACAATATTCACAAGCTGAAAGAATCATATGATACTATGAACAGAGAAATCAACAAATATACAGATTCTGATGGTGAACAAGCTGAAGCTATGAATACTTTGAAGATAGCTTATCTGAGACAGCTTGATACGGCAAACTATAACATAAAGAAATGTACAGATCTCGAGCTTGAGTTGGCAACACAAAAGATAGAAACTGAGAAAGTTAAGAAATTATTAGACAGTTACTCATGTTCTACTTTTGTTGTTGACAGGATTTATCCAGTGGTGAAAGATTTGAAGACATTTGAAGAAGTGAAGATATTTGAAGAAGAAAAATCCGTGACAAAAGATGAAGAAAAATTGAAGACTTCTGGTAAGAAACCGAGTGTATCCTACAATAGATGTCCGCCCCCGGTCGAAAATGGATATTCACCTCGAAATCCAAATTCAGAAAGAGTCAATCAAGCGATCAATTTGAAATGGGAGTCTGGGTCATCGGATAACTTGCCAGAAAATATTGATGTCACATATACGTCATCAGACACTGATCATGAGTCAAAGTTGATAAAAAGTATGGTCGATCAGGTGTTAGACACAGATGACAATGAGGAATCAAAACCGAAGTCTAAACCCGAGTCAAAGTCTGGGTCCAGTGCATCAAAGCAAACAGTCAAAAAGGACAAACGGGTTTATGATAAAGAATTTTTACTTTCGAAATCTAATTTGAATGATGAATCAGTCAAAGTGGCATATACTTTGAAAGGTTCTGACAAATTATATTCAGATGAAAGTTTTCCAATAAGAAGTGTCAGACTTGAAATGATTCAAAAGGTTTTCAAAATCACAGAAATTAATATTTCTGAAATAAAAGATTTCAATCTTAATGGAAAACCTAAACAATACACTTCAAGAGATCAACAAAGAATCAACAAGAAAATGGGTTACAATTGTGGTTATAGTTTCCAAAAGAAACCAAACCATGATCGTAATTTCAAAAAGAAAGGTCTTGGTTTTATTCCACAGAAAAATTATAAAAATGAAAAAGTTTATAAACCAAAACAAATGTTTGTTGCAGGAAAAACAACAGAAGCTGAAAAAGAAAAATCATTCAGAAATCAGACAAATCAAGAATTCCTTGCAAAGAAGCAAGAGGGTATGAAGAAGAAGGAAGATCCGAAGAAGGTTGAAAAGAGATCTTGTTTTTCAGTGTAAGGCTGTGGGTCATGTTGCGAAAGATTGTCCAAAGACATTTCGACCAAAACAAGAAGTCTCGAGAAAAATGAAAGAAAAAGTTGTTAAGAAGACTGAACTGTCAACCCGGAAGTTCACAGGCTTTGAGAATTCGACTTATGAGAAAGGAGAATGTTCAAAGAGTGCTTCCAAAAGAATAGACAATGCCACAAATCAGAAATGGGTTGTAAAAGGTTCAGGTAACAAGTCTGGTGATGAATCTGATTCCATAAAATCAGAGGAGCCACATGTTGAGAAAGAGATTGTAAGAAAAGTTTCGAAAGTGGACGATGTGAATTTTCCGCCACTAAATGCTAAAAATTACAAATCTAAAATCGGAAAAGTTGAAATATCAAATCAGTTTTATTCTGACAAGAAGAAAATTGATGTTGAAAAAACTTTCAATGGAAATGTAAAACGCATCTTTGGAAAAATGGTCAGTGGTAAGGCCCAAAGCATTCAGGATTTTTATGCTTCCAAAGGATGGGTTTACAAGTCGGTTGAAAGAAACAATGAAAATGATGAGGCTACACCCAAGGAAGGTCAGGCTTGGGTGGATATATTTTTTCAAGAATGAAAACCTGACTTGCCGGAGATCCCAAGATGGTATTGCGGATCATGAATCGGCATATTTCTAAATCTGTTTGTGAAGTTGCAGGACTTGCCGGAACTCCCAGGTTTGTAAGCGAGGAGTAGGAATCGGCACCTTGAGAATTCAACCAAAAGATGGTAATTGGTTGAAAAACAGGTTTGATAAGCTTAATTGCTAAATCTACAAGTGGTTGTATGTTGGTGGTTGTTATAAAAGGTTCAGAACGAGAACCAATTGATCTTTCAAGTGGTTAAATCAGGGTCATTAATTTGAACTTGATTTAATTATCATTCAAGAATTTGGTAAACAAAGTGATGATTTGAACCCCATTTTTACAAAAGGTAAAAACAACTAAACTTATTTTCCGGAAAAACCATTCTGATTAAAACAAACTTAAGTGTTTTGAAATCATTATGGGAAAATAGTTTTGTTGTGAGGGGGAGTTCTGATTGTTTAAGCCAAACGGATGGAGAATTGAGGTGTTTCGATATCAGTTGTTATGTTCTGTACAGTTTGTTTTCAATTTTCTTTAGATGTATTTGAATTTTAGGGGGAGTAAGAATTTTTAGAAAATCCAAAAACATCAGAAAATTTGAAAAATCCAAAAACATGATAAAATCAAAAATGAGTTTTTGTTGCATAAAAGAGGAAATGATAGTACGTCAGTGAAGTATCACAACACGCTAAAGAATTGGAAAGTCAAAATGTGATAAACAATCTTACTGCGGATGTGTCAGTAGATTTTCGCACATTTAGTAAATTGAAACGAGATATAAACCTAAATCAAACTTGCTTAATTCGTGGGTAACTATTCTTGGATATATGGGTAACCCCCGAAATCTTGTTTGAAAGGTCCCGTATTCTGAGATACTAGGTCTTTATACTCAGTGATATCTGGGGTATTATCCCGGGACTTCTGCTGTATGGAAGTACTGACCTAGTCCCTGGATAATACTTTCTGCTAAAGCTTTGAAATATAAGCGCCGCCCTCAGCAAACTGATTAAACAATAAAATTGGTAATCTTTGCTGTTGTAACAAAAGATCCTATAAAGGGGACCCACCAAAAGTCGAAGCCGTCATCTCTCTGCGTATACGGAAGTATCGACCTGAGCTCTCACGGCCCTCGCACATTACCCCTTTACAGATATCATCTGTGGTATACTCACCTGTAAGACTGAATATTTGGGATCTGGATACGAGAGTACATTCAAGTGGAGTGATACACAATTAAGTTTATGTCTTTAAAACATTAATATCGTATCTCGAATCGATTGAAATTTGTGTTGAAAATTTAAGTGGACAAACATACTGACAATCTAGGTAAATTGTTTAGAACTTATCATGTAATCAAGCTTAACGGTGTTTGTGATATGCTTCAAAACTGATATGATCCTCTTGCACAAACTCACAAAAATATTGTTTGTAAATATTTCATTTCTGCGTTTATTTTTATTCAAAAATCCAAAAAGATTTTCAGTGTGTTTTAGCATAAATTTTGAAAAATCAAAAATATTTTCGACAACTGGTGTCGAGATGCTGATTTTCGAAATTCAAAGTGCTAAACTTGAAGAACTGGTTTGGGGGAGTGTTTGTGTATAGTTGGTAAAGTTGTTTTGATAAGAACCAGTAATTATTTCTTGAATGCAAAATCTTTACTGTATTGGTTCAACATAGTTTCTAATTTGTTGAGAGGTTTTAATCTTTGTAGAAACTTATGGATGGGTAGAGATTGTGCAGGTATTAAAGGGCCAGGTTACGATCTTGAACCTGACAGGAGCCTGATTACAATCTCAGAACCAGTGAAAGATTGAATTCCAGACTACGATCCCAGCTGTGTGAGAGGGGGAGTCTGAAGACACCAAATTAACATTCAAGAGAAAAGAGTTTGATGATGATGAAAACAGAGAACGAGGATTCGTGGAACGACAGATATTTTAGAGGCAGATTGTAGACTGATGAAGACTGTAGATAGACATGTGCGAATGCAGACTGGAATGATCTATGAAGACAGTTATGAAGACTCCGTCAACATCCGAGGGGGAGTCTGTTAGTGCACCTACATCTGCTGACTACGTCTTCCATCAAGTCTTGAAGATTAAGGAGAACAAAGATGGCACGGAATCCTAGAATAGGAGTTTGTATATAGATCGCTCATATGTACACATCTAGGATCGCTTATGTGTCAAGTAGTTATATGGATCGCTTATATGATCATGTGTCTGGATCGCTTATAGGGAACTGATCAGGATCGCTTATATGGTAGACCATATAAGCGGCCCAGCTAGTCTATATATAGTAGGGGCGATCCAAGCACATAGTTAACGGTGTATTCTTCCGGTGAGCCACGAAGTGCTGCCGAAGTGTTGTCAGAACGTGTAATTGTGTTTGATATCAATACAACAGCAAGATTAAAGTGTACAGCTTCAATTGCACCGAATTATTAGTTTCCGCCTCTTAATTCGGATACAAGCTTCTCTGAACGACTCGTGAGGTCAGAAATCGATCCTACAACATGGCGGGGACAGCGAATAGGAGGCCGCCAGCTCGGATGTCAAGACCGCCCCACGCCCGGCTTGAAACCCAAGCCCCAAGGGCCAGGCCCCAACCCAAGCCCACCCGGGCTGGTGGCTTGGGCGTTTTCCCCCAACCCAAGCCCCATACCCCATAGTCTTATAGAGTTCCACAAAGGGGTCTTCAATTTTCTTGTCAGGGGCGTAAACTTTTGATGGGTAGGTGATGAACTAGTAAGAGATCTGAACAGTAAAAGAGGTGTGAACTATTAAGAGTAGTGACGGAACTAGAAGAAAAAAGTGAGGGGTATCCCAATTTATTTTACCGTACCTTCATACGATCAATTACAAAATAACAACTAAAATTAGTAAGTAAACCCTAACCTAAAATCCAATTTCGTTGCTTTTGTGCTAGAGTACCTTTGCTCGAGGCATGTCCGTCCCTGAGAATTTGTGGGCCCTTGAGGCCCTGTGCAAGATAAAAATGGGCCCCTAAATGTAGTAGCGGAACTAAAAGTTTTTCCGGCTAGAGTGTTGTAATATAATATTTTACATATGTTAGTGTATATTAATTAAATGCTTAGTGTAACATTTGTGCTTGTAATCATTGTGAACAGTTCAATTATCAATAAAATAATGTTATTTGATCCCAATGTTTGTTTGGTTGTGTTTTTCATTTTTCATGTTTTGACTTTTGTTCAAATTCAAACTCTACATCGCTTTCTAGAGAATTATACGCAAACTGGTGCGTAAACGTACTTAGTTTAATGCGACAAATACTCCGGAACATCAACATATACTCAACATACCTTAAATAACCTTTACATAACTTAGAAATAAGTTTTGAAGGCTTTGGTATGGCAAAAACAAGTTAATTCGCTTACAGGGACTAAACTTGACAAACTGCGAAAGTATGCCAATTTGAACTGTAACGAACATTCCGGAACATGTCCATAAGTTAAACATACCATAAATATCCTTTACATAGCTTAGAAATAGGCTTTGAGGGGTTTGGTATGCTAAAATAAACTTTTGGATCATTCAGGGACTAAAAGTGTCAAAAAGTGCATAAGTTTGCACTTTCGCGCATAACTTACGTTCTGAATACATCCGGACATCCAAAAATTTATGTAAGAATCCTAATATTATGCCTTAGTGTTTGGCATGAGAAAAATCCATTCGTCGCGTCATTTGGATCGTCTTTCGCGCTTATGCGCATTCCGTCGTAATTAAGCGAACATCGCGATCGTACGGCCAAACGAACCGACATCCGGAATATTTTTGAGCATATTTCATGTCCCCTACACTTTAACTTCATCTTAGAGCCTTGAAATGAGATTAACGGGGCTTAAACGTGCCAAAAATGGGCCAAAATACGTGTTTCTGAAGTGCAGGGACCAAAATTGTAAATTCTGATCTGGGAACCTTAGGCGGGGCGCGTAAGGATTTACCAAATCCTTACGCGGGGCGCGTGAGACTGTCAGACAGATTCAATGTATCTATTTAATGCAGTTGGCCTTTCGTTCGATCAAGAGGCAATGCCCTTTCACCTAATCAAGAGCCAAGGGGCAATTTCTGACTTACCACAAGAATTTGACAAGTGTACGCTCGAGATCGCGGCACGATATTCGATAAACGATCCTAACGGTTCCACTTTTCCTATAAATACCCCCCCCCTTTTGTGTAAAAACCCACAAGAATCAGATCTAAAGCTCTAAGTTGGAACCATTGTTTCATACCTGAGCTATTTGATCTAGATTAGCACTCGGGGACCCTCCGTAAGTCTTCTTTCGCTCTTTTATTCGCTTTTCGAGTCCGAAAGTCAACGTTTAGTTGACTTTCTGCATTAACCAGCTTATGGTCGATGCGAAGTTCATGGAACTTCATAACGTGAGCGTGATCACGATGGTCATGGTCCGTAGTGACCATACCTACTGATTACCCCGTTATCTAGGCTTAGTGACGAGTCGTAGTTTCGGCCAAAATGCGCATTCTTGCGTGTTTTGTAACCAAACTACTCGTGGGCATCAAAGCCGTTTGTTTTGATGCCAAACCTGTTTTCTAAACTAAGTTAAGCATGTTCTAACATGCTTAGCTCGTCACGTTTAGTATAGTGCTTATATAGGGTCGTAAGGTAAGCGATCTAAACCATCGCTTATACTTCCGAACCCGACCCATTTGGTCGATCATTAGGATCTGACCAAACACATTAGGTGACCATAGCTATAACCTTCCGAGGTTATACCTTGTGGTCACGATGTTAGGCGTTCCAGACACGTTCTACGCGAATGACGCGTTAGGGTAGCATAAGCTACCTAAACGGGTCGTGATGGACCGTAAGCACTTAGGTTAAGTTTCATTTTAGTATGTAGGCTTTGTTGAACCATATTACACGAGTCTCCATACTCGTTTGGTTTACGAACCCGCGTACTATCCGATCTTCCGATTTGGTCCGGTATATTAACATAGCTACCTATTAGGTGCCGTTGATATTCCGTGACCTCTCGCATTACCTGGTTATTTCACAAGAACAACAAAGCAATCTCAGGTGAGTACATAGAACCCCATCTTTTACTGTTTTCCAAACTGTTTTGGGGTGAAACACATGTGCCTATCTGTTACATTCATGCTTTCCATGTTTCCACATCATATGCCTGCTATGTTGTTAGTACATTATAGTACACGATTTCATTACATTTCATGCTATGTATGCCCATTGCGTGCGTACTTAGTACATTTGATTTACATTACATTTCTGTTGCATATGTTTACTCAGCATATGGACACATTGATTTACATGAACATTTCTGTTGCATATGTTTACTCAGCATATGGACACATTGATTTACATGAACATTTCTGTTGCATATGTTTACTCAGCATATGGACACATTGATTTACATGAACATTTCTGCTGCATATGCTTACTCAGCATATGGGCACATTGATTTACATAACATTTCTGCTTAGTATGTTTACTTAGCATACTTAGTACAATTGTTTACATCACATGCCTTCATTTTGTTATGACATTTGGTTTGTTTAACATGGGACAATACATTCATTAACATTAGCTACGCCGTTCGTTAGTAGGTAGTGGTACCATAGGAATTGACAACTCCCATTCCTGAAGTCCTGGGTTTGATAGGACTGGAAGGAATGACCGAATTCGATATACATAACTTAGATAAACCTTTAATTTGTTTAAGGGTTTATCGCCGCAGTCTCAAGGCTTGAATGTATGCATAGTTTACAATACCGCATAAATGTTAATATCAATAGAGCATGCATTTTCCGCAGAACATAACGCTGATTTAAACCACGTTTTACTTCAACGACTTGTTTTGTGCATATGGTTTAAGTTGATACATTTCGCTTACCATACATGATACATTTTGGGATTTCACATTACATGATTTACATTGAACATAAACACGTCGACATTGACATATACGTTTGGTGGTTTACATTTGAACATAAACATTTGACATGGTTTACAATAACACTTGACATTTGGTTTACACATGAACAATTTACATGATGGATTGGTTTGGGTAAATGATTTAAGTAACGTGGCGTATGTAATATGATACAAACATGGTGGATACGCCGCTGGTACTTCCTATATATAAATGTTTGTATAATATTACATATCGTGGCGTTATCTAAGTCATTTCAGTTTAGACACATTACATTTTACATAAATAACATATTCTTCACAAGACATTATTTTCACAAACAACTTATCTTATTCAACTCATTTTACTTGGTTATCCGTTTAACCTTGCACTTATCTATACACATCGTTTGATGTTATCGTTTTTCAAATGGTTTACAAAGCAAAACAAATTACAGGGTTCATGACTGACTGTTATTAAACATTTCTTTAAGCTCAAGTCATGAATCCCATTTTCACAAAAACTATGTATCTCACAGGCATTTTTATGCTGACGTACCTACTTTCACATGTGTTTTCAGGAGCTATTCCATAGGACGATGATCATGATTCTAGGGCGGACCTGTGCCTTAGAGCCTAAAAATGAAGTTTGAACTAGCTTAATTATGTTTTGAATATCCGTACTCTCTTTCCAAGACAATGTAACACCTTTGTTTATAAATAAAATACAACTTGTATGCCATGGTCATGAAACAATTTAATTCTGTCCACAACACTCCCCGGCGTTTCCGCCGCGGTTGCATGTTATACGCGGCCGGGGTGTGACAGAAGAGTTGGTATCAGAGCCATTGGTTATAGGGAATTAGGTTATTAGTAATGCTTTGACCTAGACTATAACTTTCTAGGACCCTAACACAAGTTATCTTGTGTTTAGAGTTTAAAACATGCACATCACCTATCCTTAGGTGATAACCACAACGGGAACTTCGGTTCCGAATCTGCTTTGAAAATTAATCATCTGTTCTAGGATGATTGATTACTAGGTTTTGAACCCTCTATTATAAGGTTTTGAACCCCTTTGGATTTTCAAAAATCCCGTCAAAGTTTTGGGTTAATAGTGTGAACACGTGCGAACTGGAAGAGTGAATGCTTGTACCCTGGGTTTTCTGTCTAAGGCTAGAGTGTTCGTACAAATCCACATAATCGGTGTCCAAGACTAGTCAACCAGAACCAGAATGCAAACCAGAATCCGGCACCGGCTCGAGGTCGAGTCTTTAACATGAATGCACAAGAAGCACAAGCAGACAACGAGGTGGTGAACGGTACGTTCTTTATTAATAATCAGCCAGCATCTGTTCTTTTTGATTCGGGTGCCGACAAGAGCTTTGTGTCATTGTCTTTCGAGACAATGCTTCGCGTGTCTAGAACAAAACTAGGTAAACCTTTGACAGTAGAGGTTGCCAGTGGTGAACCCATTGTTCTTAATTCTGTTCTACGCAACTGCCAGTTGAACCTTAACGAACATATTTTTCCTATTGACCTCACGCCAATGCAACTTGGAAGCTTCGATGTTATAGTGGGAATGGATTGGTTATCCAAGCATCGCGCAGAGATAGTTTGTTCTGAGAAGATTGTTCGTGTGCCGCTGTCTACAGGCGAGATCCTACAGGTTCGTGGTGAGAAGCCTGCCGGTGGTCTCAAACTTATGTCTTGTTTTAAAGCACGGAAGTATCTGCGAAAGCACTACGTGGCTTTCCTAGCACATGTTACAGCAGATAAAGGCAAGGGTAAGACTATTTCAGATATTCCTGTCGTTCGGGATTATTCCGAAGTATTCCCTGAAGACTTACCTGGTCTACCTCCAGCACACCAAGTCGAGTTTCGTATTGATCTCGTACCTGGTGCAAATCCCGTTGCCAGAGCTCCATATCGTCTTGCACCGTCCGAGATGCAAGAGTTGTCTAAACAGCTGCATGAACTCTCCGACAAAGGTTTTATCCGTCCTAGCTTTTCACCTTGGGGTGCTCCCGTTCTTTTTGTAAAGAAGAAGGATGGATCTTTTAGGATGTGTATCGATTATCGTGAGCTTAACAAGCTCACCATCAAAAATCGATATCCCCTACCTCGCATTGATGATCTCTTTGATCAATTGCAAGGCGCTTCTTATTTTTCAAAGATCGATCTACGATCTGGATATCATCAGCTTCGTGTACATGAAGAAGATATTCCAAAGACAGCGTTCCGTACTCGTTATGGACATTACGAGTTCACAGTCATGCCATTCGGTTTAACTAATGCTCCTGCTGTTTTCATGGACTTAATGAATAGGGTCTGCAAGCCTTATTTAGATAAGTTCATCATTGTTTTCATTGACGACATTTTGATATATTCTAAGACGCGAGCTGATCATGAGCAACATCTCCGTCTTACTTTGGAACTCCTAAAGAAAGAACAACTTTTCGCCAAATTCTCCAAGTGTGAATTCTGGCTTAAAGAGGTTCAATTCTTAGGACATATTGTCAACGAACAAGGTATTCATGTAGATCCCTCCAAGATCAGTGCCATTAAGGATTGGGATACGCCTACTACTCCTACTGAAGTTCGTTCTTTTCTTGGCCTAGCGGGTTATTACCGCCGCTTCATTGAGAATTTCTCAAAAATTGCAGTTCCTCTAACTGCTCTAACTCAGAAGAACAAGCCATTTGATTGGGGAGTCAAACAAGACGAAGCGTTTCTGACTTTGAAACAGAAACTTTGTGACGCGCCTGTCCTAACTTTGCCCGAGGGTAATGATGATTTCGTCGTTTATTGCGATGCATCTAAATTAGGCCTTGGCTGCGTCCTGATGCAAAGAAACAAAGTCATAGCATACGCATCAAGACAGTTGAAGATACATGAGAGGAACTACACCACTCATGATCTTGAGTTGGGTGCAGTGGTCTTCGCTCTCAAAATCTGGAGACACTATTTGTACGGCACAAAATGTGTGGTTTTCACAGACCACAAAAGTCTTCAGCATATCTTCAATCAAAAAGAGCTCAACATGAGACAACGACGTTGGGTTGAACTTCTAAACGACTACGACTGCGAGATTCGCTACCATCCTGGTAAGGCGAATGTCGTAGCCGATGCATTGAGTCGCAAGGAACGTACTAAGCTTCATTGTGTACGTGTCCAATCTGTTATTCAAACCGATATACAAGCCCGTATTTCTCAGGCTCAACAAGCTTGTGTTTCACAAGGCTTGATGGATAAGGAATTTCCTTATCACATAACACCTGCTCTTGAACTGAAGGACAATGGATCATATTACTTCATGGACCGTCTGTGGGTCCGAGCCAAGATAATCTTCGTACCTTGCTTATGGATGAAGCCCATAAGTCTCGTTATTCTATTCATCCTGGCTCAGATAAGATGTATAAGGATCTTCGTATACAGTATTGGTGGCCTGGTATGAAGAAAGACATTGCCTTATATGTATCAAAATGCCTTACTTGTCTTAAGGTTAAGGCTGAACATCAGCGTCCTTCTGGTTTATTGGAGCAACCAGAGATCCCAGTTTGGAAATGGGAAAACATTACTATGGATCTCATTACCAAACTCCCGCGCACAAAGAAAGGTCACGATGCCATCTGGGTAGTCGTTGATCGTCTTACAAAGTCAGCGCATTTCTTGCCAATCCGTGAGGATTTTTCGGCTGACAAACTTGCTCAAATCTACGTGGATGAAATTGTAGCACGACATGGTGTTCCTTTGAACATCATTTCTGACAGAGATGCTCGTTTCACTTCTCATTTTTGGAGAACCATGCAGTCTGCTATGGGATCTCAACTTAATCTGAGCACAGCTTATCATCCGCAAACGGATGGTCAATCTGAAAGAACAATCCAGACACTGGAGGATATGCTTAGAGCTTGTGTGATCGATTTTGGTGGTAGTTGGGATTCACATCTTCCATTGATTGAATTCTCCTACAACAACAGTTATCACTCCAGCATCAACATGGCTCCCTTCGAGGCTCTATATGGTCGAAAATGTCGTTCACCAGTCTGCTGGAATGAGATCGGTGAGGCTCAGCTTACTGGACCTGCCATCATTCTAGAGACAACAGAAAAGGTAAAGAAAGTACGTGATAACCTTAAGACAGCTAGAAGCCGTCAGAAGAATTACGCGGACCTAAAACGCAAACCCTTGGATTTTCAAGTCGGTGATCGTGTATTACTTAAGGTCTCACCTTGGAAAGGTCTGATCAGATTTGGAAAGAAAGGAAAACTTGCACCTAGATATGTTGGACCATTCAAGATCGTCGAAAGAATCGGTAAGGTAGCCTACAGACTTGAGTTACCTCCTGAACTTGGAAATGTTCATCCAACCTTTCACGTGTCCAATCTCAAGAGGTGTTTAGCTGATGAAAACCTCCACATACCGCTTGACGAAATTCGTGTTGATAAAACACTGAAGTTTGTTGAGAAACCGGTAGAAATCATGGAACGTGAAGTCAAGTGGCTTAAACGCAAGCGCATTCCTTTGGTCAAGGTTCGTTGGGAATCTAAGCGTGGACCCGAGTTTACTTGGGAACGTGAGGATCAAATGAAGGCAAAATATCCGCATCTTTTTCAATCAGTTTCCTCTAAATAAATTTCGGGACGAAATTTCCACAAGTAGGGGAGACTGTAACATTTGTGCTTGTAATCATTGTGAACAGTTCAATTATCAATAAAATAATGTTATTTGATCCCAATGTTTGTTTGGTTGTGTTTTTCATTTTTCATGTTTTGACTTTTGTTCAAATTCAAACTCTACATCGCTTTCTAGAGAATTATACGCAAACTGGTGCGTAAACGTACTTAGTTTAATGCGACAAATACTCCGGAACATCAACATATACTCAACATACCTTAAATAACCTTTACATAACTTAGAAATAAGTTTTGAAGGCCTTGGTATGGCAAAAACAAGTTAATTCGCTTACAGGGACTAAACTTGACAAACTGCGAAAGTATGCCAATTTGAACTGTAACGAACATTCCGGAACATGTCCATAAGTTAAACATACCATAAATATCCTTTACATAGCTTAGAAATAGGCTTTGAGGGGTTTGGTATGCTAAAATAAACTTTTGGATCATTCAGGGACTAAAAGTGTCAAAAAGTGCATAAGTTTGCACTTTCGCGCATAACTTACGTTCTGAATACATCCGGACATCCAAAAATTTATGTAAGAATCCTAATATTATGCCTTAGTGTTTGGCATGAGAAAAATCCATTCGTCGCGTCATTTGGATCGTCTTTCGCGCTTATGCGCATTCCGTCGTAATTAAGCGAACATCGCGATCGTACGGCCAAACGAACCGACATCCGGAATATTTTTGAGCATATTTCATGTCCCCTACACTTTAACTTCATCTTAGAGCCTTGAAATGAGGTTAACGGGGCTTAAACGTGCCAAAAATGGGCCAAAATACGTGTTTCTGAAGTGCAGGGACCAAAATTGTAAATTCTGATCTGGGAACCTTAGGCGGGGCGCGTAAGGATTTACCAAATCCTTACGCGGGGCGCGTGAGACTGTCAGACAGATTCAATGTATCTATTTAATGCAGTTGGCCTTTCGTTCGATCAAGAGGCAATGCCCTTTCACCTAATCAAGAGCCAAGGGGCAATTTCTGACTTACCACAAGAATTTGACAAGTGTACGCTCGAGATCGCGGCACGATATTCGATAAACGATCCTAACGGTTCCACTTTTCCTATAAATACCCCCCCTTTTGTGTAAAAACCCACAAGAATCAGATCTAAAGCTCTAAGTTGGAACCATTGTTTCATACCTGAGCTATTTGATCTAGATTAGCACTCGGGGACCCTCCGTAAGTCTTCTTTCGCTCTTTTATTCGCTTTTCGAGTCCGAAAGTCAACATTTAGTTGACTTTCTGCATTGACCAGCTTATGGTCGATGCGAAGTTCATGGAACTTCATAACGTGAGCGTGATCACGATGGTCATGGTCCGTAGTGACCATACCTACTGATTACCCCGTTATCTAGGCTTAGTGACGAGTCGTAGTTTCGGCCAAAATGCGCATTCTTGCGTGTTTTGTAACCAAACTACTCGTGGGCATCAAAGCCGTTTGTTTTGATGCCAAACCTGTTTTCTAAACTAAGTTAAGCATGTTCTAACATGCTTAGCTCGTCACGTTTAGTATAGTGCTTATATAGGGTCGTAAGGTAAGCGATCTAAACCATCGCTTATACTTCCGAACCCGACCCATTTGGTCGATCATTAGGATCTGACCAAACACATTAGGTGACCATAGCTATAACCTTCCGAGGTTATACCTTGTGGTCACGATGTTAGGCGTTCCAGACACGTTCTACGCGAATGACGCGTTAGGGTAGCATAAGCTACCTAAACGGGTCGTGATGGACCGTAAGCACTTAGGTTAAGTTTCATTTTAGTATGTAGGCTTTGTTGAACTATATTACACGAGTCTCCATACTCGTTTGGTTTACGAACCCGCGTACTATCCGATCTTCCGATTTGGTCCGGTATATTAACATAGCTACCTATTAGGTGCCGTTGATATTCCGTGACCTCTCGCATTACCTGGTTATTTCACAAGAACAACAAAGCAATCTCAGGTGAGTACATAGAACCCCATCTTTTACTGTTTTCCAAACTGTTTTGGGGTGAAACACATGTGCCTATCTGTTACATTCATGCTTTCCATGTTTCCACATCATATGCCTGCTATGTTGTTAGTACATTATAGTACACGATTTCATTACATTTCATGCTATGTATGCCCATTGCGTGCGTACTTAGTACATTTGATTTACATTACATTTCTGTTGCATATGTTTACTCAGCATATGGACACATTGATTTACATGAACATTTCTGTTGCATATGTTTACTCAGCATATGGACACATTGATTTACATGAACATTTCTGTTGCATATGTTTACTCAGCATATGGACACATTGATTTACATGAACATTTCTGCTGCATATGCTTACTCAGCATATGGGCACATTGATTTACATAACATTTCTGCTTAGTATGTTTACTTAGCATACTTAGTACAATTGTTTACATCACATGCCTTCATTTTGTTATGACATTTGGTTTGTTTAACATGGGACAATACATTCATTAACATTAGCTACGCCGTTCGTTAGTAGGTAGTGGTACCATAGGAATTGACAACTCCCATTCCTGAAGTCCTGGGTTTGATAGGACTGGAAGGAATGACCGAATTCGATATACATAACTTAGATAAACCTTTAATTTGTTTAAGGGTTTATCGCCGCAGTCTCAAGGCTTGAATGTATGCATAGTTTACAATACCGCATAAATGTTAATATCAATAGAGCATGCATTTTCCGCAGAACATAACGCTGATTTAAACCACGTTTTACTTCAACGACTTGTTTTGTGCATATGGTTTAAGTTGATACATTTCGCTTACCATACATGATACATTTTGGGATTTCACATTACATGATTTACATTGAACATAAACACGTCGACATTGACATATACGTTTGGTGGTTTACATTTGAACATAAACATTTGACATGGTTTACAATAACACTTGACATTTGGTTTACACATGAACAATTTACATGATGGATTGGTTTGGGTAAATGATTTAAGTAACGTGGCGTATGTAATATGATACAAACATGGTGGATACGCCGCTGGTACTTCCTATATATAAATGTTTGTATAATATTACATATCGTGGCGTTATCTAAGTCATTTCAGTTTAGACACATTACATTTTACATAAATAACATATTCTTCACAAGACATTATTTTCACAAACAACTTATCTTATTCAACTCATTTTACTTGGTTATCCGTTTAACCTTGCACTTATCTATACACATCGTTTGATGTTATCGTTTTTCAAATGGTTTACAAAGCAAAACAAATTACAGGGTTCATGACTGACTGTTATTAAACATTTCTTTAAGCTCAAGTCATGAATCCCATTTTCACAAAAACTATGTATCTCACAGGCATTTTTATGCTGACGTACCTACTTTCACATGTGTTTTCAGGAGCTATTCCATAGGACGATGATCATGATTCTAGGGCGGACCTGTGCCTTAGAGCCTAAAAATGAAGTTTGAACTAGCTTAATTATGTTTTGAATATCCGTACTCTCTTTCCAAGACAATGTAACACCTTTGTTTATAAATAAAATACAACTTGTATGCCATGGTCATGAAACAATTTAATTCTGTCCACAACACTCCCCGGCGTTTCCGCCGCGGTTGCATGTTATACGCGGCCGGGGTGTGACACTTAGCACAAAGGGCAGGGAGGGGGTCTTGTTAGTTATTGTCTCCTTAGGCCGGACGGGGCGTCCCATGATGGGAAGTTGGTCACGCGTTGATTGGCGTGGAACACCACCACCGCTGCCAATCACCACGCGTGAATGTGGCAACGCGTGGTGGTCTCCACGTATGGAAAATGATTGTTACCATTTGAGATTTGAACGTTGGACTTTGTATACGTTTGAGATTTGAAACAGAGGATTTTGGAATTTGAATCAATTGAGATCGATTTTACTGTGAGAGAAATTAAGAATGAAAGATGAAAGTTTATTGGGAAAACAGATGAATTTCACCTACAAACTTGTTGAATTTTGATGACTTATGCGAAAGTGATGAGAACGGAGAGTTGTGTGTTTGTGTTGAAGGGGTGGAGAGAGAGAGATGAAAGTAGCAGGCGGATGAAATTGATAATCAAATGATCTGATTTTTTGTTTACTTTGTAATTTTTATTTAAATGAAATTGTTAATTTATAATTTAAAAAAAACCATCATTAGTGATGATGGACATTTCCACTAAAATCCATCACTAGTGATGGAATAAAGCTCGATGACGTGACGGAACTTGATTGGATGTTGTGAGTGATGGAATTCCATCACTAGTGGAGCGCCCCTACCCCTTACTCTCAAATATGTATAGGATAATTATTAATCGGTTTAAACAAAGACAAACCGTTAAGAGTTTCACATTCAATAGTTTAACTTTCATCTCAATAATTTTTATTTCGATTTTCATGCACATTTAATTTTTTTCATATTGAAATGAAAAATCGTGAAATAAGATAATGTGTTTTTAGACTAAATTAATTGATAAATAAACTAAATAAGAAATCAATATTCCAAAAAAAAAAAACAAGATCCAACAAACAATAATAATGATATAAACAAACAGAGTAGGGTTCCTACGGAAAGTGTGTTTTTCCTAGAAAGTCTAGGAAGCGATCTTGTCCATCCGATTGGTGTGTTTAAGGGTTGAGATTAAATCAATGGCAATCTTGTAATAATTAACTATATTTAATAGATTGTTTTAAATGAGTAGGGGCAATTTCGTCCTTATGTGTGTTTTAAACCAATAAAAAATAACCGTCAGAGATATCACATCTCCTAAATACACGCCAATTTCCCTCTCTCTCTCTCTCTTTCTCTCTCTAAACCCAAATTCGGAAACCCCCAAAATCATACCAAAAATACCTAAAATCATGGATGAAGATAAGAGATTTTCCTTGTTCCATATACGTAAGATCAAGCTTTCATTGTACTGCGTGTTTTACAAAGCGATTACGGGTGATTCTTGTTTGTAATTGACGGTATTTTGCTGGTTGCAGGGAAGAGATTCAAAAAGCAGGAAACTTTGGAAAGGATAGATAGCAGCGGAACAGTTACCGGAAGCCGATCGAAAGCTGGGGCGAAATCTGCTGATGTAAAACACATTTGTATGAATCTGCTTGTTGTTAAAACACAGCTGTATGAATCTGAATGATAAAACACATTTGTATGAATATGCTTGCTGTTAAAACACAGTTGTATGAATCTGAATGCTAAAACACAACTGTATGAATCTGCTTGCTGTTAAAACACATTTGTATGAATCTGTTTGCTGTTAAAACACACCTGTATGAATCTGAATGCTAAAACACAACTGTATGAATCTGCTTGCTGTTAAAACACAACTGTATGAATCTGAATGCTAAAACACAATTATATGCATCTGCTTGCTGTTAAAACACAACTGTTTGAATCTGAATGCTAAAACACAACTGTATGAATCTGCTTGCTGTTAAAACACAGCTGTATGAATCTGAATGCTAAAACACAACTGTATGAATCTGCTTGCTGTTAAAACACAACTGTATGAATCTGAATAATAAAACACAGTTGTATGAATCTGCTTGCTGTTAAAACACATCACCAAGAACAAACTGTTAAAACACAGTACCAAGAACATGCTGATAGATTCCAGCAAGAAAAAGAAGGAATGATTGATATTACGTGAGATCAGAAATCGAAAACAAAAAATTCCGAAATTTATGTATAGTTAGTTATTAAAGATAATTTCCTAAAATAAAAATAGATTGTGAAAGTACATAAATGCCCTTTTAGATAAAATCCTTCAATGCCACATGTCACGTTCTTATTGCTTCCTAGACTTTATGTCACGTTCTTATTGCTTCCTAGACTTTCTAGGAAAAACACACTTTCCACCCAACTCCTACTCTAAACAAACAAACACAATAATACTTGTATATATAGCTATGGCATTTGACAAGTTAGATAAGCCCAAACAAACACAAAGGTTTTTATTATGATGGACTTTTAAAGACTTGGGTTTAATTTATATAAGGTCCAAACAAACACAAACAAATATTCTTATCTTCTATATTATTCATTATCTTCTCCAAAACCCTAAAGCAATCCACTGAGGAGCAGCCGCCACCACCACCGCTGGCCTGAATGTTTTTTTTAAGTTTAATCTCTACTTTTCTCTTCAATTGTTTATAACCACTATCTGTTATTAGATCTACACTTCCTACAGGATAATTAGCAACATGTATCAATGAATTATACCGCTTAGGCAATTCCTGAAAACAAGAAGAACAATATATTTATCACAGAAGGTAAATAATAAAAACAATGAAACAAATTAAAATTTTATAACATCTAACAAATAAAAATTGGCAAATAAAGCAGAGTTCCTAACCAACTGAGATTTATACGGATCCGCCATATGAACCAGAAACCCAACTTCCATACCTGCAAAGAAAATAAGAATACACACAAAAAAACTTGAAATTAGAACAATGTTATATTCAAAAAAACAGAACAAAAAGTCTGTTTTATTAAATTTTCTAACTCTGTAACAACATGGTAACATAAATCTGTCTATATAATCAAAAATAGCGTTTAGGGTTTATGATGGAATGAATGAACTGGAAAAATAACAAAAGAGGATTAACCTGACACAAATAGAAATCCATTACGGTGTATAAGAACATCAATAAACAGACAAATTACAACAATCAACTGGTTAAAATCTCATATCAAAAAGAATTAGCGGATCCGTTAACATAAACAACTACATACAAATCATACATCAAAATTAGGGTTTTCTAATAACAAACTAAAAAATCCCATAGATAGGTGGAATCCAACTTACCGATGCGTGAATTTCGAAGTCTGATGATGAACATAAAACAGAGCACGCTTCTTCAGTCGTCGTTTGAAACATCCGATTAAAAGCAAGAATTTGTATATAGGCGGTAGAATTGGAAACGGTTCCATAATTTCCTAAAAAAACTTCCGATAATTGATTAATTTTTCAACCTTCCATATATAATCTAAAGAGAGCGGTAATAGAATTGAAGGAATTGAAGGAAATTGAAGGAAAATAGAGAGAAGAGGAGAATGGCGCCTAAAATCCCAATTCTCTGGCCAAAGAGAATAGCCATATCAAAGTCAAATAGTCAACATTATTTTGCTTTAGTATAAGAGATAGATAGTATTGTTTTATTATTTATTTTTATTATCTAGAAGTTTACTCTCTTAGGAATTAGGAAAATTACCGAAATACCCCTACTTTCAACTGAATGTTTTAACTGAGTTAGAGCCTTGGAGCAAACTGGAGACAAAATCCAAACATTGGGTAGTAAAATGACTATTTTTAAAGGTTTGGGTCAAAACCGTTAAAATGACCAAACCACAGAGAGCAAAACGGAAGTTTACTCAATATATTAATATGTTATCTTACAAAACATAAGAAATATATTTTAAATATATAATTTTTTAATCTTTTTTGTCTACGTTGTTTGCTAAGCAGCTGTGACAATTTTTTGTTAAGAACCTATTTGCTAAGCAATTGTGACAAATTTTTTTTTTTTTGTTAAAAAAGTGAAACTGTATAAATTCTTTTAAATAACTAACGGAAACAAAAAATTGGAAAATATTGTTATCAAGTAAATACGACTTAATTTACAATTTTACATGAGTGATAGAGCAAGTGAAAAAACTTGCTATTTATTATATTCTGTCATGATTATACTTAAATAGTGATATTATATTACAAACCATTTGAAAGATTTGAATTGATGTTTTAGCCACCCACCATGATATTGTGAACGCATTCATTCACACAAACTTTGTCAAATATTGAGTGGATGTTTCGACGCAACCTCATGTGTGTTTTAGCCACCCACCATGATATTGTGAACGCATTCATTCACACAACTTTTGTCAAATATTGAGTGGATGTTTCGACGCAACCTCATGTGTGGTTGAAAGATTACTATTTGAGAGTGAAAATTTGGCGTCTAGCAACTTGCTAGTTGATTAATAAAAATTTTGTTGGCCAAAAAAAAAAAATTCAGAGTGAAAATAATTAACGCTATATGGTGTGGTGACATTCCTAATCGTCAACATCACTCTTCATATAGGCTTCACGTCACTTCACCGTTATCTACCATTCTCACCACGCTATCAGGGGCGCAACTTTGCGGGGGCCGGGAGGAGGGAGCGCCCGACCTCCCGAACTTTTCGCTCAGTAGTAACTGGTATGTAGTTTTCGTATAGAATTTTTAGGTATATACGTTTTCGACCCTCCGGTTTTATAATTTTTTTAGGTATATACGTTTTCAACCTTCCGGTCGAAAATTTCAAGCTTTGCCACTGTACGCTATATGGTGTAGTCCATGACCCCCATTCTCCACCACCAATTAACCGGTATGTGGGGGGACCCCCCGAACTTTTCGCTCAGTAGTAACCGGTATGTAGCTTTCGTATAGAATTTTTAGGTATATACGTTTTCGACCCTCCGGTTTTATAATTTTTTTAAGTATATACGTTTTCAACCTCCCGGTCGGAAATCTCAGGCTTTCCCACTGCACGTTATATGGTGTAGTCTATGACCCCCATCCTCCACCACCAATTAACCGGTATGGGGGGGGACCTCCGAACTTTTCGCTCAGTAGTAACTGGTATGTAGTTTTCGTATATAATTTTTTAGATATATACGTTTTTGACCCTCAGGTTTTATAATTTTTTTAGGTATTTATGTTTTCTACCCCTAGACGGAAAACTCAAGCTTCGCCACTGCACGCTATATGGTGTGGTTCATGACCCCCATCTTCCACCACCAATTAAATTCCCCGGCTTAATTCAAAGAGACTCATGGTTAGCATACAAATATCCATGCTGACCGTATGGCATTGTACAAGGAATCTATAGTAGGTAATAAACATTAAAAATATGATTATTATACTATTTTGTGACCGACATTGAAATTTCGTTGGACGTGTGGGGAAGGGGTAAACAAAAGTCTTGCCAATGGCATTACCAAGCCAAGCACATGCTAGCTTTTGTTTATATTTATAATATAATTTATAATATAAAGTTAGAAGATGGTCCTGCCTGACATTGCCTTCTAAATTCCCACTAGCTTCTCAAACCACTATCTTTATTCAATGGCTTCTACTTCATCCCAACCATCCATGGGTTCTTCTCGCCCATGTCAAACCAGGTTTAATGTTTTTCTAAGCTTTAGAGGTGAGGATACTCGTCATTCCTTTACAGATCACCTCTACGCGGCACTAAATCGAGCATCAATTTATGCGTTTAGAGATAACGATGAGATCAAAAGTGGTCAAGCTTTGGAGCCCGAAATTGTTAAAGCAATCGAAAATTCAAGGGCCTCTATTGTTGTATTGTCGCAAAACTACGCCAAATCCAGATGGTGCCTTGAAGAGCTTTCGTTGATCCTCGAACAAAAGAGGAAGTGTAATCATTTCGTGTTGCCGGTGTTTTATCACGTTGATCCCTCGGATGTCCGAAACCAACGACAGAGTTTTCTCATAGAACCAAAGGAGGGAAAGTGGACAGAGGTTAATGTGACTAGGTGGAAGTCAGCTCTAACAGAGGTTGCTAATTTGGCTGGAATGGTTGTTTCAGGGTACGACCAACAATTTAAGCTTTAGAACATTGTGTTTCATTTAACTATGATGATTGATATTGTTTAGGGGTGAGCATAAAATCGAGCCAAATCTAAAATTAAACTTGTTTAATAAACAAGTCTGTGTCCGAGTCCGGGCTTCACTTATGTAGTTTGCGAGTCTGGCCTATTATTTACATAAATTTTTATTTAGGATGTTAAATGTATTTTTTATAATAATTATCATTATATAAAAATATGATGAAAATAGCTTTATTTATATAGTGTGAGGTTCATTGGGAAACACTAAAAAAATAAAGAACCGGGCAACAGTGCATTTAACATGTTAAACATATATTATAAAATCAACATGTTCAAAATAAATTTTTTAAAATTTTTTTCGGCCCTTTTCTTTATAAAAATGGGTAGAAGCCATCCAATAAAAAAAGTATTTATGTAAAAAATATATTTAGCCTTTTTTAACTGTTTTTTAAACATCTTTTTTTATATTTTTAGTTTTTGATTATTTTTATTAAAAATGCTTCAACATATATTTATAAGGAAAAGTGCCGAAATTTAAAAAAAAATGTTTTTAACCTGTTAAGTTGAATTTTTAAGATATATAATGCAGTGTTCCCCGGTTCTTCACTTTTTTAGTGTTCCCCAATGAACCTTCCCCTATATAATGTTTTAGTAGAGAGATGTCTTCACAATGCGATGAGAACACACATTGTGGTAATCACGTAACATATTTTTGTTAAATAAAAAAAACTATAGAATTTTGTACTCAAATTAAAAATCGTGGGATGGATGGTTTAAAATTAACAATATCTTTAAAATAACTATACAATATGTTTAAAACTTGTATTACTTAAACTTTGAAAATTATGTAAAATTACCTTGTTTGTCCTCCTTATATGTATTGTAATATAGTATAGATATAAAGGTTGAAATTTGTGTGTGTATATATAAAATTATAAACTAAAATAAATAAATAAATTAATAAATAGTAAATGAGTCGTGATTGAGCTCAAATAGGCTCGTTTACACTCCTAGATTACTATTGTTGAATTTTCATAAGGAATGAGAATTTGTGCCCGGTAGATAAGCATGTATATATAATTTGCAAATAGGTACATGAATACATGTTGATCAAATGATAATTCCAAAATCACATAAATTTATTAAGTAGTTACCAGTTTTATTTTACGTAGTTGAGTTCTTTAGTGTTCCTCTTCTTTTGTTCTAGGTCTGAAACAGAGTTTATTGCAAATATTGTGGATAGAATTGACTCCGAACTAGATTTGAAACTTATTAGTACTCCAGCTCATCTAATTGGGATGGAGAATCGAGCTGAATATATCAATTCATGGTTGAAAGATGAGCACTCCAACAATAATGTTCTAGCGGTTTGTGGAATGGGAGGTAGTGGCAAGACCACGTTGGCTCAATATATTTACAACTCAAACAAGCACAACTTTGAAAGTGCTTGTTTTCTTGAAGACATTGGAAAGCACTCCAAAGAAACTTATGGTTTGCTTGGGCTACAAAAGCAACTTCTCACAGACATTTTAGGAGGCAATAATAAAATGATATCTTGTGTTGCTGAGGGTACGACTAAGATTAACAATGTGTTACAAATGAAAAAAGTTCTTATAGTTCTTGACGATATTGATGAACTCGATGAACTAGACGCAATACTTGGTACGAAGGCCACTTATACACAAGGCAAGATTATTGTAACAACTAGACTTCTAAATATACATTCATGGTTTGAGTCCATATCCTGGAGGTGTCATGTGCACGAACACAAATTGTTAAATGGTCAAGAATCGTTAGAGGTATTAAGTTATTATGCCTTTGGGTCCAAACTTCCTTTGGAAGGTTTTGGAGACCTTGCATTACAGTTGGCACAATATTGTGGAGGAAATCCTCTAGCTCTTAAAGTTTTAGGTTCTTCTTTGTTTGTTAGTGCCGCAGACCCACGGGAAAGAAATTACATAGTAGAAATTTGGAAAAGTAGATTGAATTCACTGAGTTCATTGAAAGGAGACCTTGATAGTAAAATCCAAGGTGTACTACAAAAGAGCTTTGATTCCTTACCACATGCTAGGGACAAAGAGTTGTTTTTACATATAGTTGCTTTCTTTGTTGGAGAAGATGAGGATTATGTGGTTAAGATATTGGAGAACGACTGGCATGCAACAGATGGGATCATGACCCTCATCAATAGATGCCTTCTAACTATTTCACCAAATAAGAAACTAGTGGTGCATCAGCTACTTCAAGATATGGCAAGAACTATAGATCGTGAGGAGTCCAAAGATCATGCAAAACGTAGCAGAGTGTGGTGCGATGAGGAATCTTATTGTGTGTTAACAAAAGGAAACGTAAGATGCTTCTTATATGTATTTTTTAGATTAATTTTCATTTTACAACCGTCTATTTCAACTACCTTAGTTTCTTTTTATGTTTTTTTCTTTGCAGGTTTCGGAAACTATTGAAGGTCTAACCCTTGACACCCGGAAGCTAAAGAAATGCACAAAGGTAAGATAGAGAAGTCCCTTTATGAGTTGACACTCGACTGAACTCTATTCAAATTTCAAAAATCAAATAACCACACTAAACTAGTAACTCGGACTCTACATATATAGACTTTCATAAGTAAAAGAAAACACCAAAATTGCCATTTTTTGGGTATAGGGATACCCCGGTGAATTTTATAAATGAAACAATAATGTACACGAGTGAGCCAGAAAAGCACACTAGGCTAGACTTTTGTCTCGCAAAAGAACATAACTTCAATGATTGATGCTTATCAATCGTGTTAGCAGTGTTTCGATATAAGTGTTATGAATTGTCATATATCCGTGATGCATTTAAATTTAACTTTTAGTGCATTTCATCTCTAATACGAGGCATGCTAATTATGTTGCTTCATGCTAAATTTGCAGGTACCAACCATTAAAACAAGTTCTCTTGCAAAGATGCACAAACTAAAGTTGCTCCAGCTGAAATATGTGAAACTTAGTGGGTCATACAAGAATTTTCCAAAATTAAGATGGTTGTGTTGGCATAGATGTTATTTGAGAACAATACCCTTAGGCTTATTGATGAACAACTTCTTGGTGGCTATTGATTTGACTCGTGGAAACTTGGAAAAGTTTGAACCGCCCCAGGTAGAAATAAGCTTTCTGTGTATCAACTCAACTTTTAGCTTCTCTAATAAACAAAGACTTTAACTAAATGTAATGTATTAAATAAAACTTGTTATTTATGGGACAGGTTCTTAATTCATTGAAGATTCTGAATCTTAGATCTTGTACGAGACTTGTTAGTATCCGCAAGCTCTGCCGACTCCCAAATCTTGAGACGTTGATCCTTTGGCATTGTTATAGGCTGGCTCATGTTTGTGAAACTATAGGAAGCCTTCAGAGTCTTGTTCTACTGAATTTGGTGGGATGTACAAAACTGTGGAAGTCCTCACGGAATAAGAAACATGTATATCAATTAGAAAGGATAAAAGCTTTGTGTAATGGTGGAGGAACTCAAGAAGAACCATTGCTCTCCTTCCCACAGTCATTGAGGTTTTTGTTTCTTGATTACTGCGACCTTGAGTATCAAAATGACCTTAGTGTTTTATTCAACGGCCCATTAGTTGGCATTAGTTTAAGAGGTAATCTCTTTGAGTTCATGCCCAATAACATTGAACTTAGAATGCTTCGAGTACTCAACTTGACTTCTTGTAAAAACCTCAAGTCCATTTTATGTCTCCCAAGTACAATAGAGGAGTTGTATACATATAGGTGTAGATCACTGGAGAAAGTAACATTCCAATCAACTCGTTTCGAACTGCGGAAGTTTAGATATAAAGGTTGCCTCAAACTGTCAAAAGTTCAAGGCCTTTTTAAGTTGGTGGCCATAAAAGAACTTGCTGAAGCATATTTGGGAAAGATGAAATGGATCAAGGAATATCAAGATCATAAGGTGGACCTGGTTGGTGATGAGGTTACTAAAGGCAGAATATGGCATATGCAGGTTTGTCAAATTTTCTACACTTTTCTCGAATGCATGCAAAAGTACACAATAACATGTATCTATGTCACCACAATCAAACAAATTGATATACATCTAATTGGATATTTCTACGTTTTTTTTTGTTTTGTAGATGTTGTACGAATATGGTATAAGGAGCACCTATATGCATGGCATAAAGGATCATAGCATGGTGGCAATTGAACATACATCAGCACACCCATTCTTATCTTTTCACGTGTCTTTACATCCAAATAAACACAAGATCCAAGGATTAAATGTAAGTTGCTTATACAGAACATCAGGATCTGATTATACACATAGGGGATGTTTGGTCGCCAGAATTAAGAACATGACCAAGGGTGTTACTTGGATATACATCCCTATGGTGTATTGCAAACCTAGAGTTAATGAAGATACTATGTGGTTAAGTTATTGGCCGATTGGCAACACATTAGACGTCAGTGATAGAGTCATTGTATCTTTCTTTGTGGAGGAAGGGATGAGCGTAAGCAAATGTAGTGCAAGCCTTGTGTATATGGATGATTGTGAAGTAGAGCAAGAAGAAAAGTGGACAAAAAAGGCGATGCAAAAGAAAGAAGTGATTGGAGGAGATCTGTCTGAATTTGAGGTGACCAAAGGAGTGTACTATCTTTGCCGCCGTGATATCTTTAAGTCAGTAACCCCTTATATGAAGGCATTGTTGGGTAGGGCCATTCCGCATACAGGTAAGTTCTCTTGTCAAGTAATTATTAGTCTCCAAATATTGATTGATAGTCATATTAATCACACATTGTCATATACAGAATTACAAGGATGGAGAAAATCTCATCAGTTGCAGCACGACTTTGAGGGATATATGCATCTAATATATTTTAATGAGTTGGTGCATAGAGACACCCTTCACAAAGTATGTAAATACTTCAACCTTCGCTTTTTTATTAAATGGTTTTTATTTCCAAACAGACAAACAATACACGAAAATGGAAGCAAGAACATGAACATTAAAATGCCTTTCTCATAACGATTTTTTTTTATATTTCAGCTAGTTAGGCTTGGATACTTTAATAGTGAAAGCAATATCCCCAAGATACAGAAAGCGGTATCAAGGCTCTTGGGAGTTGACTATGTTTGGTACAATGAAGATGAAAAGAGATTGTTCGTATATGGCTATGTTGATTCTATGGAAGTGGAAATGTGTGCGAGGGAATTTGAGAAGAATGCAAAGATCGTATATGTTGACTACGGAATAATTCATCCGGAGTGCGAATTTTTAGTAACGAGGCTGGCCAAATATGTTTCCAAAAATGTATATAGATTACTTCCAAGTTAAGAGTTATTGAGTTAATTACATTGATCTTCTTTGTGCTTCTAGCAAATTAGAGTTAATTGCCAAAATCGTCCCTGAGGTTTGGGCATGTTTGCCATTTTCATCCAAAATGACTTTTTTGTACCAAATAGCCCCCCACGTTTGTAACTTTTTGTCATTTTCATCCAAATGCCTAACTTGGTTAGAAACAACAGTTTGATGAGAGGGTTTTTTTTTTTTTTTTTTTTTTTTTTTGAAATTTCACAAGTACAGTGCCTGAAATATAATATTAATTTTGTTTACTTAGTTGAGTTTGATTTAAGATCATGGTGATTTTATGGAAATAAATGTTAGAATCACAGAGAAAGTTCAAGTGTAGCTTTGTTAGGGATTTTTATTCCCCCAAATCTTTGTGTTACACGGCTCAATCTTCAGGCCATAGATTGGTACTGATTTTTATACTATTTTCATAATTGAGATCATATAGTTGGGTGTTTTAATTCATTTGGAGGAACTACCGGGTGAATTAAGGCCGTGGGGTATGGGGCGGGGGTTTGGGCGTGGGTTGGGGGAAAACGCCTAAGACACCACCCCGGGTGGGCTTGGGTTTGGGGCGTGGCTCTTGGGGCTTGGGTTTCAAGCCGGGCGTGGGGCGGGGGAGCAAGCTGACATGGCGGCATGGCGGGCTGTGAATGGTTATAAATATATATATATATATATATATATATATATATATATATATATATATATATATATATATTTATATTTATATTAAAAAAAAAAAAGCTGAACCCAAGCCCCACCATACCCCCTTCAAAGTGGGTTGAAGACTTGAGTTTTGAATTTTCACGTGTCAACCAATGCCCCAACACAAGCCCCACCATACCCCATAGTCTAAGTGTCTCCAAAGTTAAGTTTGAGTAGGGAGCATATGCCTTTCTTCAACTTTTCAGTGTTGATAAACTTTTGTAAAGTTTTAGGGGAATCTTACCAATCTATGCAGAGTTACTGTATTGATGAACAAGACAACAGATAGTTGAAGAAAAGTAACTTTATCAATAGAACACACTGCTAGAACTGTTATTCTTATACCTTTACAAAGAGTTAATTGTGGAGACTATTCTATTTTATTTTTATTTATTTATTTTTTTTTGCACACTTAAAACTATTACTAGACCAGTTAATGGGTTAGATGTCCGCTTAATTTTTGCTTAGCCAAAAAGTCGTTAGGCGTCTAGTAGCAGACCACTAAGCACATCTAAGGGTGAAGGGGGCACCCCCCTAACGAGGTGAGTGAAATTTTTTTTTAACCCAATCATAAGTTGTCATGTCATTTCCACTCTATAACTTCCCTCTTGTTCAAAAACGTACAGGGTGCACCCCTCTTAGGGGAATTGTTTTTTTATTCAAAAATTTTTTTTTTTTCATTGGTCCATCATTTCCCTCTCTCCACTCCTTTCGTGTTGTGGGGGCATGGGTCGTAAAATTGCGCCAAGTAGTAAACAAACATAAATACGAATTTACACCGTTGCGTAACGTAAAACGCAGTAAAAGACAAACGTGAACTAATAATGCAACCTGGCAAAAAACGTACAAACTCGTAATCATACCAACACAATTGATTATACCGCCTATTTAATCAACAAATGATCATTCTGTAAGATATAAAAATTACCTGATATATAATATTTAATTTCCTAAAAACACACGACACTATTGGCAAATGAATGTAAAGAAATGGCAATTTTGAAATTAAAATTCAAAAATAAAGGCAAACTTTATACTGAGAGTGAAGATAGTTAGATAACCTTAGATAACCTCCAGATGCCAGTCATGAGTGACTTGGAAACTTGCACTGTTGTTAAGGCACTTCATCATTTGTTATTATATAAAATTGTTTAATCGTACATTTCAAAAAATCGAAACCCTCATCAAACAGTTGTTTCTAACCCAGTTAGGTATTTGAATGAAAATGGCAAAAAGTTACAAACATGGGGGGCTATTTGGTACAAAAAAGTCATTTTGGACGAAAATGGCAAACTTGCCCAAACCTCAGGAACGATTTTGGCAATTAACTCAGAAAATTAACATGTTTGAGTACCAACTTTAAAAGTTGTATGTTTGAGATTTATGGTTTTATTTTTAACAAATTTGGGTATAAAGTATAAAGACTAACTTCAAGCTAACTTTTATGTAACTCTTGATAAAATCACCAAAATGCTCGGGAATATTGTATACTATCAATTTGAAACAATATAGTGCATAATTGGTTTGTACATGTTGCTTAGTGAGTTTTTTGTGCATAGTTGTGTTGTACATAATGCTTAATGTGTA
This sequence comes from Helianthus annuus, assembly GCF_002127325.2. Lineage (NCBI taxonomy): Eukaryota > Viridiplantae > Streptophyta > Magnoliopsida > Asterales > Asteraceae > Helianthus > Helianthus annuus. Next base: position 147,688,121 of record NC_035434.2, read on the forward strand.
AAAATTTGTAAAATAAATTATATACTATCAATTTGAAACATGTTAGTGCATATGTGGTTTGTACCACATGTTTATTAGTTTGTTTATGTTGTATTGAGTTGTATCATGTGCTTAATTTGTAGTATTTTTTTAGGTATTAACTTTGAGTTTTGTTTTGTATGGCTTCAAAACTATCAATTTGAAGCATGTTGATTCAGGTCAAATATAATATTTTTGCGTGCTTATTTTATGTATGTTTCGTAAAAAAACTTTCGAACCGAGTGGAGTCAAATTATGGTTTCTTTTTTTTCCCCTTTTTTCGAAAGCTCTAACTGATCCCCTTTGATTACACGTGTTAGTTTTTCCTTCATACCCGTTACGTTTTCAATGTATGATTTAGGTCACATATAATACGTTATGAATTTGATTTACTTTACGTTTTGATCCAATCACAATGCTGACATATGTTACATTCAGTTCAATTGGATACGTCCAAACGTGTGTTTTCATATGGTTAATGCATCACATGTAACAACTCTCACTAAAATCCATAATTAGGACAATAATTATCTATTAAGAAAACCCTAATTGAGACACCCAAGTAATTCTGCATAAACCCTGAAATTTCCGGAACAATCGGAATCAGGATCAGGGCCCCTAAAACTCAAGGGGGGTTAACCCTAGTTGAACGTTTATCTAAATAAAATGTTGGATGGATCTGATTGGCCAGATGTAGCAACTCAGCGAAGCTAGTCCCAAGCCTAGGCAGCCTATAATTAGACTGCTTAGCTTACGGACCGTAAGGGAAAGGGCATACGGTCCGTAAGCGAGTCCCAAAAATTACTATAAATAGCCGACCTTGGGACTTGAATCTGGAAGTTGAAACGACGTCCCAATTCTGTCTGTACGTCGAATTAACATAGAATCAGTACAATTAAACACACACAGGTCACGAAGTGCTGCCGCAATCAGGGTAATAACTCGATCGCTATTACGATTCAACGTCCGATCGATTATAACTATCCAACGATTGTCCGAGTGCTGCTCAAATTGAGCTTGTACTTTGATTATTCGTCGTGATTTCGACTTGAATATTTGAGTGCTGTTCGAATTCGGACTATGCTCTGTTATTCGTTGTGAATCCGATTGAATTATTAAGTATTGCACTGGTTAATCGTTGTGAGGGTTTAATCTCGTGAATTGACGTAACTGCTGTATTAGTTACTAACCCGTTTGTGTGTGCATTGTGTTAAATTAGGTTTAATCAAGGCTAATCAGTAGGCTTATATCTTGCTCGTTAAATCTGCAATGTGAGTCATTCTCTTTTTATCAAACTGTTTTACAAAACTCCAAACTATTTTAAAAGTTATAATTACAGGGATTAAGTCTTTGTAATCACCATATTACAGCCGGTATGTGGGGTTTTGTATACATTACTTGTTTCCCGTCACACTTGGACAAACGGGTGGCCAAGGGGTGATCTGACCACAGTCACAGACACCATTGGACAAATGGGCTAGCCAATGGATAGTCGAGTGACAAATACTGTGGGTAGTTGGTTTGATATCAGAAACATTGTAATCGCTCTTAATACTGTAAATTGTAACTAATGGGTCGTTTTAGAAAACTGAATGATTCACTCAGTATTTCCCCGCTGACAAAACCTTTTTCAAACATGTTTCAGGTGATCTGTGTGATCCAGGAAAAGTGCCGTGAAGCACTACAAGCTCCGAGAAGTGGCTCAGTGTAAATAAATATATAAAACATGTTTTGAGAAATAAAGATTTCTTTGTGAAATCAGATTATTGTAAATTATGGGATTTCATCCCTAAAACCTTATGTAATATATATTTAACGGGCATTTTCAGTATTAAAAGATCCTGTATTAAAAGACTTCCGCTGTCGCCTAATTTAAACACCACGGGATTCCTGCCCCGCGGCTCTTGAACCGGGTCAAACCGGGCCGAGGGCCGTGACAGGAAAAAGGTGGTATCAGAGCCACTGATCGAGCCACTGATTTAAGCCTATAAATTAAGTATTTAACAAAATACTTAATATTATTAATTGCTATTCTGTGATTCTGTGTTTTATTAACTGATTATTTGTTAGTACAGTATGGGTAAACAAAAGCTTTCTGCTATCTACCACAAATTAGATACTGCATCCCAGGAAAAAGGAACTTCTTCCTCTAAATACCCAGCAAACCTAGAAGAAGGAATTTTCGTCCGAAAGGCACAATATGAAAATCCTCTTACCCCAGAGAGAAGAAATTCGATTATTAGGAAAAGTCAGAAACCCCAAGCCAAGAAAGTGAGGTTTAATTCAAAAAATCCAGGAATTAGGCAATAGTTCACCTTGGGAAGATAAACTAGACGAAAAATGGGCAAATCTTTATATGCTAGATACCGTAGCAGAAAATGCAAACCTTTAAATTTCCAATAAATCGAGTCTAGTAGAAAATCACTATCTAGGAAATAAATAAATCCCAGTGTGTTTTTTTCTGTTGTCCTCTGTACAAATTAAAATGCAATAAAACTTCAGTGTTTATTTGTAAAACTTTGTTCCAAAGTTTTAACATTAGCATTTTTGTGCATTTTGCATATATGCTATGCAGCATGAATGAGATATCGGAAGCATTTCAGAATCTCAACTTATATCCAGTGCCTATCGAAGTATCCCACGACTTTACTGGTTATATTGCTGACATAGAAGAACCCCTGGAATTCCAAGCTCCACCGCTGGAAAAAGCCAAACCTAAAAAGAGAAGAAGATATGTAGGATGGAGGAAAGTGCACAGGAGGAAACCAACAAATAGGAGACTCCATAAAATAGAAAATCCTGTGAGTAAAGGAAAAGAAATAGAGACTGGAGAGAGTTCAAAACAGCCAGAAATAGAAATAAGGGAAGATATTAGGCAAAAAGGAATAGAGATCGGAGAGAGCTCAAAACAACCTGGAGGAGATCACATTCCAAGACGAAATAGACCGTCTATTAGCAAACTGTGATGTTATAAGCCCTATCCGTAATAATCTGTACCCTTACCCGGCCACAGTCCAATTTCCCTTAAACTTAGAACCAGCTATTCCGGACCCTTTAATCCACACCCGACCATTCGGCGAAATGGAAGAATGGTGGACAAATGACTGGCAATTCCAAAGTATAGTTAATAATCCCTACACCTTCCTTCCTCAATTTGATCCAGAACCTATCCCTAATCCTCCAATGAGCAATGAAAACCTAGCCGAACTTCGTCAGTTTGGTGAAGAACTGATAGGTACCGGGAATAGGATCAGGGAGATGGGGGAACAACTATCCTGGAAGTACGATGAAAGAGAGCATCGTTACTAGAACTGCCAGTTAAACAACCAAGAGAAAGTGGAGTCAAAGGAAGTAGGTTTCTATAATAGCCATAATAGTAAAACTAGAACTTTGTAAAATGGGCAATAAAACCTTGTAAGATACTGTGTGTATGGATGCATATACAATATATATACACAAAATAGAAGTCGAGAAATCGACAATTTTGGCTATAAGTGTGTTGCGATAAGATTATGTGATTGTGTGCAATTGTTTTACTGAATTTGCAACTACTTGATACTAATAAATTTATATCTACAAAAATCATCAGATGGAAAACGCTAATAATGAGCCAGTTAATGAAGAAAATCAATCTGAACAAAACTAGGAAAACCAGTATATGACTAGACAAGATATTGAAAATATCATTACTCAAGGGATAGCCAATGCTATTCCAGCAATCATGGCTGCTGCTAGAAACCCTGTTGAACCGCAACAAATCATTCCTAGTAAACGTACTCAGGAAGACAATTTTAGTCATAGTGTAAACGAAGGCGGCAATCATGATAATCATGATGACAATCCGCAACAAATTCCACTTCCTAAGAAAATGTAAGTTGCAACGTCTGGTTGCACTTACAAAGAATTTCTTGCTTGCAAACCCACTGAATTTGCAGGTAACGAAGGGGCAACTGCAACACTGCGTTGGTTAGAGAAAACCGAAGCAGTAATTGCAATAAGCAAATGCGCTGAAGATGATCAGGTCATGTGTGCTTCCAATCTGTTCAAAGAAGGGGCACTAGAATGGTGGAACACAGTATTACAGGCAAAAGGAAGAAGAATAGCCTATGCCATGAGCTGGGAAGAATTTAAGAGTCTTGTAGAAAGAAAATTCTGTCCCGAATATGAGAAAGATCAAATGGCAAATAAGTTCCTAAATCATCGCATGACGGGTGTAGATTGTCGTGGTTATACTTCGACATTCTTTGAATACGCGAGAGTAGTACCAACACTGGCTTCGCCAGAACCGGTACTCATTTCCCGTTATATTTGGGGATTAATTAGTGAAATCCGTAACATCGTTAAAGCTGCGAGACCTCGTACTATTGACGATGCTGTGGAATTAGCTAATACCCTAACAGATGAACTAGTGCGCACAAGAGAAGAAGATCGAAAGAAGGAATTAGCTCAAAAGATTACCCAAGGATTTCGTGTGGGTAATACTAAGAAAAGAGGAATAGGGCAATCCTCATCACCTCCTTTCTGCAGGAATTGCAAGAAGAAACATTATGGACAATGCAATATAATTTGCAATTTCTGCAAGGCAAGAGGACATCATGAACAAGACTGCAGAAGGAAAACAAGAGTTTGTTACAATTGCAGAGAAACGGGACATTTCCAATCTGAATGTCCTAAGTTAGCTAAACCAGCAGACAATAAAGCTAAAACGGCTGAGGGAGCAACTAAGAAGAACGCACGAGCATTTCAGCTGACTACTCAAGAAGCCGAACTCATCCCAGACGTGATCGCTGGTACGTTCCTAGTTCACGACGTGTTTGCAAAAGTATTATTTGACTCTGGTGCAAACCAAAGTTTTATTAATACTTCATTTTGCCAAGCTATTAAGCTACCCTTAACCACTCTTAGGCAGATTTTTACGGTCGAAACAACAGAAGGGAATTCTGTTAACATAGATAAAGTTTTGCAAGAAGGAAAAATAGAACTATTAGGCCATAAGTTTTCTGCAAACTTGTTACCTATGAGATTAGCCGGATTCGATGTAGTATTAGGAATGGATTGGTTAGTAGCCAACCATGCTCGAATCCTATGTGATAAGAATTCTGTAGAAATCCAAACCCCCACAGGAGAAGTAATTTTAATTACAGGAGATAGACCTCGAAAGCCACTGAAATTCATCTCAGTAATGAAATTGGGTAGTTATTCGAGAAAACAGGAAATGGTGTATATGATTTCCGTAATCATTAACACTAAAGATAAGGAACTTCACGACATCCCTGTAGTCTCAGAATACCCAGATGTTTTTCCAGAAGAATTACCTGGATTACCACCTGATAGGGAAGTAGAATTTAGAATTCATTTAATTCCAGGTACTGTACCAATAGCTAAAGCACCTTATAGATTAGCACCCACCGAAATGCTAGAATTGAAAAAGCAATTAGATGAATTATTAAGTAAAGGATTCATACAACCTAGTTCGTCCCCTTGGGGAGCACCAGTGTTGTTTGTGAAAAAAGAAAGACGGATCAATGAGAATGTGTATCGATTATAGAGAATTAAATAAAGTTACAATTAAGAATCGATACCCATTACCTAGGATTGACGATCTTTTTGATCAACTTCAAGGAGCTAGGTATTTTTCAAAGATAGATTTAAGATCCGGATATCACCAGCTGAAAGTACAAGAAGAAGACATACCTAAAACTGCCTTCAGAACTAGGTATGGTCATTATGAGTTTACAGTCATGCCATTTGGATTAACGAATGCACCCGCAGCATTCATGGACATGATGAATAGGATCTGTAAACCATACTTGGATAAATTTGTAATCGTTTTCATTGACGATATACTTATTTACTCCAAAAGTCAAAAGGAACATTGTGAGCACTTACATGTACTCTTAACTTTGTTAAGAAAAGAAAAACTTTATGCTAAATTCTCAAAATGTGAATTTTGGCTGCAAGAAGAAGTGCAATTCTTAGGTCATGTGGTAAATCACGAAGGAATTCATGTAGATCCTGCTAAGATAGAAGCAATTACGAAATGGAAAGTTCCGCGAACAGCTATGGAAATTAGAAGTTTTCTAGGCTTAGCTGGATACTACAGAAGATTTATTAAGGATTTCTCTAAGATGGCTGTACCCTTGACTAAGTTAACATGTAAAGCTGTTAAGTTTGAGTGGGGACCTAGACAAGAAGAAGCTTTTCAGATTTTAAAACACCGATTGACGAACACACCAATCTTAGCCTTACTTGAAGGAACAGAAGATTTTGAAGTATATTGTGATGCTTCAAAGTTAGGATTCGGATGTGTGTTAATGCAACGCAAGAAAGTGATTGCGTATGCTTCTAGACAATTGAAAAAGCACGAAGAGAATTACACGACTCATGATTTAGAATTAGGAGCCATAATTTTTGCCCTTAAGATCTGGAGACACTATCTATATGGAAGTAAGTTTACTGTTTATACAGATCATAAAAGTTTAAGGTACATATTTGGGCAAAAGGAGTTAAATATGATGCAAAGAAGATGGATGGAAATCCTGAGCGATTACGACTGTGATATTCAATATCACGAAGGAAAGGCGAATGTAGTCGCAGATGCCTTAAGTCGTAAGTATCACGAGAAGCAAAATCGAGTCCGTGCTCTTAGATTAAATCTACAAGTAGATTTAATGGAGCAATTGAAGAAGGTACAAGAAACAGCAATCAAGGATGATGCTGAAGGAATGAAGGGTTATATGAAAGAACTAGAACAAGGAAATGATGGAATTTGGAGATTCCATAAGAAACGAATTTGGGTACCTAAGCAAGGAGAATTAAGAAATAAGATTCTAGAAGAAGCCCATAAATCTAGGTATACCATGCACCCAGGAAATAATAAGATGTATCAAGATTCAAGAAACAATTTCTGGTGGATAGGAATGAAAAAGGATATAGCCGAATACGTGTCTAAGTGTCTAACTTGTTCACAAGTTAAGGCCGAACACCAGAAACCTTCCGGACTACTGCAACAACTGGAAATGCCTGTATGGAAATGGGAACTCATAACAATGGATTTTGTTACTAAGTTACCCAAAACCAGAAAAGGTAATGATGCGATTTGGGTAATTGTGGACCGATTAACCAAATCAGCTCATTTTCTACCAATGAAAGAAACCTTTAGCATGGAAAGGTTGGCCCAGCTGTACGTAGATGAAGTGGTATCCTTACATGGAGTTCCGCTCTCCATCATATCGGATAGAGATAGTCGTTTCACTTCCCATTTCTGGACAAGTTTCCAGAAAGCAATGGGAACTCGACTAAATCTGAGTACCGCATATCTTCCACAAACAGACGGGCAAAGTGAAAGGACAATACAAACTTTGGAAGACATGCTTCGAGCATGTGTGATAGATTTTGGCGGAAATTGGGATAGCCATTTACCTTTAATTGAATTCTCCTATAACAATAGCTATCATTCGAGCATTGAAACTGCTCCATTCGAAGCACTATATGGACGTAAGTGCAGAACACCAGTTTGTTGGGCAGAAATAGGAGAAAGTCAATTATCAGGTCCTGAGATTGTACAAGAAACTACTGACAAGATAACTCAGATCAAGGAAAGACTGAAAACGGCTCGAGATTGTCAAAAGAGCTATGCAGACAATCGTCGCAAGCCTTTAGAATTTCAAGTCGGAGATAAAGTACTTTTGAAAGTTTCTCCTTGGAAAGGAGTAGTACGATTCGGTATGAAAGGAAAGCTGAGTCCAAGATACGTAGGACCATTTCCAATAGTCCAACGAATAGGACCAGTTGCGTATCGATTACAGCTACCAGAAGAATTAGCTGGAGTACATGATGTATTTCATGTATCCAACCTCAAGAAATGTTTATCCGACGAATCCCTAGTAGTACCTCTTCAAGATGTAGAGGTAAACGAAAAGCTGAAATTTGTAGAGAAACCACTACAGATCGAAGATAGGAAAGTCAAGTTTCTCAAGCACAAACGACTGGTGCTGGTCAAAGTCAAATGGAATTCAAAGAGAGGACCAGAATACACTTGGGAGCTGGAATCAGAAATGAAGCGAAAATATCCTCATTTATTCCAGTAAATCTCGAGGACGAGATTTTTCTTAAGGTGGGGAGGATGTAACAACTCTCACTAAAATCCATAATTAGGACAATAATTATCTATTAAGAAAACCCTAATTGAGACACCCAAGTAATTCTGCATAAACCCTGAAATTTCCGGAACAATCGGAATCAGGATCAGGGCCCCTAAAACTCAAGGGGGGTTAACCCTAGTTGAACGTTTATCTAAATAAAACGTTGGATGGATCTGATTGGCCAGATGTAGCAACTCAGCGAAGCTAGTCCCAAGCCTAGGCAACCTATAATTAGACTGCTTAGCTTACGGATCGTAAGGGAAAGGGCATACGGTCCGTAAGCGAGTCCCAAAAATTACTATAAATAGCCGACCTTGGGACTTGAATCTGGAAGTTGAAACGACGTCCCAATTCTGTCTGTACGTCGAATTAACATAGAATCAGTACAATTAAACACACAAGGGTCACGAAGTGCTGCCGCAATCAGGGTAATAACTCGATCGCTATTACGATTCAACGTCCGATCGATTATAACTATCCAAAGATTGTTCGAGTGCTGCTCAAATTGAGCTTGTACTTTGATTATTCGTCGTGATTTCGACTTGAATATTTGAGTGCTGTTCGAATTCGGACTATGCTCTGTTATTCGTTGTGAATCCGATTGAATTATTAAGTATTGCACTGGTTAATCGTTGTGGTGGTTTAATCTCGTGAATTGACGTAACTGCTGTATTAGTTACTAACCCGTTTGTGTGTGCATTGTGTTAAATTAGGTTTAATCAAGGCTAATCAGTAGGCTTATATCTTGCTCGTTAAATCTGCAATGTGAGTCATTCTCTTTTTATCAAACTGTTTTACAAAACTCCAAACTATTTTAAAAGTTATAATTACAGGGATTAAGTCTTTGTAATCACCATATTACAGCCGGTATGTGGGGTTTTGTATACATTACTTGTTTCCCGTCACACTTGGACAAACGGGTGGCCAAGGGGTGATCTGACCACAGTCACAGACACCATTGGACAAATGGGCTAGCCAATGGATAGTCGAGTGACAAATACTGTGGGTAGTTGGTTTGATATCAGAAACATTGTAATCGCTCTTAATACTATAAATTGTAACTAATGGGTCGTTTTAGAAAACTGAATGATTCACTCAGTATTTCCCCGCTGACAAAACATTTTTCAAACATGTTTCAGGTGATCTGTGTGATCCAGGAAAAGTGTCGTGAAGCACTACAAGCTCCGAGAAGTGGCTCAGTGTAAATAAATAAATAAATAAAATATGTTTTGAGAAATAAAGATTTCTTTGTGAAATCAGATTATTGTAAATTATGGGATTTCATCCCTAAAACCTTATGTAATATATATTCAACGGGCATTTTCAGTATTAAAAGATCCTGTATTAAAAGACTTCCGCTGTCGCCTAATTTAAACACCACGGGATTCCTGCCCCGCGGCTCTTGAACCGGGTCAGACCGGGCCGAGGGCCGTGACATCACATAACGTTTAGACTAATCCATACAATGTTTGCAGTACCCGCGGCGCAACACGCGCAGGTCTAAATGCTAGTTAAAATAAAAGTTAAGAAATCTAACTTGCCACTGATATTTTTGAAATTAAATTAAATTAATAAATATACTAGATCATAGATCCATGTATTAGACGAGGTTGGAAATTGAAACCCATATATAATAAATGAAAGGTGATTTGGGCCACGTGTCAACACCAGAGAGCCCCTGAATCACCATTCATTCAAAATTGAATTTGAAAGAGAGAGATGTAAATGATATATAGTATTATGCAATTTGTGATTCATATTAGGTCAAAATAGAGATCAATTTCGTATAAACACTCGAAATTGATGGTGAGTGAGAGAGAGGGAGAGAGAGATGTAAATGATATATAGTATTATGCAATCTGTGATTTAGATTAGGTCAAACTATGGATCGATTTCGTATTTACATTCGAAATTGAAATTGAAAGAGAGAGATGTAAATGATGTATAGTATTATGCAATTTGTGATTCAAATTAGGTTAAAATATAGATGAATTTTGTATAAATATTCAAAATTGAAGTCGAAAGAGAGAGATGTAAGTGATATATGGTTATGGTCCTTTTGGAAGTGATTGTTTATGTACATCTCTGGCATGGTGATGGTTTGTGCAGAACGCGTATAACACGTTTCATGGAGGAGTAGTTGGATCGGTAGCCGAGAGACAGATAAAGAGTTTTTTCTTGGTCAATTAAGCATCTCTTATCTTGCTGCAGCTGTTAGCCAAGTATGACTTTGTTTTGAGCCAAAACTTTGTTACAAAGTACGAGAAACTTCATACTCATATCATGGTAAAAGTGAAAAGGATATTCAAAATCTCAAACAAGAAATTGAGGTATTATTAATGTCATATATATGTGTGTGTGTGTGTTAGGGTTTAACTCATATGATGTTTTGGTCATTATAGATGTTTTGGTCATCATAAAGTGTTTTATTGATGACCCAAACGGAACAAAAACTTTTACAGCAAGTTCACATGTTGACCAAAATGGGGAAAAAGCGGTCTTATAATTACTTGAATGTAGAAAAAGTATGTTAACCCACAAATTAAATACCATGTTAGAGTAGAAAAAAGTTACATATTTTGGGTCGTTAATTATATATTATGATATTTTCACTTTTTTTTATGAGATATGCTATTACCGATATGCGGAAACTGGTCAACAGAATGCAGTTTGGAGTGCCTGAAGAAAGTTCGTTGGGTAAGTAACCTCTCGTATTGTGTTTAATATGTGGCATTTAAAATTAACGTTTGGCTCGTGGTTTTCTGTTGCATATTGTGTTTAATATGTGGCGTTTAAAATTAACCTCTCGTATGCTTAATAAATTTGTATCAGTTCTAATAACGGTGCTTCTTTAAAAAAATAGGGGATGGGTTAGGACAAGGATATGGTATGCTTGGTCAAGCTGGAAACCGGAAGTTGCGTGTGTCGGTTGGTCAAAGCAAGCTTGCTGCCAAAGTCGCTAAAAAGTATGATTATTTAAACATGACATTTTTTTGGAAGCTTGATTTATCTGTGTTTTTATTGAATATGCTTGATTTTAAACCTTCAGGTTCAAGGATAAACAATATAGTAGTGGTGGGGCTACTTATGGGTTGACTTCAAGTTTGGCCTTCACACCTGTCCAGGTTAGTTTTTTATTTTTTATTTTTTCTATTGACTAAACACTGCTTGTGCGGTTCAGGTTCGGGTTAATTATGTTTCAAAGTAGTGTATGTCAATTATTCTCTTTTATAAATTAGAAGAATTGGTAATATTTAATTCGACAGATGGTATAATTGGATTTATTAGTTGAAAACAATGTTAGTTAAAACAGTGGTTTGAAACCACTTTTGGGTTAAAACAGAGTTTTAAACCACTTTTGGGTTAAAACGGAGTTTGAAACCACTGTATTGGGTTAAAAACAGTGTTTGAAAACACTGTTGAGTCAAAACAGTGTTGTTAAAACAGTGGTTTGAAACCACTTTTGGGTTAAAACAGTTTTAAACCATTGTTGGGTCAAAACAGTGTTCACTTTTGGGTTAAAACAGAGTTTTAAACCACTTTTGGGTTAAAACGGAGTTTGAAACCACTGTATTCGGTAAAAAACAGTGTTTGAAAACACTGTTGAGTCAAAACAGTGTTGTTAAAACAGTGGTTTGAAACCACTTTTGGGTTAAAACAGTTTTAAACCACTGTTGGGTTAAAACAGTGTTTGAAACCACTTTTGGGTTAAAACAGTTTTAAACCACTGTTGGGATTGCTAACAGTGTTTGAAAACACTGTTGAGTCAAAACAATGTTGTTAAAACAGTGGTTTGAATTGTTTTGAAAACACTTTTCGGTTAAAACAGTTTTAAACCACTGTTGGGTTAAAACAGTGTTTGAAACCACTGTTGGGTTAAAACAGTGTTTCAAGCCACTGTTGGGTAAAAAACAGTGTTTTAAGCCACTGTTAAAAAAAATGTTAATAACTACTTTATGTCCTTTTAGTTAACCTTTGTGGTATTGGAGGCATTATACAGCTGGCGGACTGACATCATTTGCAAAGATGCCAGCTTGTAATGTTCAGCTTCTCGGCGCCAAAAAGAAAAATTTAGCTGGTTTTTCCACTGCAACTTCCCAGTTTCGTGTTGGTCACATAGAGCAAACAGAGGTTTTTCAAACTACACCACCTGCTCTCAAGATGCGTGCATGTCGTCTTGTGGCGGCAAAGTCAACTCTTGCGGCACGTGTTGACTCGATCAGAGGTGATCCATCTGGCAAACAAGGAAGAGCATATCGTGAAGAAATTCGTAAGAAGATTGAAAAATGGCAAGAACCACCCCCCCGCAAAGCAACCTAAACCATTTCCGGTCCCTGATTCTGAACCTAAGAAGAAACGAGGTGGTTGCCGCCTTAGGAAAATGAAGGAAAGGTGTGTAATTTAAAAAAAAATCCTGGTTTATTGCACAAACCGACTTACTTTTAGTTTTATCTTGTTTTAATTGTTTTATTTTGTGTACGTTATAGTCATTATAGATGTTTTGGTCATCATAAAGTGTTTTATTGATGACCCAAACGGAACAAAAGCTTTTACAGCAAGTTCACATGTTGACCAAAATGGGGAAAAACTGTTTTATAATTACTTGAATGTAGAAAAGTATGTTAACCCACAAATTAAATACCATGTTAGAGTAGAAAAAAGTTACATATATTGGGTCGTTAATTATATATTATGATATTTTCACCTTTTTTATCAGATATGCTATTACCGATATGCGGAAACTGGTCAACAGAATGCAGTTTGGAGTGCCTGAAGAAAGTTCATTGGGTAAGTAACCTCTCGTATTGTGTTTAATATGTGGCGTTTAAAATTAACATTTAGCTCATGGTTTTCTGTTGCATATTGTGTTTAATATGTGGCCTTTAAAATTAACCTCTCGTATGCTTAATAAATTTGTAGCAGTTCTAATAACGGTGCTTCTTTAAAAAAATAGGGGATGGGTTAGGAGAAGGATATGGTATGCTTGGTCAAGCTGGAAACGGGAGGTTGCGTGTGTCGGTTGGTCAAAGCAAGCTTGCTGCCAAAGTCGCTAAAAAGTATGATTCTTTAAACATGACATTTTTTTGGAAGCTTGATTTATCTGTGTTTTTATTGAATATGCTTGATTTTAAACCTTCAGGTTCAAGGATAAATAATATAGTAGTGGTAGGGCTACTTATGGGCTGACTTCAAGTTTGGCCTTCACACCTGTCCAGGTTAGTTTGGCCTTCAGTTTGCGTGTGGGATTTGGACGCCTATGCTAGCAAAATTGTTGGGCTTTGTAGCTGCGATATGACTTTGGGCAATTTTAGGATGTTACAGGTGCTTTATCTAAATAAATTTCTCGAGCCCGGGAAGCAATCCCGGGTAAAAACCTAGTCTTACTATATAATAAAGGAAACTCATTAGAGGACACGTGGCTCTCAAAGAGGCATCCCTCAATTTTTCCCTCCAAATTAATCCCCGTGTGTTTTTTTAATCCCCACCTGTTTTTTAGCCCGATCCGTTTCCATATTTCTCAATTCCTTATTTTCCTTTCATTTTCGTTTCAATATCTCATCCTCTCACATACGGCTGCAATCATCAACATTAACTGGTATTTCTATATGATTCTTATTCTATATCATTTATTCAGGTCATCCAATCTTTTTATTTGATGTTTTCGATCATTGGTTTTTGGTTGATCTGATTTAGCACAGATCTGAACTGTTATAGCTAGGGTTAGGGTTTCACGCCGGCCTCTGAACTAACCACACAAATCAAGCAAATCACACAGCAACAGTAACACTTTTCACAGGTATATTCTTCCTGCTGATCTGCACTTGTAAATTATTGATCGTCCGTACACTTATACGCTTCCTTTTATTCAATTTCATCTGTCAATTTACGATACGAATATTCAATTGTTTGATAGTTTTGTATAGAGAAAAACGAAGGCTGTTGTTGCATATTTGCTTGCTTTGTTGGGAGCCTACATGTTTTGTTTATCCGTATAAAGTGCAATGTGTATTACTAGATTTTGATCATTGTTTACCATAGGTATATTATGTTTTGTTTATGAGCATGTAAGCGTTTGTGAATTTTGATAACTGGTATATTTATAGATGAATAAACTGGCAATAAAGAAGAGAAATTACTTTGGATTCAAGCTACTTTTGTTAGTAGTTTTTATGCTTACTACTATTATATATGCATATAAATCAGATGTATAACACATATTCCTTGAATTTGGAAATCATATATTCTATTTACATTCTTACAGGAAGTAACAATAGTGGATTAGATTGTTAGACCACCCGTAGTGGTGTGGATTTGGGGCGTTTTTTTGCCGGAAAACGCCAAAGCACTCCTCGGTCATGGCCCCCTTGGGCGGGTTTTTTTTTTGGTTTTTTTGTCCCAGGCGTTTTAAAAACAACGCCAAAGCCCCCATTTTGATGGCCCAATCACATGTAACCCTCTTCTTCTTTAGCCAATCAATTTTTTCATGGTTTTTTTATTTATTTAATTCTTTACACCCCTTTTAACATAATGGTGGTTGTGAGGAAACTTAATGGCACATGATTAGCTGTCATATCAAGCAGGTATGGCCTTCACTTATGAATCCGTACTTCCCAATTTGTAGTTAGAGACATTCCATAGTTTTGTTTAATTTTCGAATTTGCTAAGATAGGTGAAACCATAATTGGTTACTGATATGTTTGGATTTCACTATGTAATTTGTAAACTGCCATTTTGGTCTCTGTGGTTTGTTCACTTTTGTCACTTTAGTCCAAAACTCAAATCTTTTGCATCTGGGTCTCTGTGGTTTCAGTTTTATTGCCATTTTGGTCCAAAAATGAAATCAGGTCATATTTGTCTTATAATATCCTTCTATTTTGTCCTTTTCCTCAGGGGCAAAATGGTCATTTGTTTGTTATAAATAAATACCAGATTTTATAAGACACAAATGACCTGATTTGCCCTGAGAAAAAGGACAATATTGCAAGATTTTATAAGACATATATGACCTGATTTCATTTTTGGACCAAAATGACAATAAAACTGAAACCACAGGGACCCAGATGCAAAAGGTTTGAGTTTTGGACTAGAGTGGCAAAAGTGACCAAACCTTAGGGACCAAAATGACAGTTTACTCTTTTGTTTCATAATGATATAATAATAAACAGTTCATCTAGCACAATTCGCTGATCCATCTAGCACACTCTAGAGATGGTCAAACAGTTATTTACTTATGGAGATGTCGATATGAGGAGTGTTTACTTAGAAAACAGGTCAAATGGGTTGAATGTCATGCAAAGCATTGATATTTTTAATGCATCAAACTTCCTACATTGTTTTCATTCAAAACTTAGATGATTTTTGTATAATATTGTTTTGCTCATCATTGATTTAAATTTGGGATAGTCTCCTGTTTTTTTTTTTTTTTTTTTGGGATATTTTTATACTATTTTTTATGGTTTCAACATGTTCTAAAGATAACTGTCAGTAAGATCTGTTGCATTTTGATCATAGTTACTTAATCATTATTTTTATTACATTTTCCGTATATTTCTCCTTTTTAGTGAACGGGTCAAGGGATCGATTAGTTTTAATCACAACAATTGAATGGCTTAGGGCATATGAGTTGTTGGAAATACTGTCCTTGATAATATTTTAAAAAGGTCTTTAAAGGCAAATCTTATCGTCTACAATATTGTCGGGTTGCGAATATGAATAGATCCTAAGTTGATATTAACAGAAATATTGTATGATGTATGCATGCGAAATAATTGTGAGTATTTTGCTACAGTTCCTCTATGGACATTTGGCCAATTAAATGGGGCCAAAGTATTTAGCAAAACTTCTATTTGAGTTATACCTCACTGACATTTAGTATATACTAGGGGGAACACCCGTGCGATGCACGACATGCATAATAGTTATTGTTTTTTCCTGGAACGACGACTGATATAGATAGTGCGTGACACGGTACGAAAGTGCGAATATAGTATAGATTTTTAAAACAAAAACCGGTTTTTTTTAAAGTTAGCCGTTTGACCATGGTTATTTTGACCAAAGTCCACTCCTCGTTCGGCGCTTTGTGGTAGCACTACCAGTCAAAAAAAGGTCCAAAACGCCCGAGGGTACAGTGTTCCCCCGCGTTTTTAAGACGCTTTGAGAGAGGTTTGCGCCCCACCACATGTGGTCTCACAAAACTTCAATTCTATGGACGTGTGGTTTCTCAACCCTCTTCAAAAGACGTCACAGTTTTCAAATTTTTTTATTTTTATTTTTTCTTTTTCATTGTTTTAGATGGTGTAAAATAGATGTTAAATATATATATTATACTACATACACATATACATATAAATTCAGTTTTGACATCTAAAAGTCAAATTGCAGGTTTTGTTCCCTTTTATAGATAAGAAAGCAGTTTATTATTTATTACTAAAATGTTGTATTAACTTTATTCTGCAACATATTCTTTATAAACTATGCTTACCTTGACATAACCTAATAGCTATATTTCCTTATTAGAAGTCTCTTATAATTGAAAATTAGTACATATTATTACCTTGCTGATGAACACATTTACTCTATGTTTAGGGAACAATTTGATTAGGTTGCTGATATTGAATTGAATATCACACCAAATTACAATAGCAGTTTATATTGCTACTATTCACCCAAATCAAGCACCTTAAATAAGTCAGTGTTTCTCTATATTCAAAAAACGAACTATAACTGACGATTATTAAATTGCAACAGTCAATTCAATCCAAATACTGCAATAGAAACATAAAATCTACCACAATTCGTTGGTTAATCACGTATAGTTCTTAATCGATTAGAATCAGAAAAAAGGAAATTGACTCACCGTAACTTAAAATCAGGAAGAAGGCGAACAAAGGGGCGGAGTTTTTCGAAATCAATGACCCCTGTCTTTCATTGTTATTCCTTGAATGAGGTAAGCAAGACCCCATACTACACACTACATACACATACATAAAAATTGGGTTCTATATTATTTGTATAAACACCGATTGGAAACCCTCACATTGCATTTGATGAAACCCTAATCAATATAAACACACACACTAACACTCACGAATCGAATCGAATTTATAAAAGGAAAAATTCGGGCTGTTTTTACCTCTTGCTGCTCCAAATCTTCATTACCATACATTATCTTCATCTTAGAGATATAGATATTGCACTTAAAGGTCTCAACCATCAAAATACGATCCAAGGGCTAAAAAGTGGTTCCTAATTATGCAATGGTTATCATTTGAACCTTATTCCATGAGACTTGAGGTAAGATGCAAAGAGCATTCTTTTGAGTTTTAAACCATATTAAGTTCATTATTTAATCATTATTGTTGCAATTATTAGGTATTATAGATAATAATACCCCATTAAATTACCTTTTAGTAATTTTCGTTTCTAATTGGTTAGCATCTTTTAAGTTTTAAAACCATTTATAGTTATAATTAAATTCATAATAACGTTGATTAAGTTTTTTTATATTTAATTATTATTATTATTATTTATTTTTATTTTTATTTCATATGATGTTCATCAACTATCTGATAAAATTGCAAAAAAGGTTGTAACCTTATTTGTATGATGTTTAGCAATTACTAAACCAAATAATAATGACTTAATTATAAAATTCAATCAAGTAATCGGTTACGGAGAACTTGAAATGGAAAAGCAATGTAAATATGAGGAAGGTGATGATGTTCAACTAAGTCAAATGATTTAATTCTTTATCAAGTATTTAACAATACTTAATTTATAAAGTTATCAATTTAATTGTATTTATCAATTTATACTCATGTAGAAAGACTAATTCCCTTTACTAACTTCATTGAGTTGTTGTACTATAAGCATAATATGTTGCAATTATTTAAATTTGGTTGGAACCCTTGTGAAATGCTTTATACGATAGTATAGATAAACGCAATCAATTTAAATCTTTTGCGCGGGTTGAAAACATCCGAGCCGTTAAAGTTTGCTGCCCAATCCTGTCAAACAATACCTCCTCGAATATTTCCTCTGCATCTATATTGCCTATATATAGTATCAATTAAATCACACAAAAGCATCATATGTTTAAAAAAAATAGTAAAGTAGAAATTAAAAAAGGAAATACCAATAGGCCAAATAAATGTCTATCTCCAAATGAATAACTTTTCTCGTACCCACCCTTTTACACCTCCATATACATGAAGCTGCAAAAAGGAAAAAAACTATAAATTTATGAACAATTAAACAATACATTGGTAAATGGTTCCAGATACTATAGTCATGCAAGGGTACCTTGATGAAGTATGAAGTGTCTGTCTTTTTGTATCCAATAACCTGTGTGTATACTTTATATGTAATATAAAATCATAATTTGAAAAAAAAAACCACTAAATCACCAAAAACATAATAAAACATTAATATAAACTCATAGATTATGTAAAAGAAAACTGTTATCCCATTTGAATATTTTAAGAAACAAACCAAAGTTTTTTCGAATAAATGTTGAAATGGGTATAAAAGAACACACCTTTCCACCAAGATAAATAAATTTCATATCAACTTATCTCTTTCTTATCTCTTTCTTTTCGACTCTAACTCGCACAATAGTAGACAAAGGAGTTGATGTTGAGTGAAATGGTGAATTTATAGCAATGATAGGAGATTCCTTAATCGGTCAAATTTATTACATATTGATTGAAATTGGACCTTTGGAGTGCTTTTGCGGTTTATCCCAATAGGTTTCGTTTATTAATTGCATTTAAGAACCGAACTTATTATTGTATTATTATAATTAATTGTGATTATATTCTCATTTAATTATTTTTTTAGTTTTTTAATATTAATGTAGAAAGATCATTTCACCCCTTACTAACATCATTAAGTTGTTGTACCATAAGTATAAAATATTGTAATTACTTAAATTTGGTTGGTATCCTTATGAAATGCTTTATAATATAGTATAGATAGATAGATATAGATATAGATAATTATTTTTTTTTATTTTTAATATTAATGTAGAAAGACCATTTCACCCCTTACTAACATAATTAAGTTGTTGTACCATAAGTATAAAATATTGTAATTACTTAAATTTGGTTGGTATCCTTATGAAATGCTTTATAATATAGTATAGATTAGGTTCTAGCATTAATGTACTGTACTATATGTTAATATGGTGTTTCATGCATTGCTTTGTTGCAAATTGTGTTGTTTTATTTGTAAATTATTATTATTATTTATAATAATCTAATTAATTTAGCCAAAATCTTGTTAATAATATATTAGAATATATATATATATATATAGTTATTTTAATACTTTTATTATTTTAATATTATAATAATAATTCCTTTTTTTACTGTTTAACTTTAATTTAATGATTTTTTAGTATCACGGGGTGGGATAAGCTTGGTGTCAACCGGTACTGGTATCGAAAATACCGGTACGGTCTTGTTTAGCAATTACTAAACCAAATAATAATGACTTAATTATAAAATTCAATCAAGTAATCGGTTACGGAGAACTTGAAATGGAAAAGCAATGTAAATATGAGGAAGGTGATGATGTTCAACTAAGTCAAATGATTTAATTCTTTATCAAGTATTTAACAATACTTAATTTATAAAGTTATCAATTTAATTGTATTTATCAATTTATACTCATGTAGAAAGACTAATTCCCTTTACTAACTTCATTGAGTTGTTGTACTATAAGCATAATATGTTGCAATTATTTAAATTTGGTTGGAACCCTTGTGAAATGCTTTATACGATAGTATAGATAAACGCAATCAATTTAAATCTTTTGCGCGGGTTGAAAACATCCGAGCCGTTAAAGTTTGCTGCCCAATCCTGTCAAACAATACCTCCTCGAATATTTCCTCTGCATCTATATTGCCTATATATAGTATCAATTAAATCACACAAAAGCATCATATGTTTAAAAAAAATAGTAAAGTAGAAATTAAAAAAGGAAATACCAATAGGCCAAATAAATGTCTATCTCCAAATGAATAACTTTTCTCGTACCCACCCTTTTACACCTCCATATACATGAAGCTGCAAAAAGGAAAAAAACTATAAATTTATGAACAATTAAACAATACATTGGTAAATGGTTCCAGATACTATAATCATGCAAGGGTACCTTGATGAAGTATGAAGTGTCTGTCTTTTTGTATCCAATAACCTGTGTGTATACTTTATATGTAATATAAAATCATAATTTGAAAAAAAAACCACTAAATCACCAAAAACATAATAAAACATTAATATAAACTCATAGATTATGTAAAAGAAAACTGTTATCCCATTTGAATATTTTAAGAAACAAACCAAAGTTTTTTCGAATAAATGTTGAAATGGGTATAAAAGAACACACCTTTCCACCAAGATAAATAAATTTCATATCAACTTATCTCTTTCTTATCTCTTTCTTTTCGACTCTAACTCGCACAATAGTAGACAAAGGAGTTGATGTTGAGTGAAATGGTGAATTTATAGCAATGATAGGAGATTCCTTAATCGGTCAAATTTATTACATATTGATTGAAATTGGACCTTTGGAGTGCTTTTGCGGTTTATCCCAATAGGTTTCGTTTATTAATTGCATTTAAGAACCGAACTTATTATTGTATTATTATAATTAATTGTGATTATATTCTCATTTAATTATTTTTTTAGTTTTTTAATATTAATGTAGAAAGATCATTTCACCCCTTACTAACATCATTAAGTTGTTGTACCATAAGTATAAAATATTGTAATTACTTAAATTTGGTTGGTATCCTTATGAAATGCTTTATAATATAGTATAGATAGATAGATATAGATATAGATAATTATTTTTTTTTATTTTTAATATTAATGTAGAAAGACCATTTCACCCCTTACTAACATAATTAAGTTGTTGTACCATAAGTATAAAAGATTGTAATTACTTAAATTTGGTTGGTATCCTTATGAAATGCTTTATAATATAGTATAGATTAGGTTCTAGCATTAATGTACTGTACTATATGTTAATATGGTGTTTCATGCATTGCTTTGTTGCAAATTGTGTTGTTTTATTTGTAAATTATTATTATTATTTATAATAATCTAATTAATTTAGCCAAAATCTTGTTAATAATATATTAGAATATATATATATATATATAGTTATTTTAATACTTTTATTATTTTAATATTATAATAATAATTCCTTTTTTTACTGTTTAACTTTAATTTAATGATTTTTTAGTATCACGGGGTGGGATAAGCTTGGTGTCAACCGGTACTGGTATCGAAAATACCGGTACGGTCTTGTTTAGCAATTACTAAACCAAATAATAATGACTTAATTATAAAATTCAATCAAGTAATCGGTTACGGAGAACTTGAAATGGAAAAGCAATGTAAATATGAGGAAGGTGATGATGTTCAACTAAGTCAAATGATTTAATTCTTTATCAAGTATTTAACAATACTTAATTTATAAAGTTATCAATTTAATTGTATTTATCAATTTATACTCATGTAGAAAGACTAATTCCCTTTACTAACTTCATTGAGTTGTTGTACTATAAGCATAATATGTTGCAATTATTTAAATTTGGTTGGAACCCTTGTGAAATGCTTTATACGATAGTATAGATAAACGCAATCAATTTAAATCTTTTGCGCGGGTTGAAAACATCCGAGCCGTTAAAGTTTGCTGCCCAATCCTGTCAAACAATACCTCCTCGAATATTTCCTCTGCATCTATATTGCCTATATATAGTATCAATTAAATCACACAAAAGCATCATATGTTTAAAAAAAATAGTAAAGTAGAAATTAAAAAAGGAAATACCAATAGGCCAAATAAATGTCTATATCCAAATGAATAACTTTTCTCGTACCCACCCTTTTACACCTCCATATACATGAAGCTGCAAAAAGGAAAAAAACTATAAATTTATGAACAATTAAACAATACATTGGTAAATGGTTCCAGATACTATAGTCATGCAAGGGTACCTTGATGAAGTATGAAGTGTCTGTCTTTTTGTATCCAATAACCTGTGTGTATACTTTATATGTAATATAAAATCATAATTTGAAAAAAAAACCACTAAATCACCAAAAACATAATAAAACATTAATATAAACTCATAGATTATGTAAAAGAAAACTGTTATCCCATTTGAATATTTTAAGAAACAAACCAAAGTTTTTTCGAATAAATGTTGAAATGGGTATAAAAGAACACACCTTTCCACCAAGATAAATAAATTTCATATCAACTTATCTCTTTCTTATCTCTTTCTTTTCGACTCTAACTCGCACAATAGTAGACAAAGGAGTTGATGTTGAGTGAAATGGTGAATTTATAGCAATGATAGGAGATTCCTTAATCGGTCAAATTTATTACATATTGATTGAAATTGGACCTTTGGAGTGCTTTTGCGGTTTATCCCAATAGGTTTCGTTTATTAATTGCATTTAAGAACCGAACTTATTATTGTATTATTATAATTAATTGTGATTATATTCTCATTTAATTATTTTTTTAGTTTTTTAATATTAATGTAGAAAGATCATTTCACCCCTTACTAACATCATTAAGTTGTTGTACCATAAGTATAAAATATTGTAATTACTTAAATTTGGTTGGTATCCTTATGAAATGCTTTATAATATAGTATAGATAGATAGATATAGATATAGATAATTATTTTTTTTTTATTTTTAATATTAATGTAGAAAGACCATTTCACCCCTTACTAACATAATTAAGTTGTTGTACCATAAGTATAAAAGATTGTAATTACTTAAATTTGGTTGGTATCCTTATGAAATGCTTTATAATATAGTATAGATTAGGTTCTAGCATTAATGTACTGTACTATATGTTAATATGGTGTTTCATGCATTGCTTTGTTGCAAATTGTGTTGTTTTATTTGTAAATTATTATTATTATTTATAATAATCTAATTAATTTAGCCAAAATCTTGTTAATAATATATTAGAATATATATATATATATATATATATAGTTATTTTAATACTTTTATTATTTTAATATTATAATAATAATTCCTTTTTTTACTGTTTAACTTTAATTTAATGATTTTTTAGTATCACGGGGTGGGATAAGCTTGGTGTCAACCGGTACTGGTATCGAAAATACCGGTACGGTCTTGTTTGGTATCGGTACAAATAGTAATTTTAATATTTTAATAATATATATAGTTTTTATATATTTTTATTATTTTAATATTATAATAATAATTCTTTTCTTTACTTTTTAACTTTAATTTAATGATATTTTTATGATACTTATGATCTTTCGGTTTAAATTTTATCTTAATCTATTAATTCTGATACTAATATCATGGATAAGTTCTTAATATTTGATATCATTTGGATCCCTTTACCTATTTTTTTATTATATGTTTTCTTTGAAAATATATTGTTGTGTTTTTATTACGAATTATATTTGAGCTACTTTTAATATATTAGTTACTTCGAAATTTAAATTTATGGTTACCTTGTCAAAGATCATTTTATAGAATAATCATAAGTTTGGAATAATTATCTTTAAACCAATTATTAAAACAAATTAAGATCAAAGTTAACTTTAAACTAATCTACTTTTATCTATAATATATTATTTAGTATAATGTGTTATTGATGATATTAATTTTAATGATTATTGATATATAATTATTTTATTTTATTTTTTATCTTATCTCTTATTTATTTAATATAAATTAAATGCAATTAATAGGATTTTTATAGGATGATGCATTTAAAACAACCATAAATTTTGGTTTTAAAATAGAACATATAACTAAACTTTAGAATATATATAGATTTTTTTTCCATTAGGTGTAATGGTAATATTTTCACTGAATTTAGATTAAATTTAAAGAAATTTCTGGTATTTTCATTTGTTAAATCGCGTGTACACGCAGGCTATAACCTAGTACTTCTTATAAATAAAATTACATATTATATATGATAAAAGGAAAATAAAATTACAATTGTAGTTCATAAATCTCCGTAGTAGTAATTTGATCTTTAGCCAATGAGGTAGTGGTGGTGTGGTTGAAGAAAGATTTGGCATGTTCAACTCCCACTCTAATCATTTTTTTTTTGTGAGGTTTTATCGATTATTCCACTGTCGTGCCTTTGGGCGGGTGGAGGTCGGGTTTCCGCGTATCTGGGGGAGCCAAAGGGCTGGCGGCGGTCAAGTAGTCAACCTTGGCCATAGCGCCTGGTGTCACGATGGTTGGCACATCGTTCCTTTCCGTTAAAAAAAAGTAATTTGATCTCTAAGGTTCCAATTTTCAAAGGTACAACAATTTGAGTTAATGATTAATCGACAGACTTCACCAAAATTGTGTACATTAATGACTACAATCACAGCAAATGACATATAAGCGATATAACCTTAAGAGAACCTGAACATTCGAATAGATGTCGCGTATTAGTGATTTTTCCAACTTGACAACCTAACCTTACAAATACATTCGAACAACATAAAACTTTCAGAATTAAATCAAACTAACCAACACAAGATAATTAAAGGATCTAATTTGATATTTTATAGGATCTAAATTTAAACCCTAAGTTTCCACTTTATGACGTTTACAAATTATAAAAGTTATTACAAACTTTATGCTACTAATAGTTACCTCACTTAAGTTAAGGGTAAGTCAAAAACTTACCTGCTAAAATGTTTAAAAGTTGGTAGGCTTTATCCAACATGAACTAACCTGATTCAACATCATGTGAGGGCAAAACGGTAGAATTTTTATAAAAGTTTGAAACATCCGATTAAAAGCAAGAATTTGTATATAGGCGGTAGAATTGGAAACGGTTCCATAATTTCCTAAAAAACTTCCGATAATTGATTAATTTTCAACCTTCCATATATAATCTAAAGAGAGCGGTAATAGAATTGAAGGAATTGAAGGAAATTGAAGGAAAATAGAGAGAAGAAGAGAATGGCGCCTAAAATCCCAATTCTCTGGCCAAAGAGAATAGCCACATCAAAGTCAAATAGTCAACATTATTTTGCTTTAGTATAAGAGATAGATAGTATTGTTTTATTATTTATTTTTATTATCTAGAAGTTTACTCTCTTAGGAATTAGGAAAATTACCGAAATACCCCTACTTTCAACTGAATGTTTTAACTGAGTTAGAGCCTTGGAGCAAACTGGAGACAAAATCCAAACATTGGGGAGTAAAATGACTATTTTTAAAGGTTTGAGTTAAAACCGTTAAAATGACCAAACCACAGAGAGCAAAACGGAAGTTTACTCAATATATTAATATGTTATCTTACAAAACATAAGAAATATATTTTAAATATATAATTTTTTAATCTTTTTTGTCTACGTTGTTTGCTAAGCAGCTGTGACAATTTTTTGTTAAGAACCTATTTGCTAAGCAATTGTGACAATTTTTTTTTTGTTAAAAAGGTGAAACCGTATAAATTCTTTTAAATAACTAACGGAAACAAAAAATTGGAAAATATTGTTATCAAGTAAATACGACTTAATTTACAATTTTACATGAGTGATAGAGCAAATGAAAAAACTTGCTATTTATTATATTCTGTCATGATTATACTTGAATAGTGATATTATATTACAAACCATTTGAAAGATTTGAATTGATGTTTTAGCCACCCACCATGATATTGTGAACGCATTCATTCACACAACTTTTGTCAAATATTGAGTGGATGTTTCGACGCAACCTGATGTGTGGTTGAAAGATTACTATTTGAGAGTGAAAATTTGGCGTCTAGCAACTTCCTAGTTGATTAATAAAAATTTTGTTGGCCGTTAAAAAAAAATGAGAGTCAAAATAATTAACGCTATATGGTGTGGTGATGTTTCTAATCGTCAACATCACTCTTCATATAGGCTTCACGTCACTTCACCGTTATCTACCATTCTCACCACGCTATCAGGGGCGCAACTTTGTGGGGGCCGGGAGGAGGGGGCGCCCGACCTCCCGAACTTTTCGCTCAGTAGTAACCGGTATGTAGTTTTCGTATAGAATTTTTAGGTATATACGTTTTCAAAGGTACAACAATTTGAGTTATTGATTAATAGACAGACTTCACCAAAATTGTGTACATTAATAACTACAATCACAGCAAATGACATATAAGCGATATAACCTTAAGATAACCTGAATATTCGAATAGATGTCGCATATCAGTGATTTTTCCAACATGAACTAACCTGATTCAATATCAAAATTTCCCACATCTGATCCGCTTTTTTTCAACATGGTGTCATCCCCCTTGGAAACGTGGCATTCCCTGTTGGCTTCCTACACCTTTTAATCAGAACCCAGACCTACTATAATCAAGTTCACACAGAGTATACTATCACAATGTAACCAGTTTATAAGGCGCAAAAAAAAAAAAAAAAAAAAAAAAAAAAAAAAAAACCCTTATATTGTTCCTCGATGAATAACTTCTTGACATGAATAATGAAAAATGCATCAAACTAGCAAGGGTACATGGTATCATTCTTACATAAGATTACAGTCCCAACAAACAGGCCTCTTGGGAAGAGACCAGGGTTCAATTCCTGGCATAGGGTAAAATTTGGTGTAATTTAAGAGTAGTGTTATGTAACCTTTGCCGTTCAAAAAAAATAAAAATAAATAACAAATAGGCCTCAAAAGACAAAACAAACCAGATATTAACAATTAGCATATCCATAAATCAGTTTGACAATTAGCATCCATAAATCAGTGTCCAATTGACAATAACTCAATACCCAACTCCAGATCTCCATCTTATTTGTGAATTCCATTATTTCTCGGATTGAGGCTGCCCAACGTACTTTGTAACCACATAGCAGTCTGGTGGAATAATGCGTGCATAATAATTCTTGATCGTTTCCGTGATTTCAAACCCAAATTTCTTGTAAAAGTTTATGGCGTCTTCATTGTTTGTCTGCACATGCAAGTAGATCTCACCAATATTCTCCTTGCTGCTTAGATCAATAACATGATTTAACAGCTTTGTACCTGCCACAATATTGGGAAACTACGTCTTTAGAGTCGTGAAAATGTGTGTTGATAATGCAATTTCGGTTCTCAATACCATTTGACTTTTTAGGGTCAAAGTAAAGATTTGGGATACTTACCGATACCTAGGCCACGATAAGGTGCTAAAACACCTAATGTCATTATGTATACGCGAATAGCCCCGTCTTCCTTCTTCTCAAGTCGGCATGCAATTGAGCCAACACAGATGTCACTGTAATATGCTGAAAAAGTAGACAATATATAAAAAAACAACTTTAAAAAATGCTTAAGCATCATGAAATTTAGAACTTGTAGAATCATGAAATATAGAAATGGATGTTTGCAATGAAAACATAATCTTGAGAGGTATAAATGGTGACTTAGTAGTGTGTGTTCAGGTGTTTCAGAAACGATATATTTCTTTAATATATGGTAAAATGATTTGACCGAGAGCACATAATTCATTAATTCATTTATAAGATGACGTTATGGTGTACCCCTAGTCAAGACATCCGCATGCAACTTCAGGACCAACAAATGGTCTGGAAGACAAGCCATAACATTTGAACCTACCAGTCGTCCGGTGACGGTGTACCCCTAGTCCAGACACAACATCCCGACCTACAAATGCTCCAGAAGACAAGACATAACATTTGGACCTACTACCAGTCATCCAAATAATAAAGCACACTCAATTATGATCCGGAATGTATCACTTCTGGTCTATGTAACAGTCCGTTATAGTCGAAACTCCTATGTTTCCAATAATCCGATAGCCCTTAACGTCCAGACTTTCTCGCGGTCCAAACCTTGTAACTGAGTGACGATGCTTCATTAATGTGGCCTATCACAAGACATAACGTTTGAACCTCCTAGTAGTCCGTTGGTGTACTTGCAACAGTGAAAAGCTACCAAAGCAAGCACCTTATCCATATAATATAAAGTAAAGCATGTTTTTTTCTGATTCAACAAACTCAGTAATACCATAATCTGATTCAAGAGCAGCAACATCAGGAGCAACAAACTTCCACAGGTAATATTGTTCATTCACATGCGGTTTTAATTATAATGTGAGTCAAGTGCATACACTCCAAAAATACAAAAAGTACCAAATCTACTTCATGTTACCCAAATCTAATTTACAGGTAACATTATTCCAATCAAACAACATCTACATACGCTGACATTGTCTTTCTTAAATTGCGAAAAACATTATTTCTTCAATACTCACTCCGGCATTTCATCAAACACCTGGTAGGCATTCATTCAATACACTACATAAACATCTTATCATTCAACACCCATTTACAAAAGTTTTATTCAAAACGCCATCATACCATCCAAAACATATCTAAAACTATAAAACTATTTAAAGATTATTACAACCAACACATCATCATAACCTATAACATAAAAGAACTTAAATAAAGACGCATAAAGATGACGAATTTGTTGAATAATAATAATAATAATATTAATACCTAGCTTAGTGAAGTGGTGGGATGCAAGAGCATCTGCGTAATACTTATCGTTGTATCGAACAGGAAACAGAACGGAGTTGAGTTTTTTCAACTGCATTAGGTTCTTGTCTCGAACACTGTCCAGTGAGACTGAAACTGCACCATTTGCGACCATGTTGTTTGTTGCTGATTGATTGATTGTGTCGTGAAGAAGATGAATAAGGGGGGATTAAGGGATTTGGCTGACAAACGCAGCCTTGTTTTGAATGTTATATTCTAGAGCTCCAAAGGGTGGCTTCAATTTCCTTTTTAGTTTTTACCCTCTTCGGCTTCTTGCTAGCCGTTTGGTTTGCTTTTTATTAAGCCTTTTAATGAGATCTTTTAATGCTTTTAAATTTGGTTGGCTGGTTTAATATGACTGGCTTTGGTTGATTACTTTAATTAAAAAAATTCACATGTCTGGTCACACCACATCACACCCCTCTTTTTCACCATAAGTTTGTGGATCCCACTCTCGCCACGTGTCAAACAATGCCACCAACCTAAGCCCCTCCACACCCTGCAGCCTTACTATCTTAGCACTTATTTTTGGGGTGGACAACCCACGACATCTTTTTCTGTTTATTAATAACCACGAAAAACTAAATGAAAATACAATGTACCGATCTTCTATTTAACCTAATAACAAACTTGGAGATAAAGTAAAATGGATCTTGTTATTTTCGGGTCAAAGCGGGTCGACAATTTTAAAGAAATGGGTTGATGTGGGTTAGCACCTTAAAGAAACGGGTCAGATTTCGGATCATAATGGGTTTCGGGCCGACACGGGTTTTCACACGGGACGGGTTTCGGATCGCAACGGGTTTTATGCCGACACGAGTTTCCGCACGGGACGGGTTTTAGGCCGACACGAGTTTCGGGTCGGGACGAGTTTCGTACCATTTCGACCCGTACCGTTTCAACGCGAACCGTTTCGACCAGTACCGTTTCGACCCGTACCGTTTTGACCAGTACCGTTTCGAATTGAACAGTTTCGACCCGCCGTTTCGACCGATACCCTTTCGACCCGTACCGTTTCGACCAGTACCGTTTCGAATCGAACCGACTCGACCCGCACCGTTTCGACACAAACCGTTTCGACGCGAACCGTTTCGACCAGTACCGTTTCGACCCGTACCATTTCGAATCGAACCGTTTCGACACGAACTGTTTCAACGCGTACCGTTTCAACCAGTACCGTTTTGAATTGAACCGTTTCGACGCGAACCGTTTCGACCCGAACCAAAACAACCCTTTTTCAATAATTTCTCTTGGAATTATGTTACGACATTAATTTCTGTTTGGAACCTGCATCAACGACAATGTTACTGACATTAATTTTTGTTTGGAAATATGTTTTGCTAGTTAAGGTTGTTTAAAGGATTACAATCGTACATGGCTTGCTAACATGTATAGCATCAGATTATAACTGTTTTCACCAAGTACCGTTTCGAATTGAACCGTTTCGACGCGTACCGTTTCGAATTAGATCTGAGTAATTGTTGCATTCCAATAGACGTTTATTTTCTTAATCTTACTCAATTTTCGACTGTTATTGGCTGTAATTGATCTCTAGTAATAACTGCATATTAATCCTAAATTCCTAATCATATTCTCTATTAATCGATTCAATTCGTACAATAACTGCATATTAATAGTAATCATTCATGAACCCATAGGAACGAGCATGGCGTTCAACATGGACAGTCACTTTTTAAAAAAAATAAAAAAATTTAACCAACCCGACCCAACCCGAAACCCGTTCTGACCCGAACCCATTCCGACCCGAACCCGTTCCGACCAGAACCCGTTCTAACCCGAACCCGTTTTGACCCGAACCCGTTTCGACCCGAACCAAAACAACCCTTTTTTTAATTGACCCGTTTTGACCCGAACCCGTTTCGACCCGAACCCGTTTTGACCCATGACCCGGCCCGACCCGACCCGGCCCATCCCGTTTGCCAGGTCTAAAAAAAACGTTACACCTAAAAATTAAATTTATTCTTCGGCTTCATTTTCGTTCTCTCCTTCTTCCTTTTCGTTTTCTCCAGCATCCAAACTTACGTCTTCAAAGTTCCCGTCTTCGAATTCCTCAACCTCTTCTTACTCGGAATCTTCTTCGTCGTCACTGTTGTATCGAATTGGGCGAATTGCCTAAGCATGCTCAACCAAATCCGCCTTCAATGTGTTACATATTTCCCTAAATCACAATAGTTGAGCATTTGCGAGTCTCTCTTCCATTGTTGTTTGGGTTCCTTCGACTAAATCTTCCGGAATATAGTTTTGGTATATCGCTCTTCCATCATCCTCAATGATCATATTATGCAAAATGATGCAAGCATACATGGTCATTGATGTAGGGTAAAATACGCATATTTATCCCGTGTAAATTGTATAATTTTTGTATAGGTTTTATTTATTATTTTTAGTATTAGTTGTGTATTACATTATATTGTGTTTTGGCAGGTCCTAGTGCAAATGGAGCGAAAACGAGTAATATGGAAATGATCTGCCAGTTGGACATAGTAGAATGCCAGTAACCGGAGTAAAATTGGCGCTATTTTCTGTGAGTGGGACGAGCCCGCTATCTCTATATTATCTAAAAAGTGCTGCTATATATATTATTATTAATGTTTTTGAAAAGTGCATTGAAAAAAAAGCATGCATGCAATGTTGACTAATTCTTGGAAACAAATATATACATACAACGCAGCAACAACATTAGACATAAAATGATCTACTTTAGTGGGCTGCCATAGGGCTAAGCCCAATGAATGGATGTAAACCATTATGACAGAAGACTAGAGGCGGCATTTGTTATCATATGAGCCGCAAGCCCATACAACATAAAGATTGGAAACGTGAAGTTGGGATCCACATTGAACATCATCAGTCGACGGCTGCAATAATTAGAGAGCAACAGGAGACGAATTTTAGAGGATATTTGGCAAGGGTTCAAGGCAGAAGAATCATTGGGATTAAAGGTGAAGGCTTGGAGATCAAGAATTTAACGGGTTATATTTACTCGGTTCTTTCTTGTTTGCTTAGATCTTTATTTTTATGTCAATGAATTCAATATCTAAACCTTGGTTGATGTTTTTAAAACCATGTTTCTTGGCTAATTTTTATGCCATCTAGACTATGATGATTGGATTGATATAAAGGTTTTACCTTTTTCGTTATTTGCACGATGTTTATGGATTGATTGTGTCTTGTAAAAGGTTTGATTTAATGATTTGATGTGTATGCGTGCTTTGATTCGGTTTATTATTGTTATTTGCTTCATATGATTCTTAGTGACGGTCTATATCACAACATAGAGTCATATTAGGGTTTAGAGTTTCGGTGAGTGTCTATATCACATAAGAAAACCTTCACTCTTTAGGGAGAATCGCGCGATAACCTCTAGAAGTAACTAATAATAATTTGCTAGGTCTTAGTGTTCTACTAGTCCTAATAACTGGGAAGTGAGGGGCTATTGGTAGGTCTTACCCGGCGAATTGCTTTAGATAGGCCTTGGGAAAGGTTATGTCTTGGTTTACCTGTCGGTCTTATTAGTCTATGAAGTCAAATCTATTACTTCAGATTACCCTAGACCTAGGATTGGGAAAGAATAGGTCAACATTAGGGTACTTACACAATAATTAGACGACTGGGAAGAAATCTAATAACCGGTAGAATTAACGGCCTAGGTAGTGCCACAGGTTTCTCCTTGAGAAGGGTCGAGGGGCCTCGATGGTTCTTAATAGGTTTAGTATTTTAAGATCCCGGTTCCATAACTCGTGCATTTAACTTAATTGGTAATCTCTTAAAAACAATCCAGGATTCTTGTCTAGGTGGTCCAGTTCTCACATAAGAAAAGCTCACAACCTTTGTTCGTCTCTAGTCTAGTTCTAGTTATTTTAGTAGTTCAATATAGATTTCCTTATTCAGTAACCCCCCCCCCCCAACCAATTAAACAGTTAGAGTCGGTGTCAGTCTAGGTCTAGATAGAGTCTAATTAGCGTAATTAGAGAGTCTCGTGGGTTCGATACTCGGACTTACTGTAGCTATACTGCATTGATCGGTACACTTGCCGGTTGCGTGGTTTAGTTTTAGATCGAGTCTAAGTTTATAAATTTAAAGCTTAGAGTGTCTAGATTAGGTTAATTTTAGTAGTTTTTATTTAACCACTTTTAGCACATCAGTCATTCGTATTCTATTCTTATGCCACATGCGACAAGGATTTCTGATAAAATGCCATCGTTGTTGTAGAACCCCAAAACACCTCTCGATATCCTTTCTCGAAGACTCTTGTAATTTTTTTAAAATACTTTCTTTTCTCATCGAACGTTTCAGAAAACGTTTTAACATTAATCGAATACTCCGGGTATACACCATCGCCCAAATAGTAGCCATGCTCGTAGTCATTCCCGTTCACATGAAAACTGGCCTTTGGTATAGTTCCAGAAATGTAGCTCTCTAATAATGGTGAAGCCTCTAACGTATTAATAACGTTAAAACACCCGGCTACACCAAAGAAGGCCGACCAAACCCAAAGGTCGTATGACGCAACAGCTTGTAATACCAAAGTTGGCCCTTTTTTATCACCCCGTGTATGTTGACCTCGCCATGCGGTTGGACAATTATACCAACGCCATTGACGACAATCCAAGCTACCATCCATGTCGGGTATTCCATGTTTTTCTAGATGCACCTCATATATTTGTTGAAGGTCGTTCCAAGTGGGATTTCTCAAATAACGTTTTCCATATAACTGGCATATACCTAAATATAATTTAATATATAAAAGTTTTACTAGTAAGCTACTAAAAAATTAATATATAAAAGTAAATAAATAAAAGTCAATAAAAAATACCATAGCAAAAATGTTCCAAGCAATCTCGGGTTGTTTTCTCCGCCATCTTCAAGTACTCGTCGTTGATGTCATACGTGTTTCCGTATGATAATATGCATAAGGCGGACGTGACCTTTTGAATTGAGGTGAAGCCTAAATATCCTCGCGCGTCCATTCTTTGCTTAAAGAAATCATACTTATTTTCCAAATCATTATTAATGCGCAAAAATAACCTTTGGCTCATCCGAAAACGCCGTCTAAAAACATTGGGTCCGTGAACTGGTGTCGCATCAAAATAGTCTTTCATCAAACGCTCGTTCGCGGCTTCACGATCTCGCAAGATATAGGTGCGCCGCAATATGGGTCGTGGAGGGGGACTAGGCCGAACGTGCTCAAATGCTTGTATCACAAAAGTACATGCACTTGTAGCCGCTTCTTCCTCCTACGCGTCTTCTTCGGGTGAAAAAAAATCTTCGGTAAATATTGGTGAAGGAGTCTTCCGACGGGGAACCCATTATGGGAGTTATTTAAAAAATATATAAAGAAGGAGAGAATAGTTGAGTATGAATTGCAAAAATAATGGAAGAGTTGGGAGTTATTTATATAGTGAAATTAAAAAATTTATTTTTTTAAGATGATGACCGTTGTTTAACGGTCAAATTTTCAAAAATCCACCAAATAGCGCCGCTATAATACTCGCGCCCCACCCCATTTTTCATTTATACCGCCCCTCGTTTCGTTGTTTGGGGCGTTTTCCGACGCCATCTTGGGGCATACCGCCCCACTACGTTCTGTCTTATGGAAAACAAATACCACCCTTAGTACTAAAACTATATATCTTGATATGTTATCTTACCAAATATAAAAAATATATTTTAAAGGGAATAGGATCAAATATAAATTCTCCTAAAAATAAGAAGTTGTAAGAAGAATATCAAACGGACTCCTATTTACCTCATTCAGACGGCATCGGAACTGTCTCATCGAACTATCCGATGTGAGATTTTCGGTTTTTGTTTTTAGATGTTTAGCTTGTAGATTTTGTTTTGGTCAAAAATCTAATTAAGGATAATGTAACCAAATTTGAAATGTGAGGTAGAGTGCTTAGATGATTAACAATGATAGAAATGAATGTAAGGCTGTGAATGCAATTGAACACAGAGATTTATACGAGGAAAAGCCCTTGATCACTAGTAGATTGTCGGCACAAAACCCTCGGGTGGTGAAAACTATCACCACCAACTATATTGCACAAGGAAAAATTATTACAACTTCGGATGTTGATCAAATGTGTTACAACTGATTGCTAAGAGTGTTTGTGAGCATATGGTTCGTAATGTGTGTATGCGAAAATGTGAATGTGTCATATAACACTTGATCAATCCTCTTAGAATAACAACAACTAAATCCGAAAAACTTGCTTGACCACGTTCACTCCCTATGACCGTTGTGGAATAAGCACGTGCAACTCCATAACGAATTAATTCTGGATTCCAGCTTAGACTTCGTCCACCATGTTACTCCCCTGCATGTAAACACAAGGAAATGTCGAGAACAATCATTAGTAACCATAATAAATATTAAGGATGATGATGATGATGTGAGTCTCATTGGAAGCAACCTTACTGTTCCTACGGAGTAGAGGTAAGTTTGTCTACATCTTACCCTCCTCATACCCTATCTTAGTTGTGCTATTGGTGGGATTTACTGAGTAAGATGATGATGATGAATAAATATTAAGGATCCTTGATCCTCTGAGGTCCCGTGTTACGCATTAAGGATAATTTATCCAGAATATACCTCAGGATATGGGATCCATAATAGTAAAAATTTAAGCCCTAACAGATTTTATAAATCATTATGGCTTTTATATATTTGCATAATTGTGTCTTTTTTGTGACTCATTATGTTTTTTTATTCGATATTATATTATATTTTTCGGCATTGTGTTTATTTTGCCCGACGTTGTGTTATATTTTGTGATTCATTGTGTATTTGTACACTTTTTTATTTTTAGGAGCCTTTGTAAAATAACTTTACCTTGTTTGCTATGTTTCTCTAAAATCGTTCATTTTTTTTCTCTCTAAAGTCACTCAAGTTTCACTATTTGTTTCAATCTTGTGTAATTATCAAGTTTTCAAATTATTTTGTCAGATCACAATTATCTTTTAATTATAAATGCTTATGTGGTAACAACCAAATGATTTTTAATAAAAAGATTATTAAAAAAATTGATTGAAATCATTATCAACCCAAAACCTAGGTCGATTAGAAATCTAGGATTTAGAACTTTTAGGATTCAAGAACCTAAGTCGACCAAGTGGATTATGGTTTCGATTTTGACAAAATGGATCATTGTTCGAATATTCAATCGTCACATAAGCGATTCTAAACATTCGTTATAGGATTAGAATTTGGGGCAATCATTCTCATCCATTTGATTTGATTTGATTTTGAAAAATTCAACCAAAAGGCGACCAAATATTCGTTATTATAACATACATGATTCATGTATGCATTAATCTATTTGACCCAAGCCCAAGTAAGCTCCTACTCATGTTGGTAAAACCACTTCTTTCAATAGGGAACAATTTTGACACTTATGTTAGTTCAACATTGTCAAGGTACATAATCAACATGCTTGGATCGATACGCATGTTGGTCATCACTAGGAAATAGATATATTGTGTTTGATCTAAATACCAATATAACTCAAAATCTTTTTTGTCAAAATGGAACCCAAAATTCATTGTGTCGAATAGTTCCGAATCCTAGAAATTAGACCGGCCTATATAATGTTTTAATCTTTATTTTTAATAGTCTTCTTATTGCATACGTTGTTACCAGTTACCACATAAGCATTTAAAATTGAAAGAAAAATATTACCTGACACGTCATCCACGTAGCCTGATAATAGCATAAAATTAACATCAAAACATAGATAAAACATAAAACAAAGTTGTGTATTTACATTTTTTTCAAATATTAGATATTACATATATTATTTAAGAAAAGTTAGATTAAACATTAAATGAAAATTAGAAAAGAAAAAAAGCAAAAAGATATCACAATAAAAAGTACATGTCAATGTCAATGATCTTTAGATCAAATGGTGGAAGGCTTGCATTTCTTTTGAGAGATGCAGATTCGATTCTCACTTGGTGCAGAGTGAGGCATTGGTGAGCAATGATAGGAGACCCAGGGAAACCTGTGTTAGATCCTTGAGCCAAACGGGTTTTACCGGTAATTTCACCGTCGTGCCTACGGGCGGGTGGGTTACCGGGTTTTCCCCGGAATTGGTGGTGGACTCGGGCTACTCTCGGAGTACTCCGTTTGTCCAGTAGATGCCCCGGGAGTGCTCGGGGTTGAGTTTGTTGGCCTTTCAAAAAAAACAATAAAAAGTACATGTCAAGTACATGTAGCAATGCTAAACGGGTTATGTTCATAGACGGGCAAATCAAGACCAAACACAACACTTGTATTCTCATCTTACGGGTGGAGACAAACACACAATAAAAAAAAAGTAAGCATGAGAGGGTATTTAATGTGAAACTTGAAACTTAGAAGGAT
This sequence comes from Helianthus annuus, assembly GCF_002127325.2. Lineage (NCBI taxonomy): Eukaryota > Viridiplantae > Streptophyta > Magnoliopsida > Asterales > Asteraceae > Helianthus > Helianthus annuus. The sequence continues at coordinate 147,725,226 of NC_035434.2, forward strand.
AATCTTGCCAAATAGTAAAAAAAAAAAAAAAAAAAAAAGAAAAAAAAATTCTGGATTCAAGCCAGAGTGGTGGTTTTGTCTCCTCTCAACATCTCGATCTTCATCTTCTTCATCTTGATCCATCCCTACACTTTGTCGCAACAAACTTTGGGATCAATCAATGTCAGGCGCCATTGTGATCGGAGCATCAGGCTCATGGGCCAGAGCAATGCTCAAGATCTCCCCTTACACCTTCTCCGCCATCGGAATCGCCGTTGCTATCGGCGTCTCAGTCTTAGGCGCCGCCTGGTAACCCTCTTTAACTCCGTTAACTCACTTCTGTTAAATGTTTAGATAGCTTTTCTGATCATCTTGTATTCTCAGGGGGATTTATATTACAGGAAGTAGTTTGATCGGTGCCGCAATCAAAGCGCCTCGTATTACATCCAAGAATTTGATTAGGTATGTATGTGATTCTTAAAACCCCTAATTTGGTTTTTTCTAATTAGGGAGGTTTTTGTTTAATAATTAGGGATGCTAAATGGGTTGTGTTCACGGGTTGGCGGGTCTGGCCCGACTTGAACCCAAAGACTTTACACAAACCCGAACGTGACACGAACCTGAAAATTGTGTTAGACATATAAATCTGAACACTACACGAACCCGAAAATTCATATAAATCTGGAACGACACGAACCCGAAAAATGTGTTAAGCATAGTTGTTAAAAGCCATCGCCTCTTGCGCCTAGGCCCAATTTCCTAGCAAGGCGAGGCAATTGCGCCTTAAGTCAAGGCAATTGCGCTTTAATTCTCCAGGTGATGGTTCATGCGCATATTCCAGTGAGATTCCCCAGATTCTGGAGAGTTTCCGGCCAAATTCTTTAAATTCTAGCAAGATTCCAGCTAGATTTCCTCCTTTTATCTAACGAAAACTATTTTTCTACACTTATAAATAAGCATTTATAACTTTTGGTACTAAATAGATGATATAAAATGTTATATAATAGCTTTAGTTTTATTTTATTTGAAGAATAGTATTAACTTTCTATTATATAAAAATATTTTAAGTTTTTTTGCTGTGCGCTTTTTTTCTCTCAGGCCCGCGCTTTTTTTGCGCCTTCCGCCTAGGCCACATGCGAGACCTATGCGCCTTGAGTGCGCCTAACGCCTTTAATAACTATGGTGTTAAGACATAAATCTGAACACAACATGTATATTCTTGACCCGTTTAGCCCGGAAATTTTACACAAACCCATAGCTGTTAATGGCGAATAGCGACAAATAGCGATAAGGTACCTATATGCTACATAGCGAATAATGATAAATAGCGGGCGCTGTTTTATAAATAGCGTACACTAGAAAAATTTGTATATGTATATTATATGTATATTTAACAAAATACCCCGGTATATATGCTATTTTACATGTATATTTAACAACTATTTTATAGCTATATTTAATTGCTATTATATTAAAAAAAATTAAAAAAAATAAAGTGTCGCTATTCTCGCTATCCATCGCTACAACCCTAATAGCGACACTAGACTTATACGCTACATAGCGCGCTATAGCGATCACTGCGATCGCTATTGACAACTCTGCACAAACCCGAATCCAAAAATCGTGTTAGACATATAAACCTGAACAGAACATGGCACGAGCCCAAAAATAATGTTCAAAACACCACGTGTATTCGTGACCCGTTTAACCCGAAAATTGTGTTAGACGTATAAACCCAAACACGACATGAATATTCATGGGTTGATCGGAGCACGACCTGTTCGCCCAGAATTTTATTTCTGTGTATTAATATTTTAGATGCTGTTAAGTTAACCTGTTTAACATGAATATTTGTGGGTTTAATCTGTTTGCACAAAAGTGATTTACTTTTGTGAAAGTTTTAGATGGTGGAAGAAAATGAAGTTTGCTGTTTTTCTGTGAAAAATGTTGGTGGTAGGGGTGAAATAGGTCTTACGGGCTGTTTGGCAACATCTGAATGGTAATTGCTGAACCAGTAAGAAGTCTGAGCCATTAAGTGCTGAACCAGTAAGATGTCTGAACCATTAAGAGCTTGTATAATGCTTAACCGTTCAGAGGCAAATGTCTGACCAATTTAGATTAGAGGTCTTAACCATTTAGACTCTGTATAAATCTTAACCATTCAGAGGCAAATGTCTGAACCATTCCGACATCTACTCGTGAAACAAACAGTCTGAACCACTAAGTGTTGAACCAGTAAGAGGTCTGAACCATTAAGAGCCTCATTAAGAGGTAAACAAACAGCATGTAGCCGTGTAGGTGATAGGAATAGAGGCAACTGGATCGACAATATGTGATCGGTTAGAGATTAATGGGTAATTATCTTAGTTGTAGCACGGTTTATGTGAATGGCACTTGTTAATATCTTATCGGCTATGTCATAGCATGACTGCATGAGCCATGAGGATCTCTGTTCACCGCTTGTCTAAATGGTTCTTAATGTACAAACTCTATGCAACAAAGTCTTAACTTCAGTGATATTGTTCCAAACCATGAATCAACATGCTGCACCTTTGTTTCTGAACATATTATTAATTATAAATTTTAAGCTTGATAATATCTCTGCACATTTGTATGCATCTTTTTAGCGTGTGTCATGCAGACACTTTTTTATCCATGAGTAAACTGCCAAAATGGTCCCTGAGGTTTGGTCACTTTTGTCACTTTAGTCCAAAATTCAAACCTTTTGAATTTGGGGCCCCGTGGTTTCAATTTTGTTGTCATTTTCATCCAAAATCAAAATCTGGTAAGATATTTCAGTTAACATCTAGCTTTTTTTGTCTTTTTCCTCCCTTTTAGTGAAGGGCAAAATGGTCTTTTAACGTTTTATTATAACGAATTAAAAAAATCTAACCATTTTGCCCTTCATTAAAAGGGAGAAAAAAGACAAAAAAGCTGGAGAGTTAATTGCCAAAATCGTCCCTGAGGTTTGGGCATGTTTGCCATTTTCGTCCAAAATGACACTTTTGTACCAAATTGCCCCCAACGTTTGTAACTTTTTGCCATTTTCATCCAACCCACTAACTTAGTTTATTTTTTCTGTTAAGTTGGGGATATTTGGATGAAACTGACAAATATAAAACCACAGGGACGATTTTGGCAATTTACTCAAACCCTTTTTAATTTCTTTTATTTTTGTTACATATATAATAAAAAAGAACATGCATGGAGTTTTTAGAAGAAAAAAATCTAATAGTTTTGTCACATAATTTTTATAAATTTTCATCCAAATCACGAGTTTATTTTTTCTGTTAAGGTGAAAGATGTTTTAAATTTTATAAATTAAGACAGAAATTAATTTACAGCTTCTTTATATAAAGCAGTTTTATAAAGAGAAAACGTCATTGGTGTCCAACACATAACAATCGATTATAACTTTTAGTATTTATCAGTTGTAGAGATAGAAAAAAAATTGAAAAATGTTACATATATTTTAAATGTAAAATTACCTTTAGTATTTATACCTCTTATTTCCTTAACCTCCAAGGTTATGTAAAATTACTCAATGCATTTCATACGGTTTATTTGGATCAAACGTTATATCCATAACTTATTTTAATGAATCCCCCTTTTGATTATGATCTAACTCAAAACATGCATATGATCACAGCGTCATATTCTGTGAAGCCGTTGCTATATACGGTGTTATCGTCGCCATTATTCTACAAACAAAGTTGGAAAGCGTTCCATCTTCACAAATATACGCACCGGAGTCTCTTAGAGCAGGATATGCAATATTTGCATCTGGACTCATTGTCGGCTTTGCAAATCTTGTATGCGGGTAAGTGTAATAATTCTTCTTTTTCTTTTCTGATAACCAACCATGAGAACCTCTTTGTAGGGCTGCAAACGAACCGAACGAACATGATCAAGACCTTTGTTCACGTTCGTTTCTTAAGAAATATATCTGTTCATGAACGCTTACCGAACGAGATTATATGTTTGTGTTTGTTTGTTAAGGAAATGAACGTCTTCGTGTTCGTTTTTGTTTGTTTGTTAACAATATTAGGCATGTTCATGAATACAAATGGAAACAAACGAACACAAACAAGTGTTCATGAACATAATATATAACACACTGACACTTATTAAACATTTTATATGAACAGAATATATAACACACTGACACTTATTAAACATTTTATTTGTCGGAATTTTGAAGTATTTAAATAAAATATAAAAACTGAAAACACTAATGAACTATCGAACACAATCGAACATAAACGAACGAATGCGGCCTCTGTTCATGTTCGTTCATTTAACTAAACGAACGAAATTTCCTGTTTGGGAAACTCACTGGCCCGCCAATATCCTGCTAACCAGTGGGCACGTGGCCGTCAAGATGTCTAATAATTCTTGTAATTGATTTAACATTTTCATCGACAGGTTGTGTGTGGGAATAATTGGGAGTAGCTGCGCGCTATCCGATGCCCAAAACTCTACGCTCTTTGTGAAAATTCTCGTGATTGAGATCTTCGGTAGTGCACTCGGGTTGTTTGGTGTGATTGTTGGAATAATTATGTCGGCTCAAGCTACCTGGCCATCAAAAGTTTAGTTTTGCCTTCTTGTAGAAGTTGAAGAACACAAAATCCTCGAGTAAATGTGTGTTTGCCCGTTTTTCTTCATTTTTGATGCGTGTTAGCCAATAAAGATCTGTTCCGTGTTACAATCGCTTGTAGAATCATTGTGTCCGTGTAGAGGACATCTCAATAAGACATTTTTTTGTCGATGTTTCGAATGGAACTTGAAAGAGACAAATCAGACAAGCCATGTTTTTATATATACAAGTGACTGAGTTGTGAGTTTTGTTGACACCGTCGTAGATGAACTTGTCGATTCTTGTGATTATTTAATGACTACATAAGTTATCGTGTTTGTACAAAATATATCTCTACGATATATCTTACGTTATTTGATTTCTTGAATTCATAGTTCTTATAGTGTTGCTATTTGTAGGATTTACAGGGTACGGGACCTTTTGACACTCTCATGTCTTTGGATTTGAAACATGGACTTTGTCATGCATGTAATAGTTATTAGTTAATTTGAACTCGCTATTACATGTGCCGTATGTTAGAATTTATGTGATCGATCACCAACGCTATCGCTTAGACGTTTAACAGGACATCCGTCATAACCATATCGGATTCTCTATGAACACGCCGTACCATTACTTGACCTTGATATTCAAGTTTAACATATCTTTTGGGTCCAACTCCAACACATCAATTTCTTTTTTTCATTCTGTAATGTATAAATAAATTGTAATTAGGTCTTGACAAAATTACAGAAAACGCCCTTTAGTTTTATATGAACTTGGAGGTTTCAATCTTAATGTTCACAAATCACACTAAGCCAATTCACTTGGGTTGCTGGCACCGGAGCGGGGAGTATTTGGCGTCGGGCTAGTGAGGAATCGGTTCAAGTGCGGTCACTTATGTCGGGAAATGAAGGGGAGTGTGCACATGATCTTTGCTGTAATGGCAACAAGTTTCACTCATGTGTTTTTCGTCCTAATCAGGTAAGTATTTTATATTTATTTATTTAAACAAAAATCATGAAATTTGCCATTTTTATGATTGTGTTATTCTTTTATGGTCATGTCTGAACAATTATTTCTTCGTTACAAGATAACATTCTGTAAAAAAATATAGATAAGTAAATAATGTTTACATAACAGTCTACTTAAAAAACTTGAGCTAAACTATCTAGGTTGTAACATAAAATGACAAACCACCAAAACCAAAGGACTAAAATGGATTTTTTTTTTTAATTTTTGAAAGGCCTCGTGGACCGCGAGCAAAAGACCATACGATCCGGACCTGGTCTGGCAGCAGCTCACGAATTTTGTTGATTTTGAACTTTCCCTCCTCTCCTAACTCCCAATCACTTCATTGTTGACCAAACCCTAATCTTCACTTATAAATACAATATTTCCATACCTCTTAAACACTTTCAACACTCAAATCACTCTCTCAAACACCCTATAATCTTCACAAATCCCAACTTTGGGCATATAGGGGTGCAAACGAGCCGAGCCCGAGCTCGAGCTCGTTTAACATATGAAAGCTCGAGCTCGAGCTCGGCTCGATTCGAGCTTTATTTCTAAAGCTCGAGCTCAGCTCGAAGGTAATTTTTCAAGCTCGGGCCCGTTCGAGTTTTTTTTTTTCGTACCGAGCTCGAGTAGCTCGCGAGTAGCTTGGCTCGTTTGCACCCTTAGGCATATTCATACAAGTTCCAAATCAGTGAGTTTAAGCTTGTTTCTTCACCTTTTCTCCATGTTTTTCTTCTTCTCCTTCCTTGAATAACCTCTAGGAATATTACTACATGTTTACCTTGGTAAACAAAGATTTTTCTTGAGTTTTATTAAGAACTTTCAAGCATGTTTTTCTTTCTTTAACTTTAGCACATCTTCAAGTTGCCAAAAAATCCCTATGTATGTTGGATAGGTTTGGATTAAAGTTTTTCTTTAAATTTAAGAGTTGTGATTCTATTTTTTTTTCTTTTTTGCCTTTTTTATGATCTCACATACTTAAAATTACAAAAATAAAACCAAGTTTTACTAATTCAAATCGTGTAATACATGAGATTCTAACCTAGTGTATTACAATATAGCATATAGATATAATACCGATTTTAGAAAATTGGGTTGATAACCTTTTTTATTATAAACACATTTTTAACTGAAAATTTGGATTACTGACAGACCACTAGAGTATTATCGTGCCACCAGCGGAAGCTTTTAAAGACACGTATCACGTCATCATTAAATTAATATATATAATATATATAATGAATACAATGTAAATTTGTACTTTGATTGTCTATTTGGGCTAACCTTGGTAAGGTGTCTATTTGGGCCAACCCATAATTTATTGAAACTTTTTGTTCAAATGTTGTATTTGAAAAAAAAAGGTCCAATTAAAATAATTAGAACGTTGTATAGTTATAAGTCCTTTGACATGACGTTTTAAGTTCAAATTCAGTTTTATGTCTTTTATAACCCTTTAAAGGTCAATTACGTAGTGTAAATTACATTTTATCATTAATGTAATGTAATGATGTTGGTTAAGTTTGAAAAGTGGCCATAATATGTGTTTCACGTGGAATTGATTATTTATTAGACTTTTCAATAAAGCATCTAGGCTGCTGAATTTTTTTAATTTCTAAAAACCACATGATCATTTTTTTATTATTTTTGGCAATATATGATATTAGTAAAAAGAGATGCTACGATTCTAAATTTGGCATATTTGCATGTCATAATTATATATTCTTTTCAAAGAACATCAGTCTACTTCAGATTACGTCATGTTATTAGAAAACTTTCTTTTTTTAGTCATCAACGTAAAATGTTACATAAGGTTTGAATAAGTTACGAAACCAAACCAACAATTTAAGAATATTCATCACCGTAAAATGTACCTAAGGTTTGAATGAGCTACAAAACCATACCAATAATTTAACTTTAAAATCAAAATGTTTAACGTTCTGAGTTCCTAAATGTTTATTTTGTAACGTTTTGAGTCCAAATTTTTAAATCTGTCTATCAAGTCTATTAACTACAAGAGTATTTTTACAATAAAGTATAAAAATTTAATGCAGAAAGTATACGGTATAGTTGTTAATTCACAAGGCATTAGACCCAACAAAAGCAAAACCCTAATCCCCAAATTCAAACCCCTACTTTGATCTAAATCTCTAAAATCTTCATATTGAAACTTCAGTTCTTCAACATCAATGGCAAAAGCCAACCCGATACGCCTATCGATATATACAATTAATTACAAAAAACTTGAACCTAAAGAGTACAACCTCGCCCACTCTTTCTATATTTGAACTCGATATCTAGAATATATTTTTTAAAGTCCGTCTTTAGGAGACTATATTTGTACTCGATATCTAGAATATATTTTTTAAAGTCCTGCTTTAGGAGACTTTGCACTTGACATTTTACGAGATCCTGGTTCAACTTTTATTCGATGATGAATTTTTTTAGGATTTTCATATTATATGTTATGAGATTTTGTTAAAAAGAATAATCATGTGGAAGAGTCGCCATTTAAATTTTCTACCGTCTGTAATAATGTTCTTTTTTAAGTAAATAAATCACATGGCCCGTAAAGTACATCCCTTCCCACTTTTTTTTTTTTTTTTTTTGAGTTAAATGTCATTTTAATCTCTTTGGTTTGGACTATTTTGCCAATTTAATTTAAGGTTTCATTTTTCGTCTGTGGGTATAAAAAGGTTTTATCATTGCCATTTTAGTCCATTAGGTTAACTTCATCCATTTTTTCTGTTAACGAGAAGGGCAATTCGGTCATTTTATATGTAATTTTGTGAACTAAAAGGGCAATTCCGCCATATAAAATGACCGAATTGTCTTTCTCGTTAACAGAAATAATGGATGAAGTTAACCCAGTGGACTAAAATGGCAACGACCTTTTAGACCCACAGGCGAAAAATGAAACATTTGAACTAAACTGGCAAAATGACCCAAACTACAGGGAGTAAGATGACATTTAACTCTTTTTTTCTAATTTGTGGTCCTATAGAAATTTACCTTTACCCGACTATGGCTTTTTGAGAACTTTGTGTCCTTTTATGACGGTTCAGACAATTTACGGACCTTTATTCAACTTTTGTCCAACGATGATTTTTTTAGGATTTTCAAATAGTTATTAGCTTATTTTTTAAAATAATTATGAAGAAAGGTTACCATTTACATTTCCTACAACTTGTCGTAACGTCTCTTTTTTCAATTAAATAACTTGGTCCGTAGAGTACCACCATCCTGCTTTTTCTTTATTTTGTGGTTCCGTCGAAATTTACTTTTTACAATTACAACGAACCCACCTGTGGCTTTTCGAGAACTTTGAGACCTTTTTATAACGGTTCAAGACATTTTACGACTCTTATTCAACTTTGGTCCATCTTTGAAATTATTTTATTTTTTCTTAAATAATATGTTATATATGATTGTGTGTTATATATGATTGTGTAATTTTATCATTAAACCTCAAAAGTATTTTATGTTTGCTATCCTTTAGTATGGTCGTTCTGACCCAACCAATTTTATGTTATCTATTATATATTGATGATAAATGGCAGGGGCGGCTCTTATGGTGTATGGGGAGGACTTCCGCACAATGCCCGTGATTTTGAGGGGCACGGGATTTAAAAAAAACGATAATATATATGTTATTTTAAAAAAATTGTAAACACATATAAATCCAATATAGAGGCCTATTTTCAAATATTTTTTTATGTTTTATAATTTACCCAACTTAACATTAGGTTTATTGGGTCCAACCCAATACTAATATGATTTTAAAAAATAAAAATAAAAAAACAATTTTCGTTAAAGCATATGGGCACATTTTTCGAGCTCGAACAGGGTACGTGAATTCTCAAAGACGCCACTGATAAGTGGTGATCAAAAACTCTTGTAGAACACCAATACAAAAATTCTCTCTAATGTGATCCATCAACACAAGGTACCATAACGGGAATCATGGCTTCATCCTTATTCTTAAAGATAATCATCCCTACAAGTAAGTATCTCTATCTTGGTATCTATATTTAGATTATGATTGAATAAACATGATTAGGGTTCTATGTTTTAACCCATGTTTAAAGATATAATTAACACCTCGCATTTTGCGGCGGGAAACGTTTGTTGTGCGGAAGTGTTTAGCGGTACGTTTGATAGTTACAGGTGTAAGCTATTACAAACTTTTACTATATTAGAAAGGGAAGATGTTTCGTACAAACTTTTACTCAATTAAGATAAGCATAATGTTGTTTTCAACCACTTGTGCTTAGTAGACTTTTAGCTAACTTCTATACATATTAATGTAGAACCCAATGTTGATGATATTATACACAACTTCTATTGCATATTTAAATTCCGATCAACTCAATTTCTTTTTTATTCTTTAAAAATCTAGCAACTTGTTTAAAATGAATTTTGGTCAATATTTTAAAAACAATTTTATAACCTTACAGTGAATAATTAGAGCATTTAGCAACAGGGGCGGACCTGTAGTGTAAACGGGCGTAGCCCGGGCTACGGCTCAAGTTTTTACCAGTAGTGTAAAAAAAAAAAAATTTTCTCGATTTTTATACACAGGACACCTCTGAACAAGTACGAGGACACCCCTAAAAAATTTTGGGATACCCCTGAGTTACAGGTCTAGTTCCGCCACTGTTTAGCAAGCTACTTAAGTTTACAAAAGTTCAAATATGGTTAAAGAAAAAGGAAAAATATAACTTGAGTAAAGTATAGGAAATAAAAAAAATTCATAAAAAAATACCTTTTTTAGAAGCGCCTTGAATTAAAAAAAACAACAAATTAAAAAAAAAGCCAAGCCAAAGCAAGTTAGCAAAGCTAGGCGGTGCAAGTTAAGAAACCCACACTATTCAAGTTTTTTGCTTTAATATATAGGAAAATTATTTTGTCACAAGATGCTCAAGTTTCATAAATCTACCACTGAATATATATGTTTGGAAAAATAGGTGAAAATAACATTTTTCACAAATATAGGAAAATCATTTTTTTCTATTTTGGACTAGAAATAAATATAATAAAATGAGCGGGTTTTATATATTTATTTGTGGGTTTGTGTTCTATGTTGCAAGAGCTTCGCAACGAACTAAACCACGTCCAAAACGGAGCTAAGATGCATGAGATATCGATGCTCAAAGTTGGGTGTTTTAAACATTGAAGCTGAAACAAAAGGGAAAGTAGCAACTTGTCCCACATCGGAGGAGAGATGGAACTTAAATGGGTATTTAAGGTGGAACTCTCCATCCTTATTGTTTCATGGAAGCACACACTAGTGTCCTCGCGAAGGGTGCGGTGCACCCTAACTCGCGCCCGCGCGTGCGTGGCGTGGGCGATGAGGCGCATTGATGGCGCTTTGATGGCGCACAGGTGACGTGGCGCACGCGCGCTTGGTCCTAAGTCAGGGTGGCGCATGCGCGCATGGCAGTGAGCCAGTTGGACGCACCGCGCATGAGTGTGCAGACTTGCGTGCGCAAGGACGCGCGCGCGCAGAAGCTTCCAGCATTCAATAGAAATGCAGTTACACTTCAGCAACGAAACTGTCAAGTCAAACGGTTATGACTGAGAATTAAATGACGTATTAAATTGCATTGAAGACGTTTAATGCAATTTAAACCTCTCATTTAATTCGTTTTTGGCTGTTTCAAATCGGGAGCTGTATAAATACAGCTCCATACTTTGCTGCAGAGTACACCACGAAGAACCAGCAACATAACAGCACATGCAAACAACTTTCTTCCCTCTACTAATCTTCTTCTTGCTCATTTCAAGGTAACATTCGGGTTGTAGGCGAACTCCGGCAGTACTTCTGCTCCGGCTGTTGTACCCTGGGAAACAAAATGAGTACTCTTGGGAGACTCGGAATTTGTTTTAAGGGAAGCGTGTTGAACACGTGACTCAGTCACTCTGCTTCTACCCCTTTCTTGTATTTTGGTTTATTTCAGTTGTAATTTGTATTGTAATTTTAGCTTTCTTATTTCTGTATTGTAATCGTTGAATAAAAACTTGTTTATTTTATTTAACTTACGCGAACGGTTCCTACAATCTTAAAACAAATTTTTAAAACCGTTCGTGTAATCAAAACCATTATGTTTGTGATTCAAACCAGTTTTGTTTTTACTCAGTTTGTGTTTTAAAAACGGATTTTTTTTTTGGTTTTCATCTTCAAAGGAACGACTTTTGGTTGAACACCATTCTGGTTACATTCAGACTGTCTTAAAATTTGCTAAAACTTTCTGATTTGGTCTTCAAAGTTGGACTTAGAAGCCAATCAGTAAGTTCTAAAATTATAAATTTTCTGTTTTTGGACTTCAAAGTTGGACTTAGAAGCCGAAACAGTAAATTGTGGTAGTATTAAAATTTATTAGTTTACTTCTGTTTTTGCGTAAAACAGACTATTTGACTAAAAACTTTAAATTTTAATTTCAAGCATGTCGACCGAAAACGTCAACGTTAACAACACGAGTGTTGTGATGGGAACCCCCTTGAACGCCACCACTGTGGGAGCGTCCACAGTGGCAAATCACGCTGAACGACCCGAGAAGTTCTCGGGTCTACACTTTAAGAGGTGGCAGCAGAAGATGTTCTTCTACCTGACCACCATGAACCTTGCGAGGTTCTTAACGGAAACCGCTCCCTAACCTGTGGTAGGGGAAACCGACACACAAAGACAAAGTGCGGTAGATGCGTGGAAGCATTCGGATTTCATATGTCGTGGCTATGTGTTAAACGGCCTGTCAGATGCATTGTATAATGTGTACTACAACGTCAAGACTTTCAAAGACCTTTGGGATGCCTTGGACAAGAAGTACAAAACGGAGGATGCTGGCACAAAGAAATTTGTGGTAGCCCGTTTTTTGGATTTCAAAATGGTTGATTCTAAAACAGTTATGAATCAAGTCCAAGAATTCCAAATTATACTTCATGACATCTTTGCGGAAGGCATGACACTTAGCGAGACATTCCAAGTGGCAGCGATGATTGAAAAGTTACCTCCTAGTTGGGTTGATTTTAAGAATTATCTTAAACACAAACGAAAGGAGATGACTATAGAGGACCTTATTGTTCTTCTTCGAATTGAAGAGGACAATAGAATTGCCCAAAAAGGCAGCCTTGCGCAGACCAGTGCTAGCGCAAATCTGGTTGAGCATGGGCAATCCTCTAAGGGCAATAAAGGCAAGGGGAAAAGGACAAAGGGAAAGCAAAGGCTAGCAAACTTGGACCGCAGAAAGGGGTTGTGAAAAAGAAACCTCAGACGTTCCAAGGGACTTGTTACAACTGTGACGAGCCGGGGCATCGAGCTAACCAATGCAAGAAACCAAAGCGTGAGCGTGCGCACATGGTGGATGAAGACGGAATGCCTTTGGTGGCAATGATTTCCGACAAAAGCGCAATGATGGATGAGGTCAATACTGTGACCAACACTCCAAAAGGATGGTGGGTTGATATGGGCGCGACCCGTCACGTTTGCGCAGACAAAAGCCTCTTTACCACCTTCAAGGCGCTTTCTGGAGAAGAGAAGCTGTATATGGGAAATTCAGCCACCGCTGACATCATGGGTGAAGGAACGGTGATCTTGAAGTGGACTTCGGGGAAGGAACTCACTCTAAGCAACGTGTTGTATGTCCCGGACTTGCGCAAGAATCTAGTCTCGGGTTGGTTGCTTAACAAGTTTGGATTTCGTTTAGTATTTGAAAGTGACAACTTTGTTCTTACTAAACAAGGAATGTATGTGGGTAAGGGCTACGCCCAAAACGGCATGTTCAAATTAAATGTAATGGCTGTCAAGAACATGAATAAAATTGCTACTACTTCTACTTATATGCTTGAGTTTTCTTATTCGAATAAATGGCATGGTAGATTAGGTCACGTAAATTTTAATTCAATACGCCGTTTAATCAATTTAGATTGTATACCAACATTCCATATTGATTCACACTATAAATGTGAAACATGGGTTGAATCCAAACTTACAAGATCATCATCGAAATCGGTTGAACGAATAACCGAACCCCTTGATTTAATTCACACCGATATTTGTGATTTAAAAGCGGTACCCACAAGAGGTGGAAATAAGTACTTCATCACGTTTATTGATGATAGTACTAAATATTGCTATGTATATTTACTAAAAAGTAAAGATGAAGCAATAAGTAAATTTATCTTGTATAAAAATGAAGTTGAGAATCAACTTCAAAAGAAGATAAAAGCTTTGCGAAGCAATCGAGGAGGCGAATATGTTGCACCTTTTGCCGACTTATGCGCAAAAAGTGGCATTGTACATGAGTGTACACCTCCTTATTCTCCACAATCAAATGGCGTGGCGGAACGAAAGAACCGCACATTGAAAGAAATGATGAACGCCATGTTGAAAAGTTCTGGGGTGAGCCAGGAAATGTTGGGAGAAGCCATTCTCTAGGCTAATTATCTTTTGAATAAGATACCACTAAAAAAGAGAGACGAAACTCCATATAAGTTATGGAAAAGGAAGAAACCTTCATACAAATACTTGAAAGTGTGGGGGTGCCTAGCAAAGGTGATTGTACCACCTCCCAAGGCTCTTAGGATAGGACCCAAAACTGTTGATTGCATATTTATTGGGTATGCGCATCAAAGTAGTGCACATCGCTTTCTTGTACATGAGTCCAAGAATCCTGATGTACACGTAAACACTATCATGGAGGTGAATCCTAACGTTGTGTCTTACTTTGAAAATGTGTTTCCTTTGAGAAGACAAACACATGCAATGTCATCAACACCTAATTTTGAAGTAGGTGAAAGTTTATCTACACCAACTGATGAGGTAGTTCATGATAAGACACATGAACGACCTGAGGTTGAAGAAAGTGATCGTAGGCGAAGTAAAAGGCCAAGGGTTGAAAAATCCTTCGGTCCAAACTTCGTTAGCTATATGGTTGAGGGCGAGCCCAATACATATCGCGAAGCGGTTTCCTCTTCAGAAGGACCTCAATGGAAAGAAGCAATAAGGAACGAAATAGATTCTATATTGTAAAATCATACTTGGGAGTTAGTAGATCTTCCACCTGGTTGCAAACCACTTGGATATCGTTGGATATTCAAAAGGAAGATGAAAACTGATGGAAGTATTGATAAGTACAAGGCTAGGTTGGTGATTAAAGGATTTAGACAAAAGGAAGGTCTAGATTACTTTGATACCTTCTCGCCTGTGACGCGCATAACTTCGATTAGATTGGTTCTTGCTATAGCGGCTTTAAGAAATTTGGATGTTCACCAAATGGACGTTAAAACCACATTTCTAAATGGTGATTTAGAAGAAGAGATTTACATGGAACAACCTGAAGGTTTCTCTGCCCCAGGTCAAGAGGGTAAAGTATGTAAACTCGTCAATTCTTTGTATGGCTTGAAGCAAGCACCAAAACAATGGCACCAAAAGTTTGATCATGTCATGATTGACAATGGTTTCAAAATAAATGAGTGCGACAAATGTGTTTATTTCAAAGACACAAATGAAGGTTATGTGATATTATGCCTTTATGTAGACGATATGCTTATCAATGGGAGTAATGATAAAATTATCAAAGCTACTAAAAGCATGTTGAAAGCGAGATTTGACATGAAAGACATGGGTTTAGCTGATGTGATTCTTGGAGTAAAGATCATAAGAACCCAAGATGGTCTTGTGTTAAGTCAATCTCACTATGTGGATAAAATTCTTGAAAAATTCAACTCGGGAGACACGAGTGTAGCTCGAACTCCAGTTGATACCTCACAACATCTCAAGAAAAATAAAGGAGATGGAGTGGCTCAGTTAGAGTATTCAAGAATTGTTGGCAGTCTAATGTATCTAATGACATGTACTAGACCCGACTCGGCTTACGCGATGAGTAGGCTAAGTAGATACACCAGCAATCCGTGCGCGGAGCATTGGAAAGCTATCACGAGGGTGCTTAGATACATAAGATACACAAGAGATTATGGACTACATTATACCCGACAACCATCAGTGATCGAAGGATACACTGATGCAAACTGGATATCGGATAATAAAGATTCCAAATCAACAAGTGGTTACGTGTTTACACTTGGAGGAGTTGCTATTGCTTGGAAGTCTTCTAAGCAAACGGTCATAGCAAGATCCACAATGGAATCCGAATTTATCGCCTTGGATAAGTCAGGCGAGGAGGCGGAATGGCTACGTCAATTCGTGGAATATATTCCAAGATGGCCAAAGCCTTTGCCAGCCATATGTGTACATTGTGATAGCCAATCAGCGATTGGTAGAGCTCAAAGCTTGATGTATAATGGCAGACCAAGGCATATGCGACGTAGACATAACACGGTACGACAACTACTCTCAACGGGTGTTATCACAATTGATTATGTGAGATCAAAGGATAACATTGCTGACCCGTTTACAAAAGGATTAAGCAGAGAGTTAGTAGAAACGTCGTCAAGAGGAATGGGAGTAAAGCCCGTGGTAAATGGGAATATGAGGGAAACCTAACTTAGTTGACTGGAGATCCCAAGATCTAAGTTCAATAGGACAACTTAATCATATTACCAAAAACGGAGTCACTGTGGGGGAGTACCCCAAAACTAAATAAAAGGGAGTTATATATACTTCCTAGTCCATTCCAATCAGTGACATTGAAGTGAGGCTAAGCATATTAAGGTTAATGATTTCGGGAAATCAAATAACCATGATGCTTTTAATGATTCAGAGGAATCACCTATGTTAGAGAGAAGTGGGGTCGCTTCAAATGGATTTGTGGGGTGCGCAAATCCTAGAGCTCTCGCAGAACCAGGCTAGTGTTCCAGGACCATAATAGGACACGACGATGAGGAGTTGGCCAAACCAGGGAGAGTATTGTGTGATGTGTATTGTCGTTTACACAAATGGGGGTATGTTCAAGGACATCGCGTCTACAAACCGCTAGTAAGCTAAGTATGCTTCACAAGAGAAGGTTCAAAGGCTACAACCTACCTATCTTGCAATACTCAAGTGTCGAAGTTTATCGTTGAAAAGTGTAAGGAAAAGATCCATTTCCATACATGTGGGGGATTGTTGGAAATTTGATGAAAATAGCATTTTTTCATGTGGGGGATTGTGAGAAAAATAGGTGAAAATAGCATTTTTCACAAATATAGGAAAATGATTTTTTCCTATTTTGGACTAGAAATAAATATAATAAAATGAACGGGTTTTATATATTTATTTGTGGGTTTGTGTTCTATGTTGGAAGAGCTTCGCAACGAACTAAACCACGTCCAAAACGGAGCTAAGATGAATGAGATATCGATGCTCAAAGTTGGGTGTTTGAAACATTGAAGCTGAAACAAAAGGGAAAGTAGCAACTTGTCCCACATCGGAGGAGAGATGAAACTTAAATGGATATTTAAGGTAGAACTCTCCATTATTATTGTTTCATGGAAGCACACACTAGTGTCCTCGCGAAGGGTGCTCCGCACCCTAACTCGCACTCGCACACGCGCGCACGCGAGCGTGGCGTGGGCGATGACGCGCAATGTGGCGCACTTCGCACGCTCGCATCGCCGCGAGCCGCTTGAGAGCCGCCTTTGTATTTTTGACTACGTGCGCGTGGTTGATCATAGGGGCTGCAAGGACCAAGTAGCGTGCGGGTTCGACGCGCGTGACGTGGCAGTCCGCGCGCGACTACAAGTGGCACGAAGACGCGCGATTGCGCATGGTGCATGGGTCCTGTTGTGCGTGCGCGGTGCACCAGAGTGAGCCAATACGGCGCGACTGTGTGGCATGCTCGTAGAGGCTCACAGGTGACGTGGTGCACGTGCGCATGGTCCTAAGTCAGGGTGGCGGATACGCGCATGGCAGTGAGCCAGTTGTACACACCGCGCACGAGCGTGCAGACCTGCGCGCGCACCAGTGTCTATTGCGCGCGTGCGCAGAAGCTTCCGGCATTCAATAGAAATGCAGTTACACTTCAGCAACGAAACTGCCAAGTCAAACGGTTATGACTGAGAATTAAATGACGTATTAAATTGCATTGAAGACGTTTAATGCAATTTAAACCTCTCATTTAATTCGTTTTTGGCTGTTTCAAATCGGGAGCTGTATAAATACAGCTCCATACTTTGCTGCAGAGTACACCACGAAGAACCAGCAACACAACAGCACATGCAAACAACTTTCTTCCCTCTACTAATCTTCTTCTTGCTCATTTCAAGGTAACATTCGGGTTGTAGGCGAACTCCGGCAGTACTTCTGCTCCGGCTGTTGTACCCTGGGAAACAAAACGAGTACTCTTGGGAGACTCGGAATTTGTTTTAAGGGAAGCGTGTTGAACACGTGACTCAGCCACTCTGCTTCTACCCCTTTCTTGTATTTTGGTTTATTTCAGTTGTAATTTGTATTGTAATTTTAGCTTTCTTATTTCTGTATTGTAATCGTTGAATAAAAATTTGTTTATTTTATTTAACTTACGCGAACGGTTCCTACATAATATACTTGTTACACTTTGATACAATATGCACTACTAGAAAATACACTACTCTTGACACGCGAACAATGACACGCACATATTTTATGACATTAAAAAGCTTATGTCAAGAAAAAAATGTCATGGTTTATAAAATTTAATAAATCTATGACATTCTTTTTTGTGTGTCATGTTTTTAGCGTCATAAAAAAACAAGATTCATCTTGACACGCAAACAATGACACACACTCATTTTATGACATTCGAAAGTGTCTGTCAAGAAAGAAAATGTCATGGTTTTACAAAATTCAACATATTTATGACACATTTTTTTGTGTGTCATTTTTTAGCGTCATAAAAAACAAGATCTATCTTGACATGCGAATAATGACACACACTTATTTTATGACATTTAAATGCATGTCAAGAAAAAAATGTCATGGTTGTACAAAATTTAATAAATTTATGTATCTATTTACTGGATTGTATTTTTATTTATGTTTATACAAAATTTAATAAATTTAATATGACATAATAAAAGCCTTTCACGCGACATTAAAAGCTATTCACGCTTAGTATGGTCCATTTAAGACATGTATTATATGTATTACCAGTTATAACCTAATATGACTTGCATAACCGGATATAACACTTTAAGACATAATATGACATAATAAATCTCAACATGGCCGATTAAGAGTTAGGAAGGCCTAATATTGTCCATTAAGAAGCATACGATCTCTTATTGCCAATTATGGTCTAACATGATTAACTACAACCCAATATAACCCATTAAAACCCAATATGACATAATAATGCCGACCATGGTCTACTAGTAGCCATCATGCCTATTAAGGCCTAATACGACCCATTAAGACGTATGTGATCTATTATTGTCTATTATGATCTAACATGACCCACTACAACATGATGCAACTCTTTATATCCTAATATATATATATATATATATATATATATATATATATATCATAAAAAAGCATATCATGATCCATTAAAAAATGTATGATATATTATTGTCTATAATTGTGTAACATCATCCAGTATAACATAGGCAACCCTTTAAGGCAAAAAAAAGATATAATTAAGCTAATTAATGGTTCACTAAGAGTTATCATGAATATCAAACCCAAATTTGGTGTATTAAAACATGTGTAATATATTATTTCTCATCGTCGTATAATGTGACTCACTACAATCCGATGTAATCCATTAAGGCCTAGTATGATTATGGGTGTGAACACGCCAAGGTGATTGTGAGCTATTTGAAATCTTCTCATTAAAATCTCGAATCGATTCGAGCTTGAGACTAGAAAAAAAAGTTGTTTAATTAACGATCCCGGTCCCAAGCCGACTCGCAAGTCTAATCAAGCCTTATATTTATATAACTTAAATAGTATATAAAATTATACTAATATAAAATTAGTATATATCATGGTATATATTTAAATTATAATATAAAACATATAAAAAGTATTAGTAGTTTATATAAATTAATTATTAAATAATAGACTAGTCGAGCCCAAACCGAGCTAGAGCTTTAGGTGCTGAGTTCAAATCAAACCAAGCTTTAGCTTTAACTCTCGTAAGTTAAACGGGCTCGGGTTTTGGTCGACTCGACTCGTATTTGTTTTAAAATCCGATTAGGATCAATAAATCTAACTACTTATATTTAAAGTTACAAAACAATGTTTTAAAATCCGGTTTACCGTACCAGAATTGGCTCAAAAATGGTTTAACCGGGTGTACCGGGCGGTTTAACCGGTACAACCGGCCGGTTTGAACCGTTTTTTAAAACATTGTTACAAAGTATTTGTTTTTTTAGTTAAATGTCATTTTAGTCCCTGTGGTTTGAGACATTTTGCCAGTTTAGTTCAAATGTTTCATTTTTGGGTCCAAAAAGGTTTCATTGTTGCCATTTTAGTCCACTGGGTTAACTTCATCCATTTTTTCTGTCTACGGGAAGGAGAATTCGATCATCTTATATGGTGGAATTGCCCTTCTAGTTAACAGAATTATATATAAAATGACCGAATTACCCTTCTGGTTAATAGAAAAAATGGTTGAAGTTAACCCAATGGACTAAAATGGCAACGATGAAACCTTTTTAAACCCACAGACAAAAAATGAAACCTTTGGACTAAACTAACAAAATTGCACAAACCACATGACTAAAATGACATTCAACTCTTGTTTTAAGATTAAATTTCATAACTATTTAAAATTATCTTCACTAAATTTCGTTTCCCCCAAAATTCAAACCCCCCTAAAAATGTGTTTTCCCTCCTATAGTCCAATGTGATTCCCTAAAAATTTTCGTATTCCCTCCCAACAATTCTAATTCTCCCACTTAGAGCATTCACATTCATTCCACCATATTTTCACTCTAAATTACACTAAAAAACACTACATTTTCTCTCTCCTTTTTAATTAAATAATATTTTTTATACCTTTATCATTACCTTTTATCTCTCCTCTACTCACAACCACTTTCAAAATATATTAAAAAATTATAGGGGGTGAACAGTGTCCCCCAAATATACAGATGAACAGTAACATTTTCTCTCTCCTCCACTCACAACCACTTTTTATACTTTTTATATTATAAAAACTTTACACACAAAATTTAATGGATTGGATGTGAATGCTCTTAGACTTCATTTTCACTTATCTTTCTCTAATTCCATTGGCTTCTCCATGAAGATGATCTCATCTGCCCTCCTACGAAGGAAGAAAGATGAAAGCTAATCAACAAGTCTTTTTTATTTAATTTGTTTCTCTCCCTCTCTTGGCCCTTTAATTGCTGTATCAATCTATCTATATAATTTGAAATGGTGAACGTGAAACATCAAAACCTAAGGCCGAATTTTAACGATAATCATGAGGGATCGTCATCAGGTTTAATTCAATTGATTTCTTCACATAACATAAGGTTTCATCTCTCCGCAGTTGGCTCTCACGATTAACGGTTCACAATATACAAGTATCATGTTCAGGTATCGATTTATGAGACTTTTAACTGTTAACTATTTATTTGTTTGAGCAGATTGTTATTTTGGTTTATGGGTATTGGTTTTCCCCTGAAAGAGGATTATGTTTTCTGGAATGAAGTTCTAAATTTTAGCCAAACCTGAAGATTATAATTTAAAACTCCAAATTGAAGATATGTAGCTTACAATGAAAAAGGATTGTGCTCATAAATTTGTTTTAAAATCATCAAAAGACCATTAATTATTGCAGTAATCATTATTATATTTATAATTAATCACTTGTTTGATATGAGATAATTTATTAAGTTTAATAATTTTGATTTATATGTTTGTCAAAGCCATCTGTTTTGATTTTATGGTTGAAGTATTGGTTTTATATAAATTTTTATTAGGAATTAGCTTGGCAAGCTGATAACCATTTTCTAATCTCATGCTTCATGTATGTGTTGCATGACACGCGTAAATGAATGTCATACACGTATGTGTCATAAATGCTTGTTATGAACGTGTGTCATTAAAAAGTGTAATAAAATGAGTGTCATGAATGTGTGTCATTAAAAGGTGTAATAAAATGAGTGTCATAAAATGAGTGTCATTAATGTGTGTCATGAATGCGTGTCATTAAATGTGTGTCATAAAAACATGACATACAAATTCATATCATGTTAATTTTATGACTTCTCAATCAACGACTCGCATTTGTGTGTCATAAAGACCCTTTTATGACAGACAATGCATGTCAAGAAAGGTGTTTTTTCTAGTAGTGATGGTTCTAACTTCGAAGTTCCGGCAAACCATTTTATTCCTTTCAATGACCATGTTGAAGATGAATATACATATTTCCTCTTTTATAGACTCGTACATTTTAACTTCAAATAACATTTACTATCTTTAACTTCTTACAACAATAATAGAAGGCAATTATATATATAATTCTATGTATTTAAGAATGAAAACGATGTATTCATATACTGATATACTTCTTCAATATTATAACAACAAAGGCTTCTTTGACTTTTCCTTATATGACTACTAATAATTCAAATTCCTGATTGCACGTGAAAATGTTAATTTGACTAGAAATGAAATGCTTGAAACTAAAAAAATAAATATATAATAGAAAACCCTTATTTCCTATGTATACACAAAAGAACGTATAAAACGTAACTTTCTAGTGATGCTCATTTTTTTAAAATTAAAAAGTCATAAAGTTGATGGAATCGGATTCCTTATTAACTATCGGGTAACAAATTAATTTAGCTAATAGAAATCACTTTGAAGTCTAAATACCAAATATTATTTCTCAATAATAATATGAGGAGGTGATAAGATATCTTTTTTCTATTTAAGAGGTAAAGAGTTTAAATCATACAAGGTGAAGATACAAAAGTATTTAAGAATAAGTTAATTTTCTTTTAAAAGAAAAGTATTAAACTGAGTAACAGAAGTGTTATTTTGTATGAAACCGAGTTTGATATATGTTTCTTCGTATTTTAGCATATAGAACCTATTCTTTATTATTACTATATATATTTAATATATCTATATCTTATCTATACTTCCTCATCTTTCTGTCTGCTATTAAATAATAATTTTCATGATTTCTCTCATATTAAATAATTATATTAAATTTAAAAGAAAATATATTTTGATATTTAATATAAATTTAATTATGCATAGTAATTATATTCTTAACTAACTGAATATAATATGTGTCCCACCCCAACCAATTGATATTTAATATAAATTTAATTATGCATTGTAATTATATTCTTAACTAAGTGAATATAATATGAGTCACACCTCAACCGATGACGTAATCATCGGGGCGTGGCACTGAGCGAAACAGATTGTTCAAGAGAATCCACAACAACCATTAAATTACCAAATCTTTAACGTTAATATCCCATACTACTAACAGATAAAGTAAAAATAGTCATTACAGATAATAGTCTCAAAAACAAGTAAACTGTTCCGACAACTCAGATTTATTGAATGATGTTTCTAGACCTCCTACTCGATTCATCAAAGCAAACATCCTATCAACATGTCACTTACGTTAAAATAAAGTCAGTACATAAAATGTAAAGGTGAGTACAGAAGTTTGAGTAACATATAGTATAGCGAAAGCGTTTACGCATAACCAGCATGTAACACGTAGAAATGTGAATCAAGTAAGCTATCGACAATGACGTATGCAACCGACATGACTGCGAGTGTAGAATGCGCAACACATTATCACCACTGTGACCATGTGAAGTAATACACTTAACAACCCCTGTCCACGACAGGTGCTGAGTCCAAACTATAGTACTATAGTTGCTAAGGTGTCAGGCAACAATCACTGTGTAAACATAACATACAAGCATTCATCGAGACACGTATAAGATGGGAGAGCAATTGCCGTTTAAAAGTGTTTGTGTTGTGTGTTGATGTGTTTTTGATAGAGAACGTATGTAACATCCAAAAGTGCGTTAAAAGAAATGGGTTCGAGTATACTCACAGTATGTGTTTAGTAAATAAACACAGCCTTGAATTGGATTGAAGGGAGCGCGCTGGGGTTAGCCTGAGCATAGAACAATAGCATGAGTGTTGAACAACGTGTCGCATGAGATAAGTGTCGAATGGTGAGTCGAACGGATGAGAACCCATTCGATCGGATGGTCCGGACGGAGGGTCATCCGAGCAGATAACCATTCGAACGGATGGCCATTCGAATGAGTTGTGAGTGTTGTTAATTGTTTTGAAACTTTGAAGTTTTCATTGTAACATTTTGGAAAATGTGAAGTTTCTCTGGATGCCAAGTCATCCGGTCGGATGGTCATCCGGACGGATGGTCATTCGATCGGATGGCTATTCGATCGAAAACCTTGAAGTTTGGTCAAATTGTTTAAGTGTTGAAAGTTATAAAGGACAAGTCACCTGGTCGAATAGTCATTCGATCGGATGGTCATCCGATCGGATGACTATTCGATTGGGCGATCTGATGTTTTGAAAATTTTACAAGTTTTCTAAGTTACAAAGTTTGGAGTTTAACGGAGACGGCGTGACGACGTGTCAAACAACGGGAACCCACCAAGTCCAGCCCAGTCGATCGGATGGGAATCACCCCATTCGACCAGTCTTACTGTTCCTGATGAAGTTTCATGTTCAACCAGTAAATCAGTCATCTCTCCGATAGAATTCCGTTCTCAGACCGGTTCTCAACTAGAGAATGAGTGGAGAGCCTGAATGAGTCTAGATCCCATCAGTTTTGAGTGAAAAGTGAAGAAAGTTAAAGAAAAGTATGTAACTGTTGAAAATGTTTAGATCTTGTGGAGATTTGTGTTAAAATGTGTAGAAATCCTTTAGATCTGAACCACTCTTGACGGGATGACGTCACACCTCAGTTTGCATATGCAACCGAGATGATGTCACCTTCAAGGAGTCCAAATCAGGTGATTTCATGGTGAAAGTCAGTGATTTTGATGGAGAAGATGATGAGAAAGTGTGTAGTGATGATGGAAGTACAAGATTTAGGGTGAGATACTTACGGAATAGCCTTGAATCGAGAGAAAAGTGCTTGAAAGGGACTTGAGAGCGTCTGGGTCGGATAGAGCTGTCACATCAGTGAACAGCGATGTGACAGGTGGGTATTTATAGTGTGAGAGATAGTTAAGGCGGTGTAGGTTAAGTGCGTGGATAGAATGGTGGTTCGGTCGGATGGCCGTCTGATCGGATGGTCATCCGGACGGATGTCCATTCGATCGAATGGTCATTCAACCAGTCGAATTGTGCGAGTTAGTTTTCCAACTTTCGTTTCGTGCGTTGAGCGTTGCATTGCATTTAAGCAAGTTGCGATGTGATAACCACATAACATTAAACAAGTAAACACACTAATAACACACATAATAACTAAGATGCATAAAAGTAAATATGCGCTTCGAGTTGCGATGAGATTGCGATGCGATAGCGTTTAGTATAAACATGCGATGTGATATGCGATAAAAGGTGTCAAATAGTATGCGTTGTAAAACATAGTTTGAAAATATAGCGAAAACCCTTTGCGCTAATCGGAATC
This sequence comes from Helianthus annuus, assembly GCF_002127325.2. NCBI lineage: Eukaryota > Viridiplantae > Streptophyta > Magnoliopsida > Asterales > Asteraceae > Helianthus > Helianthus annuus. Next base: position 147,750,315 of record NC_035434.2, read on the forward strand.
TCGAGATTACAAGATAATTAAGCAATAAATGACAGATCTAAGTAATGACCTGAAAAGTCGGGTTGTTACAGCCTCCCCTACTTTAGGGAATTTCGTCTCGAAATTAAGGCGCAAGCGTAACGAAGAGATGTGGATATTTAGCTTTCATATCACTTTCGAGTTCCCATGTGAACACGGCGCCGCGTTTGCCTTTCTAGCGAACCTTCACTATTGGAATGCGAGAGCGTCGGAGTTTCTTGGTCTCTCGGTCCATGATTTCTACTGGCTTTTCCACGAAGTGTAGAGTTTCGTTAACTTGCAAATCCTCGAGAGGGACATGCAGGTTTTCTTCGGCTAGGCATTTCTTGAGGTTCAAAACGTGGAAAGTCGGATGTACGTTGCTGAGTTCCTCCAATAATTCGAGTCGGTAGGCCACTTTGCCAGTTCTTTCCAGAATCTTAAAGGGTCCAACGTATCGAGGCGCTAGCTTTCCTTTCTTGCCGAATCGGATCACCCCCTTTCTAGGTGAAACCTTTAGGAGTACGTGATCACCAACTTCGAACTTAAGGGGCTTGCGGCTTTTATCGGCGTAATTCTTTTGACGACTCCGAGCTTTCATGAGATTGTCTCGTATCTGGAGGATCTTGTCAGTCGTTTCTTGCAATAACTCAGGACCAGTAATTTGCGCGTCTCCGATCTCGTGCCATACAATAGGCGATCGACGTTTTCTCCCATATAATGCCTCAAAAGGTGCCATTTGAATGCTAGAGTGATAACTTGTAACAACTCTCACTAAAATTAATACTTATTACGTTAATTGACTATTAAGGAAACCCTCATTAAGAAACCCAAGTAATTCTGCAGAAACCCTAAAATTTTCAGAACAATCAGAGTCAGGATCAGGGCCCCTAAAACTCAGGGGGGGGGGAGGTAAACCCTAGTTGATATTATCTTGACAGTTTTACGTGTGAAGTGAAATTTCATGCGAAACCAACTCAGCTGAGCTACCTAGACACGAACCCACCCTATGCTAGACTAGGGTCTCTCGCGCCACGCGACGCGCACAAGGGAATCTTTCGCGTGGCGCGAGGGGGGAGGGCAAATTTCGGGTATAAATAGGGGGCCTTGGGACTTGAATTCTGACATTGATTCGACGTTAAAATTCCATATATACTACAAGATATTAGCTGTTTACTACAAAACACACACTGCACGAGACGCTGCCGCAATAAACAGGGTAATAACTCGATCGCTATTACAATTCAACGTGCGATCGATTGAAACTATCCAACGATGGTTAAGTGCTGCTCAAATTGGGTTTATACTTTGTCATTCGTCGTGATTTTGACAGGATGTTTGAGTACTGCTCGAACTCGGGCTATACTCTGTCATTCATTGTGAATCCGCTGGATGTTTAAGTATCGCACTTTGTCAATCGTTGTGAGGGTTTAATCTCGTGAATTGTCGTAACTGCTGTATTAGTTACAACCCAGTTTGTGTGCATTGTTATTTAAATTAGGTTAAACAAGGCTAATCAGTAGGCTTATACACTGCTCGTTAAATCTGCAATGTGAGTCATTCTCTTTTTATCAACTGTTCTACAAAACTCCAAATTATTTTCCAAAGTTATAATTACAGGGATTAAGTCTATGTAATCACCAAATTACAGCCGGTATGTGGGGTTTTGTATACATTACTTGATAATCTTCACCATTGGGGCAGCCAAGGGGTGATATGACCATAGTTACAGACACCATTGGACAACGGGAGGGCCAATGGGTCGAGTGACAAATACTGTGGGTAGTTGGTTGATATCAGGAACATTGTAATCGCTCTTAATACTGTAAATTATAACAAAATGTGTTGTTTTCAGTAAACTGAATGATTCACTCAGTATTTCCCCACTGACAAAACCTTTTTCAAACATGTTTCAGGTGATCTGTTGTGATCCAAGAAAAGTTTCGTGAAGCACTACAAGCTTAGAGAAGTGGCTCAATATAAATGAATAAAAAGAAACATGTTTTGTAAAATAAAGATTTCCCAGTGAAATCACCTTATTGTAAATTACAGGGTTTTATCCCTAATTTATGTAATAAAGTAAACAGGTATTTTTAGTATTAAAAGATCCTGTATTAAAGACTTCCGCTGTCACTTAAATGAAATACCACGGGATTTCCTGTTCCGCGGCTCTGGACCGGGTCAAACCGGGGCCAAGGGCCGTGACAGGAAAAGGTGGTATCAGAGCCATTGTTTTAAGCTTACTGTTGATTTAAGCCTATTAAAGTATTTAAGGAATACTTAAGATTTCTAATTTCCATTCTGTGAATATATGTTTTATTAACTGATTATTTGTTAGTTACAGTATGGGTAAACAAAGACTTTCTGCTATCTACCACAAATTAGATACTGCACCTAAAGAAAAAGGAACCTCATCTTCAAAATACCCAGCAGATCTGGAAGAAGGGATATTTGTCCGTAAGGCACAATATGAGAATCCTCTTACCCCAGAGAAAAGAAATTCGATTATTAGGAAAAGTCAGGAAAAAAGAAAGAAATCCCAATTCAAGAAAGTGAGATTTAATCCAGAAACCCAGGAAATAGGCAAAAATCCACCTTGGGAAGACAACCTAGATGAAAAATGGGCAGACCTTTATATGTTAGCTACTGTAGCAGAAAATGCAAACCTCTAAACTACCAATATCCTGATTTAGTATTAGCACTTTTATCCAGAACCCCACTACTTCGTAAATAAATAAATCTTAGTGTGTTCTAAAATTTCCGTTATCCTTTGTAAAATTAGTCTTTCGATATGCAATAAAACTGAATATTTATTTAAATTTCATTATAAGATTTTAACTTAGCATTTTTGTACATTTTGCATATATGCTAAACAGCATGAGTGAGCTATCTGAAGCATTTCAGAATCTCAATCTCTATCCAGTACCAATCGAAGTTTCCAACGACTTTACTGGTTATTTTGCTGATATTGAGGAACCCCTGGAATTTCAAGCTCCACCTCCGGAAAAGGGCAAAGCCTAAGAAAAGAAGAAGATATGTAGGATGGAGGAAAGTACGCAGGAGGAAGCCAACAACTAGGAAACTCCCCAAAGTAGAAAACCCTATGGATAAAGGAAAAGGAGTCGAGACCGGAGAGAGTTCTAGGCCAGCAAGGATAGAAATCAGGGAAAATTCTAGGCAAAAGGAAATAGAAATTGGAGAGAGTTCTAAACAAACTGAAGAAGTAACATTTCAAGAAGAAATAGATCACCTACTGGCAAACTGTGATACCATTGGACCTATCAACAACAACCTTTTCCCTTATCCTGCCGAAACCCAACTTCCAGTAAATCTGGAACCAGCTATTCCAGACCCTCTAATCCACACTCGACCTTTAGGCAAAATGGAAGAGTGGTGGACTAACGACTGGCAGTTCCAAAACATAATCAATAGTCCTTATACCTTTCTCCCTCAGTTTGATCCAGAACCTATCCCAAACCCGCCGATGAGCAACGAAAACTTAGCCGAACTTCGTCAGTTTGGTGAAGAACTGATAGGTACAGGGAATAGGATCCGGGAAATAGGGGAACAAATCTCCTGGAAATACGACGAAAGGGAGCTTCGTTACTGAAATGCCAGTTGAAAAAGAATAGTGGGTTAAAAAGCTGTGGTTGTATAATAATAAGTAGTAACAAACATATAACACTGTAAAATAGAAATAAAACATTGTAAGATAAACAGTGTGTATGGATGCCTATATAATCTATAAAAAAATGAAATGAAAGTCGAGAAATCGACAATTTTGGCTATATGTGTTATAAAAGTTTATGTGCTTATGTGTAATTGTTTTGTTATATTTAACTATCAATTATTGGGTACTAATAATTTACACTTATAATAATTATCAGATGGAAAACGCTAATAATGAACCAGTTAATGAAGTAAACCAATCTGAGCAAAATCAGGAAAACCCACACTGCACGAGACGTTGCCGCAATAAACAGGGTAATAACTCGATCGTTATTACGATTCAACGTCCGATCGATTGAAACTATACAACGATGTTTAAGTGCTGCTCAAATTGGGTTTATACTTTGTCATTCGTCGTGATTCCGACAGGATGTTTGAGTACTGCTCGAACTCGGGCTATACTCTGTCATTCGTTGTGAATCCGCTGGATGTTTAAGTATCGCACTTTGTCAATCGTTGTGAGGGTTTAATCTCGTGAATTGTCGTAACTGCTGTATTAGTTACTAACCCAGTTTGTGTGCATTGTTATTTAAATTAGGTTAAATAAGGCTAATCAGTAGGCTTATACACTGCTCGTTAAATCTGCAATGTGAGTCATTCTCTTTTTATCAACTGTTCTACAAAACTCCAACTTATTTTTCAAAGTTATAATTACAGGGATTAAGTCTATGTAATCACTAAATTACAGCCGGTATGTGGGGTTTTGTATACATTACTTGATAATCTTCACCATTGGGGCAGCCAAGGGGTGATATGACCATAGTCACAGACACCATTGGACAACGGGAGGGCCAATGGGTCGAGTGACAAATACTGTGGGTAGTTGGTTGATATCAGGAACATTGTAATCGCTCTTAATACTGTAAATTATAACAAAAAGTGTTCTTTTCAGTAAACTGAATGATTCACTCAGTATTTCCCCGCTGATAAAACCTTTTTCAAACATGTTTCAGGTGATCTGTTGTGATCCAAGAAAAGTGCCGTGAAGCACTACAAGCTTAGAGAAGTGGCTCAATATAAATGAATAAAAAGAAACATGTTTTGTAAAATAAAGATTTCCCAGTGAAATCACCTTATTGTAAATTACAGGGTTTTATCCCTAAATTATGTAATAAAGTAAACAGGTATTTTTAGTATTAAAGGATCCTGTATTAAAGACTTCCGCTGTCACTTAAATTAAATACCACGGGATTTCCTGTTCCACGGCTCTGGTCCG